>NC_136807.1:42516059-42626059 GCF_951216825.1 Electrona antarctica
AGTACACTGAGATCACGTTAGAAGAACTGTTGAACTTCAACCCCTGCCTCTCAGACTCCAACTGACCTTGACACCCGCAGCACATCACAATGAAGTTGATGAGCACCCGCAGCCCCTCCTCTCGGTCCTGCTTATAGCTGTCCAACCACTCGTCCACCACTGTCTGAAGATGGACAGAGAGATGTAGCCAATGAGATGTCTGCAGTTTGTGGTGGCATTATTATTTGGTCAGTTGTACGCCGATTAACCTGCTCTCATCGTCCTCTCATTGGCCCTCATTCACAAAAAAACAGACCGTGTACACACAAATCTGTGCTGAAACCATTCATGCAATATGAACATTTTAAGCACAAATCCGGGATTCTTCAATGTTTTCTAATTTGAATGTGTTCTTACTTGACAAACAAATTTAGAACTACCTCAGACCACACATTATCCAAAAATCAATCAATAGAACCCATAGTCCCAATATTCATAACCTGGCTGGCCTTCAATATCGCCACTCATCTTTCTATTTGCACCTCAACAGCTGCTCATTCTCCTAAAACATTATTTCCAATTAGCAAGCCCAACTCGCAACAATCCCTCCCCCCTTCTAATGATGCTTTTCTCACCACCATGGCAGTCTTTGCAGAGAGTACGGCTGCAAACATGTCCTTTGGTGTGATACCCGGTTTCTCCTGGGTCTCTCTGCTCCCATGGACAGGGGAACCCTGCCTGGACGCCTCCTGTTGCCAGTTGGACGAACTGTCTACAGGAGCGGGTATGATGACAGATTCATTCTCTTCATATGCAGCTTTGCTCCTTCTTGGTCTTGTAGATGGCTTGAAGGATGAAAGAGATATCGGATGGCAGCTCATTAAAAAAAACTAAATTTACATCATGGGAGTATAAAAGAGTAAGAAAAGGATTGGCTTCTTTACCACAGTTTGAGGCGTAGTTTGAGGCTTAGCTGCCCCTCTCCCCCGGCCCCTTCTCCTAGACTTGGACTTGGGTTCGACCTCATCCAGCTCCTCAAGACTGATAAATATGGACAAAATTAACCATCGTAAGGACAGGTTCACTCAATACATTCACCCGTAGTGAAAATTACAAAAACAAAAAAACATTTCCCAAACCTTAAACCTTAAATCATCAGCATTCACAATTAATCATGTTTTTAGAAACACAACTCTTTCATTATATTACACAGAAGAATGCACACACCCCTGGCAAGTGGTACAGTAGTATGTCCCAATTACCACACACCTTATATAAGGAGCACTGTGCAATCGGAATGTAATGTTTGTGTAGGACAAAAATAGACACTATGCCGATTTGCTCAGACACTATGACGTAAAATTCTCCATTTATTGTCAATGGGAATTTAATGTTTGTGTAGAATACATACACTAAAAGCTGGATATAGGAGGGGCTAGCGGCCCTCGAAAATAGATGCGTCATTGGCTGCTGCAGTTCAATGGAGCAACCTGTATCGACGTGAGGGCGGAAGTGCACCGGAAGTGCAGAAGGCACGCTACGCCATGCTGCCACTAAAAGTGAATACTGGCCAATCACAACGCGTCATTTCCAGGACTTGTCAGCCCCGAACGTCTGCTCATGTGACTCATGCGGAAGCTTCTGTGAAGCACTAGTCTCGCGTCGCCAGACTGTTGCCTCTGGCAACAATTGACTGGAGTACGCAAGACTAGTGAAGCACCAACGCGTAAGCTTGAGTACACACGCCCCAGAGCCGAATGAGGCGTCTACCTTTCTATGTCTATGCTTTAAACTGTTGAGATTAATAAAGGTGTCATGTTTCAACCAACCAATTGTATTTGTGTTTGTAAAATGAAATTAATATGACATGAATGTTAAAATGTATTGAACTGGGTCAAGGTGTGAATACCAACTCTCTGATTATCAACATACTGAAGCTAGCATTATATAGCAAACAGTGCTTGGTGCTGACCATATATGGGCTGTGACAAAAGGTTATGGTGATGAATATATTGTGATAATAAGTTCTAACATGGGAATGGTGAGTATGCTGCAGCATGAAATTAGTATATAATGGTGACATAAAGTTAAAGTGAGAAAGGCAGTCTCTGTCTTCATCACACTTGGGAAGGGACAAAGGCATGAATTATTGCGAGTGATCGACATAAGGCATGGCTAATATTACCTGTCAACATCTGATTGACTGTCCATTGTTCCAGCATCCAGAAATGATGCTGTGCAGGAAAGAAAATAATTGCTGTATATTGAAACCTGTTGAACTCGGGCCAGCATGGTTAGATTTGCATTGCTAACGTTAGCAATGCAATGCACATAAAGTTACATTGAGGTTGCTAGTGTTATGGGTCCCAAGCCAGGCCGGGTATACCACATTAACAATATTGAATGATGGGTTCAATGCCTCACAGGTCATTTACAATTCAGTATAACGAAAATATCTCATTAACTTCATCATTCACTTTTAACATCAAAGCATCACATTGAAATAAATCCAAGTGCATCTTTTCAGTATTTGTATTTGTCTTTTCAGTATTTGCATTTGTCTCCCATTTAGCTACATCACATGCAAAAGGTTGAAATTACTAGTGTGAAGAGCAACACTGAATAGCCTATACATTAATTATCTTTAGCTAAAAGCTACTTTTAGTAGTTGACTGTTCCTAGTGTGGACCTCTATAAATGCACTTTTGCAATAAAACCCTTAATCAATCAATAATAAAACATTTAAGCACCTAATACTCCAAAAATATAAAGAGTAAACAATATTATAAATGGAAATATCTTTTCAGCACCAAGTAATGAAATAAAACTTAATGAAAATTAGCTGTTCACAAAGTTTACAAAACCCTTTGTCTATAGTAATGTCGTGGATAAGCATGAAGCATGTTTCTGTGTTCAGTACACAAGGAGGCGAATGCCATCTTCAAATGATTGATATTAATATTAAGGAGGCAGCTGCCATTACAAGAACAGCCCTTCAAATTTGGACTTTTACCGTTTCTTAAACTCAATATTAAACACTCAAATTCGTCATTAAAACCCATCACTGTCTCTTCACATACACATTTGAACCTTAGGAGATGCGTAAATATGGTTTTCACTATCTTACAAATCTGACACTTTAGCCTTTCATATTTTCATATTGGCAAAGTAAGTTCACTTAACAAAAAACAAATAATAAAGTAGTAATGTGGCGAAAAACATACAGTCAGACATAGCGTTAACAATTCTGGTTGTGTAAAGCATACCTTTTTAATCGTAGCGTTAAAGTGTGTGGGCTACTTTGATGATTCCTCCTCAAAATGCTTACAATGTTTTCCCCCTCTGCCTACAAAGAGCGCCAATTAAACGAAGCCAATCCACAACCAGGACACTCAGCTTCTACCCAATCACAATACGACCTTCTTAATTCTTCTCATACGGACGATGGGATCTAGATTGGGATCGATTCACGTTGCAGGTTGCTGCTGCACGCGGTATGGATACGGTAGCGGTGCGTGTGCGTGTGTGTGTGCAAATTACAGGAAACGGCAAGCAGGCTCTAGCCTGGTTAATAAACCAGACCGAATCAGCCGTTGGCAAAAAAAAGTTGCCTACCCGCGACAGTGTTGTGTGATATTAGTCTGGTTTATTAGCCAGGCTAATCAGGCTCAGCTCAGGACCGAATCCCACTGGGTTCCGAATGAACACCAGGCTTTGTACCTGGTGTGACCCTCCTTTTATATACTCTATGGTGTGACCCCACCAGGGGGACCCCACCTCAGGTCTTCTCAATTCTCGGTCTTCTCGTTTGTGGTGTTGTGGTCCATTCTTTTTTGGATCAAATAGTAATCTCAGCAAGGCAGATGGCTTCTTGGTTAGAGTGGGTGACAATGTTATCACACGAAAAAATGAAATTACCTACCTAGGTTCCATCCTCAGGCAAATCTTTCCAGTGATAAAATGGCCACCAACGTAATAAGTCAACCAAAGAACAAGATTCCTATACAGGATCTCATCACTGGTCAACAAAAACACCTTGAAGATGACCCTAACAGGAGCCCTCGTACAAGGTTTCTTCGACTATGCATGCACCTCTTGGTACCACAGCACCTCAAAGGCCCTTAAAACACGGCTCCAGACTTCCCAAAACAAACTGGTCAGGCTACTACTGGGCCTCACCCCCAAACCCACCTCACCCCTGCCCACTTTGATAGGCTGGAATGGTTTAGGGTTGAAGTTTTTGGCTATATAGAAGTGTATATTGTACGTCTCTAAATGTTAACTGAACTGAACTGAAAACGGTGGACCCTCTTGTAAACAAGTGTAATGCTTTATGGTAACGTTGTCCACTCACAGTTAACAGTTTTTGTATTGAGTTGTGCTTGAAATGTACTGTAATTCTGCTGCAAACTGTTACTTCAATCAATCAATCAATGGTAGACATGATGTAAACACCCTCCTCCCCTGATGGAGTAGGCCTATTTATTTTCACAGAAGCCATTGTGTCTGCTAAACCATATAACTCAGTAATGTAAACCCAACTGAAGACAATAACAATGAAAATCCAACCAAGTATACATTCATTATTTTCTCAGACATACAATTAAAGATAAAGTAATATACACCTTTATTGGAAAAACTCAGAGGGGAAATACAATTTACAATACAGCAGCATTAATAGCCTAAAAATACAGTGAAGATATACAGTAGTATGGAATTTATAACCACAATTTCTTACTCATATCATTAGTTGTGTTGTGTTTAACTTTCACAAACAAACTACTACTCCGACTATTGATAGAAAAATGCCAGCTGCCACAAAACCTCAAACCAAAACTCGTCATGCCCATATCTCAAAGATCTTGCTGCAAGAAATCAAAAATATCTTATCTTAAAGCATGTTGTCTTTTCTGACAATCAAATGCAACAATTCATTTGATAATGTGTTGTTTTGCTGAAGTAAAAAGTCAAGACAGGTTGGCATAAAGTAATTATTACTGTAGATTCTTCATAAACGTTTTTGACATTTTATTTTACTTTTTGTAACTTATTTGTTATATTAGAATACCTTCATGCTGTTTACTGTACATGAACATTTCAGTGCCTGATATGGATAAAGTGATGAAGGCATCTCAGTTTTACGTTGGGTTTTAGTACTGGCCATTGTAGGGAGCGGAACTGTATGCTGATTCACTGGCAAGCTGTGGGAAAGGGGAAAGAAATATTGTATGTAAATATGTACACTACATTTAGCTCTCAGACATAGTACATAGGTAGGTACACTTCAAGACTTAAATTGACAAGGTACAAGGTAAACTTTACAAGGTACATGGTAGATTACTCACTGCAATGGCCGACTTGACAGCCTGAAGCTGGAAAAAGACTTTGCCTCCCTCCTCTGGACATACAGTCTTAATATCATCTCTGGACATTCCCAGCAGCAGCTGTCCACTCAACACGCCCAGGCTCCGCACGGTTCTGTAAAGGCATGAAGCACAGCTTCTTTGTTATGTGCTCCACAACTTAAAAAAGGACAGTTTTTGTGGGGAAATATTTTTGATCCACAGGCCTTACTTGACTTACATTTTTGAAAAGCCTTTGTACGCTAACCAGGCTTTTACATTTGCAGGTGTGGACATTGCATCCAGATGAGGTGGGCCACGTGACTCCTGGTGTGGGCCACGTGACTCCTGGACCAAGAGAAATAATCACCTATTATTAATTATTCCACTCATTTTCAACATTTTACTACCGGTATGTCATAGAGGTGTTGTGTGGAAATAATAAAAAAAAGTCCCCCCATTCTGTGTTTCCTAGAACTCGAGGTCTTTTTTTTACACAATGATCAAAGACAAGCATAGTGTGTGCGTGTGTGTGTGTGTGTGTGTATGTGTGTGTGTGTGTGTGTGTGTGTGTGTGTATAGTCTCGGGAGACTATGATGTTACGCTCTGGGTGGTGATTCAGCTGCTTTTGGTGCAGTGTCGGGTGTGGCCAAATAAACCAATGCAGCCAGGACTTCCACACTAGATAGAAGTTCAAGTACACTTCCTCAGTAGAATGTTGTGCAGTCTTGGCTCACCCGTGAATCTTCCATGGGCTGGACTCCATCCATAGGCTCCAGAACATTCTGAGGAACGTGACCTTCCTCCTCACGAGCATTTCGAACAAGCCACCATTGCCCGGACTTATCCACCACCTGTGAAAAGACAAATAAAAACCCAGGTTGAGAATAAACCAATGTACTAATGCAAATGTATAGTGGTGTTTATCTTTGTATAAGTACTGGAACCAATCTATTACTAATACAGTTTGTGAATATTTAAATGGAACAAAGCTGACAATAACAATCTATAACAATATATTTAGTGTAGTGTAAAAACGTCATGAAGATTTACATACAACATTTTTATTTTCAATAAGAAGTAAATTACAAAGCAATCCATATAGTGAATTAATGTCATATTAATATATTGTAGCCCTGATGAAAGACATCAAATGTCTTTCAGTACCTGAACTACATCCCCTTTCATGATGCTCAGCTCCTGGTTGTTCCTGGCCATGAAGTCATAAATGACTCGCATGTACAGTGGCGGCTCACTGCGGCTGCAAAGGATATAGCAAAAGTGTCACAGCAACGGCAGTGGAAACAAACACAGATTGCATTGAATATGGAGCCAAAGTGAACTAAGTACAAAGAAATACAACCATATTGGCCGGAAGTACAGTATGTGGACTGGAGTGTAAGTTTACTGCGTACCGTGTTGGTGGTGGGGGACCCCAGGGGCTGGTCATTCTTGGCTGTAAAATGCAATGTGACACAACTGAATGAATAGAGAGTATGCGCATGCTTAAAGTGAATGGCACATCGAGTGGCAAAGCAACAGGCAAAGTGAGTTTAACATTGTTTAATGCAATCAGATAAGACTTTTCTATGTGGATGTATGGGCTGTCAAGGCCAGAAAGTAATTTTTTGCCACTCAGTAGGTGTTCCTGCATAACTTCCTGGTTTGATGATGATGTCACACGCATACCCTCTATACCTAGTTGCTTTATGGTTATCATTATCTCCTACACTCCCACATTGTAAACCTAAATGTGTATCATTTGAGAAGTTTATGGTGTCTGAGTTCAAGACATGTTTTGGACTCTAAACTAAGCGTTTCTCTTTCTAGAATCTTAATAGCGCAGGACAGACTGCGTCAGGGTCATCAATGTGATAATTGGTGGAGTTTCCATCCTATTAATAATCAATGATGTCAATAAAAGCCTATATGCTGATGCCTGTTAACTTTAGCATCATATACAGTTCTACATATACTGGGTTATGGTGATCCGATTGTGTAGTAGTGTTTTACCTCTTCAGGTAGCTGCTGCGTATCTCTAAGCGGGTAGCCATGGCTGTCACCCATCTGTCCATTCTGAGGGGCAGGTGAGAAGCGCTGGCTGTTGCTCCTGCTCAATGATCCATTCTGAGAAGGAGGTGGGGCAGGTACCGGTGGCAGCTGCCAACCATCATAGAATTCTGGGATGTAGGGTGGGATCACCATACCAACTGGCCACTTAGACCTATGGCATGACAAGAATCAAGTAAGAATTCAAATAAAAAACAAATAATAACCTACTTGCATCATTCCCGGCTTGCGTGGTCCCCGAGTTGACTGGTGCAATATAATAATAATAACAATATCCCACTTCAACCATAGAATCCTCATTCTGCGACGACATTCGCCAAAAATAGCAGATCTACAAGCTCAGAACACTGCGATGTGTATAGAGTGGTTATTTTCAGCGAAGAGATTGGGTGTAAAAAGAAAAAAGAGCAGATCAAATACAGAGCCAACTCAGGTCCATTTGACTATGTATAGAAGTGATTAAACTTAATACAGGTGCTGTACCAAGTTGGTATACCAACTTAAACGAACAACCACTAAGGTCAAACCACTCTATAATTAAATTTTTTGCCTCACAGATGATCAGAATGGTAACCATAACACTCACTCTAAAACACACCCCAGCGAGGCAAACCAAGCAGCTTGCTTCATGGCATGACTACAAACTACAGCCCCTAATATTAAGTTATGAAGTAGTTAGGCAAAAAAACGTACAACGTTACAACAACGGAGGCGTGCCATTTGAAGCGGACTTGAGCCACGAGAGACAGTTACATCCCGATAAGGACAGAATCATGTCAGGGGGTGTAGGTTGCCAAAAATATGTGGGTCCGGTCGCTACAAGGTCGCCCAATTTGACCCGAGTCACTGCAATTGCCTTAGAATTGCACTTCTAAGGCAGGTATACAATAGTACATCCACCTAGAAAGCACTAGTAGCCATGGGAAGAATGTTATTTACTGCCTGCCTGCTGAAGTGATCATATAGCATCAGGACTGATGAGGCCACCTACCGTGGGATGTTCCAGGAGTCTCCCAGAGACCTCCAGAGCTGGTCCTCCTCTGGGCTAACTTCCTGGCTGAGCATCACCAGGGCAGCCTCAGTAAGCAAAGGACTGAGGACTGATGGGGGCAGGTCTGGGCCATACTTAGGCACTATCTGTGGAAAGATAAAGGAATTAAACCATCACCAAATCTATTATGAGACACTTATCAACAGCCACACCCCTCATAAAAATGCTAAAAAGATAGTAGGCTTCAATAGAATACATCAAATAATTAAACAATCACAATCATCACGTTGTAGAGAAGACTAATCGGACTAGGAACAAATTACCTTTTGTACACATTTCATTTGGCTAATGGTTTTTCCAAGTGACAGTTAGAAGGAAGAAGATGGTCAGTATTGTTAACTACTGTACCCTGGGCCTTCCTGTGAGTAGCCTACAGCTAAAAATGAAATGCTAGTGCAGACTATTAAAGAAGAGGAACTCACCGCTTGTAAATAAGCGAAGAGGAAATGGACATAATCAGGAGCAGAGGGACTGCTCAGTTCTCCATTCAGTTTACCCTGCAACATCACATAATGCAGAAAACACCTTTTAGAGTTCAATGCGTCCTTTTTCCAGAGTGACACATTTTCAGTTAAAAATATGCTATTTTTGTCAAGTGAAAAAACATTTAATTTACCATTTACAGTACTTGTCTAAAGACACTTGAGGGTCATGTGACAAAATATGAATTAGCCTTTAAACTTTTCATAATGGGGTGCAATAACTGTCACATTTATTTCAACACACTAATGCCTGATTTATAGTTATAGTTGTGCACTGGTGTTGCGTACTGAAAATATACAAGCTCACAATGCGTTGCACTGTGGCAGGTTGTGAGCCTGTGGATCATTTTCTCCAGCATGCAACTAAGTACAAATCACCCTTAAAACTCCTTCAGTGCCACCTGGTGGACACCAGTTTTGGTCCTCGGTGCCACCGAAGCCCATTATAAATAAAAGAAAGAAAATGTAATTCTATTGTGCATGTCATGTGCATGTCATCACCTGCACACCAGATTAGAGGAATTTTCAAAATATGGATAAAATATATATATATGTCCCTGGTAATCAGTGCATAATTAGATTCAGCTCGCCTATACCTTTTCAATCACGTTAAAAATAAAAAAATATTTTTTGAAATGTCTCACTGACAAAGATCGAAATAAACTATTCATTCATTCATTCAACAACATGAGCTTCAAGACATACCAAAAGATTGAACCCATATTTGAATTTCTGAAGACAGGAAACGTATTCCTCCCAAGGTGGCAGATTGACTTCTGGTACAGCTGGGGAGGTTAGAGAAAGGGGTCAAATATAGTATGCATGTTGATATTATAGGAGCACCTCAACCATTTTTAACCTTACCAAACCTGCCAACTGATGTCATTGGTAGGCAGGTCTCTCAGACACAGCGAAAGTAGACAGAAATAGTGAAATCTATTAGTGAGATGTAAACAATGACAAAATATTTGATGTTATAAAATGATTAGCTTAAGCCAGTGGAATAAAAAATCAATAAAGTAAATCACATTTTTTCTTTGAATCTTTCTTTTTCTTCTTCTTAGTTTTCCCCTCTTTGGATGCAGATCCATCTGCGGCAGCAGATGCTTTTCCCACAAAGACCTCCACATCATTTAAGACATGGTTAAGAATGTCCTGAGGGGAAGGGGGAAAATAACACATGTCACTGTAGTATATGTATAAATAACTTAGTGGCATTTAGTGGCATGTATGATATAATTTATGTTCTATTCAAATGATGACAACAATCTATGATACATTATCCTTATGTAACAACAATTTGAGGAAATATTTAGTCCTTGTTCCTTGGCAGGTGGCTTATTGTGGATGGAGAACTATAAATACAACTTACTATGTGTCTATCTGTCTCCGTATATTGGGGTTGCTGAGGCACCTCTTGCTGATTGCGTGATCCATTCATTTCAGTATTATACAGCCTTTCATCTTGGTTGTAAACCGGTGGAGGAAACATATTGTCTAAGAGACACAAACATAAATTAGTCATTAATATTCTTAAAAATGAAAGCATAGGTTTAGCGGTCCAGGCACCTTGGCTGGTAATCCAGCATGACAGTTTGTTGCGGGTTCGAGTCTCGAATATTTGCACCTGAGCTTCTCGTGGTCCACTGAGGGGGCGGATATTCTGGTGGCGGCGGGGCACTTTCAGGAAGCACAGCACGAAGTCCAGGCTGCCGGACACCTCCTGGAACATGTTGGCCTATAATGTTTTCTAGATTGCTCCTGAGAACGCCCCAGACAGAACAGTTTACACATGAAGCGATTCAATCAAGAAAACGTGATCGTTGTCAACTACTTTGCACGTTTGAGGGAAAAGCCACGGTACCTGATGTCATACGGCTCTCTGGGGGGCTCTCTGGGGGGCTCTGTGTTAGGGCCTCTGTTTTGCAATATCTTGTCCAGATCGCCACTGATATGCTCTGCCTGATGAACCAGGTGTGATGCTTTAGGCGTATGTCAATGTAAACACGAATACTACTGGAAAAGCAGTCCGAAGGTTGTATAAAACAGTTCTATAGTTACATAAACATGAGTACATCTCTCATCTAGATTTAGTGATATGTGTAACGTGGGACGGAACAACCCACAACCTGACGTGATGAAAATTATAAATATTAGACCAAAACATACTGTGGCAATTTAGCCATGGATACAAGTTACTTTATTATCTCATTCTCCTCTATCAGTAGCCAACCACAATTAACCTGCAATTTGGGCATCTTGAGAAGGTCATGGAGGGTTGAAGTTGTACAGTAGTTAGATTTGACTCACCCCAACCTCCTCACACTGGAACATGTAGACCTTAGGAGGGCCCCTGTTTGGTTCCTGCACCGTAATGGTCAGGAGTGAGTTATAGGCACAGCTGTCCAACACAGCCTTTGTTTCCAGGATGCAGCCTAATTGCAGTGATTCTAGTGCCACCTGTGGAACCGCAAAAAAAGAAGAAGAAAAGGATAGTTTTCTATTCAATTTCATAATTAATTAATTGAAACCTTCAGAGGAAAATGTGTCTACGTTTTCAGATGAGTAATATTTGTAAATATCTCCATGTTTTTAGAGACACGGTTAAAGCTGTGCGTGACAACATTATTTTGTGACTACAAAATTCAATAAAATGTGTTTATGGTGCAGTATTCATAAATAGTACACAAACAAAAAAACTAAACAAAACCATAAGCATAAAGACAGTCAAAATCCTGGGAACTACACAACTGCAAGTCCACTGGTTTTGCATTCCACATCTGCTATGTAAAAGTACTGTTCTGAAAATCCTTCAACAAACCTTGGTCTCAATGTCACTAAGCAGTAAATCCCGTCCCTGGAGCTCCATGATCATATCTTGAGGCCACACACGGCTTTTGGTGTCCAGTCTCTTCAGCTTGGCAACACAGTCGTTTAGGCTCTTCACCTCCTGGCCATCCAATTCACAGGTGAACAGGTGCTACAATACAGTACATATCATGTCATTGTGGAGAGTGAGGACAATAACATAATATAGTAAGTACACACATGCACCTCCTTGCACATCCTGGGTTTTGCGGCCAGAGATCTATGGAGTGGCCTATCCAACAATTCACAAACACATGTCAATGGTAGATGTGTAAAAGAAAAAAACTTTACCAAAATTTGAATACATTTTACTTTTGTTTCTACATGTACTGTATATAACCCAATGGGGATGACAACCTCGAGTGGATAATGTTTATAAATAACTAAGTCATGTGGTCTACTACTGAACACTACATTGTTTTAAATACATGTTTTTGTTTTGTTGCTTATATAGTTTTTGTAGGAAAGCTGGAGATACCATGTATTTGTGTTTCTATGAGCTGCCAACCGAAACCAAAGTATCTATACAGAGACCCATATTTATTTTGCTCTTACCTCCACTCTGAAGTGAAAGTTATCAGATTGTTTGTTCAGTGTTTCTGAGTACTCCTTTCTTTGCACTGAAATAACAGGGCAACATCTGGTTATAAGAACAATTGTATATAAAGTATTTTAGATTTAGAATATATATAGGATGGTGTAGGGGTTGTAAAGAACATACTGTATATAGATTTGCCACTGGGCCTGGATGAGCTGTTTCTCTGCAAATGGGAACTCCTCGTTTCATCATGTTGGTGACTTTGAAAACCTTTTCTCTGGAATTGGGAACTTTTTGTTTCATCTTGCTGGTGAAGATTTTCTCTTCTCTGTTGGAGAAAATCTTCTGATGGAAATCCCCTAAAACACAACACCCAAATCAACCAGGAGAAATAGCATATTAATGCTCAGCTGCCTAGGGCAACGTAACATGTCAACAACAGTGGTGTAAAGTAACTTAGTACATTTACTTAAGTACAAGTCTGAGATTTTATTTTTATTTTTTAATGTTTTTTTGTGGCTTTCGCCTTTATTTTATATATTTTATGGAGGGACAGACAGTAGGCTGACAGGAAATGGGGAGAGAGATGGGGGGAAGACATGCAGTAAAGGCCGTCGGGATCGGGAGTCGAACCCGGGGCACACTGCCAGACTGGATTACCAGCCAAGGTGCCTGGACCATTGAGAGATATTTGTTTTACTTGAGTATTTGCAATTTCCTTTTTCTTCTACTCCACTACATCTCGGATCCAAATATTGTACTTTTACATATATTTGAAAACAAATTTGTAGTTTTGATTAATATTACTAAACATACATTAACCACTTAAGCCCTATATACATTTTCGCCATTTGAAAATAGACAATCTAGAAAGATTGATTGACAATTGTATTAACAGTATGCTTGTGGGCTTGTAGATCTGCTATTTTTAAGATTTTTAAAGAATTTTATACAGTTGAAAACTTGAAACGGGACATACTTTAAGTACATTCTGATGTCAATACTATTGTACTTTTACTCAGGTACATTTTTAATTCCAGACTTTTACTTGTAACAGAGAAAAAAAATGTGAGTACTTTTTCCACCACTGCATGTCAATAACACATTCCAATAATACATGACACTGAAATTAAGATAAAGCATTGTTGGGTGACATCACTGACATGAGGTACCGTGTTATCAGTGAACTCACATGAAAGGGTGTGAACAGTACAGTGTACTTCACCCACTTTAACATTGCCACCACAATCCACATGGTTAATAATACTGACCTCGGGGAATAAGAAAACGGTCCTCCGTTGTTTCCATTGTTTCCATACATTTTCAAGCAGCAATATTAATGACCTGCAGACCTCTGGTATAGAGAGAAACGGAACGTTGGGATTGAAGAAATCACTGGAAAACTAAGAATATATTTCCTAATTCTATAAATGTTTTACTGTATGTACTCACATTCACAGGGAATCCCAGAGTGCTACATGGTTAAAACATATCATAGAATGCTAAAAGCAGGGTTTAAAAATGTCAAGCACAAAAGGATATTGCTGAAAGATAATAACAATTTAACACGAAAAGGCCTTCCGAAATAAAACAAGTCTGAGGCCTGTTTTTAAGAGTCCAGGGTGGACTCTACCTTTATGGACCCGATTGTTGTGTGGTTAGTTTATATGAGGCAAACCGACACCTATTGCACACTTGACATAATGACCAGTCCACTGAATCACACAATAGCTAGGAGTAAAGTGGCTCTTTTCAGTGCAGGAAAATAACTGCACATACATTGATTAAATAAATACTTAATGTTCAGTCATTTAATTAAGATTTAAATACAGACCCCTTCACATCTGAATGACTAAACCTGAAACAAGCAACTCACTAGACTGATGCCAGGATGTTATTCTATAAATGCTTTACCCATCTGTGTGGGTAAAGCCAACACCAATTACAATATTGACTAAAAGTTGGAATTCTACCCTGTCGCGCTACACATTTTAAGAGCCTGTTCTTCGACAGCCTTTTCTTTCGCAGTTCCATTTTTCAGCAAGATATGCTACAGTTCAGGATGTCCCATTTAACCTTCAGCAGTCAGTGCAGCACATTCCACTTTTGAATGCATTAATTTAGTCTTTACCTTAATGTCGTCTCTGTTGACTGATCTCATGGTTCCATTCCTTCATACAGATTCCATCAGTACTGTTCTTTGCCCTCCATAGAGTGCAAAGATTCTTAACTTCCTGCATGAAGGCAGAAGGATCAAAGTGCAAACGGCTGAAATGACTGCTCAGGAGGGTTGGGCTAGTGGGATTGCAAAATATATGATATGGGTAGAATTTAATGTGTCAAGTCTCCAGGTGATTATGAGTCCAAAGGTTTAGAAATGCTTAGCGATATCAATTTTCCAGGTGGTCAAGGCCCTGACAACACATGTTTTAAGTGCCTTTATGTAATTATACACGTCATTGTTTTTGTAGTTCGATGGCGGTGAAAATACACTCCTTATATATGCTCATTATGCTGTGATGAATACTCATATATGGTGTATAATGTACTAAATATGTGAGCTTTATCAGCTCAGTTCACACAAAAATACAAACAAAGAGGTTTGGTGAAGAACCATTTATTTTACTATGGACTGACGTGTATATTATGTACACACTCATAATATTGACAGAGACCATCTTTATGGGGAAATAGTTTATTTTATAAAGAAAAAGGGGGGAGTCTCGTCGCAGTACGAGTCAGGAAGGTCTTCTCTGAAGACTTAGGCTGTAGCCTTGGCCAGCGCCAGCGCCTTCAGGTCTGTGATGCACTTGGCAATGCTCTCCTTCTCCTGCAAGAACACAGGGGTCACAAAACAAAGTCATACGAGTGTGACATCTGTGTGTCTGTAGGTTTTCTAATTATTATATTTATAATATAGTATAGAGATCGCACCAATGAAAAGTATTAACAAGAGCTTGTGGCTAAATGAACTACATGGATCCATTGGAACATGGGTTCTTGTTTCCGTTTCTTTTGTTTGACATTGACGATATACAAGGGTTAATTCAGAAGAGCCCAAACATGTGCCATAAGTTAATAATAAAAAGAAATGCTTCATTGGCCACTGCAGTTCATTGGAGTGATGTGTTCCAGCTTCCACTATGCTTCACAAGGAATCTCAGGAAAGCTGGCCTCCATGTTGCCTTCAAGAGACACACGCCCCAGAAACGAAGGAGGCGTCTACCTTTTTATGTCTATGGTGCCGACCTGGGTGCAGTGTTTTGCTACAGCACCTGGGGATTTAACCCATTATGAAACCTTCAGAGAGGGGCCCCTATTAGTAACACAATTCAAAGGCACCCTGCCGACTTTGGTGAGTGAAGGACAACTACCCGGCTGAAATCAATTCACGGAAAGAAGTTGAACACCACTTCCGGCCTGTTATATTTCACACACCTCTTGTGATTGGCCAAATAAACATAAAATAACAATCTCAAACGTGTAGGCAGATCCACATACTGCTGCAAAAGCTCTCACTCATGATTAGTTGAGACGAGTACTCTGCCTGCCCCCTCCATGGCACAGGATTGGGAGCGTTCACATTATATTCTAATCAACCAGAGCATCTGCTAAGACTCAGTGGCTACCTCTAGTGGAGAGTCAAATGTTGATTTAACATTACAGCAGAAAGCTAAACCACGCCTGTATTATGAAAATGTAAATAAATACATATTATTTTACACTGTTGTGAACTGATCTAAGTGTGATGCGTTAAATAGTTTACTAAGAGAAATCCCTTGCTGATGTGACAAATGTCACGATCAAAATGTCCCACTTGAGTAAATTGGAAGAGATATACTGAAATTCACTATATTGCTCTGTCTGAATAAATAGAAAAAGCAGATTTTCCATTTGTCTGCCTTGATGGAGTGCTCTCCACTACTGACCTGCTGGGGGGTGAGGCTGCCAACAACGTTCTTCTCCACCCAGTTGATCATGTGCTCCTGCTCCATATTGCGGTGAAGCTGCTGGAGGGCGATCTGGTAGTCCAATCGCTTCTTCACCTCATTGTTCACCATATGTATCCTCTCTCTGCGGTTTGTCTCCAGCAGCATCGCCACGTTGTTCTAAGAGAGAAATAAGAGGATGCAAGTCTACTTCACCAACAAATTACTTAAAAACCGGAGTGATCCATCAAAGCTCAGAGATTAGCTGCATTAGTACTGAATAATGCCCAGATCTGAAGTGGAAATTGGAATTCTATTTAATCAGGTTGCTTGCTGAAGAAGAGCATGATGTGTACTGTATATAGACGCACACACAGGTTGCATGCAAGTGATTCATTCCCAACAACTGGTTTGGGAATCACTTACACACAAAAGAAACCAAGGAGTACATATTTACACCGTATACGTTCTAAGCCTTCTTCCTCCGCATTGGGAGGAAAACTGCATTTGGCTGCAGGTTTGTTTGCAACCTGCATGCGTATGCATGTCTGTGTGATGTCAGGGAAACTGTGGTTGGATAAGGGTTGGATACAAGTGGAAAATGATCATTTCTGCTTACCCTCTTAGCATCAAAGAGCAGTGCTCTTCCCTCTATTCTCCACTGCTCCTTCTTCTCATCCTCAATGGCCTGAGCCAGGCTGGCCATGGCCAAGTCCTTCACTTCCTGAGCCTTGGCTACTTTATCCTGCAAAGCCACACACGCACAGCTGATCACATGTGCACTCAGATTGTATACAGTACATGGAAACAATCGTTTGCCAGAAGGGTTGAAAACAGTAATACACTTGTTTATTACAGTTTATAGCCAAATTAGTCAGGTCATAAATCCTGATGGTAGTTAGTTAGGTCTAACAAAGTAATAGGTCAATATTCTCCACATACATTAGCACAAAAGGTTTAAGCGACTGGAAAACAAAATTACTTAAGACACTTCACACCTTTTGCAACCAGATCTAATTTTAATGAGGTTTGGGAAACAAGAAACACTTTCCTGGGGTTTTTATTTGGGTAATTTGTGTTTTTGAGTGGTGTAAACCACTCCTACAACTGGCTTTGTTAGTTTACGTGTCTGTCTGTCTGTGCTCAAAAAATGAGCACGGTTGCTATGGTCACCCAGTTCACACGGGTGTGATTTCATTACGTCAGACCACAGCTGATCAGTCTATATAAGACCTTACACCACTCAGTTCACACGGGTGTGATATTTATTTACCAGATCAGTGGCCTTGTGGTTAGAGTGTGAGTCTGGGACTGGGAGCCGGGTCATACCAAAGACTAAAAAAGAAAAGAAAAAAAGGGACCCAGACAGCCTGGGCACACTTTAGATTCCATGCGCGGACATAAGAAGCTGTGTTTTGCGTCATTTCCGTTTTTTTAGACAGCTGGTGGATGGAAAAGAAGCTCCATCCACACGGCAGGTTGCCGCTGGGGCAAGCTTTTCCGGGAATCTGGCCGACGCGGCAACCTGCCGCATGGGTGGAGCTTCTTTTCCATCCACCAGCTGTCTAAAAACTCGGAAAAGACGTCGGGAGTCAGCTTCCTTTGGCCGTGCATGGAATCTTAGATGTGCCCATACCCAGTGCCTCCCTGCTTGGCACTCAGCATCAAGGGTTGGATTGGGGGTAAGTCCCTGCAACATACTAGCGTCATGTCCAGGGGGTGTACTTGTACATCAAGCTGCCTCACGCTACAGAAACAGGAGATGGGCTCCTGCCCTATGGCCCTCATGGCTCGGCAAGGCTACAATGTGTTTTTAGATATGTTAGTATTTCAAAGTGTCCGTTTTGTCATGGACACTGGTCTCACTTCCTTCCTGGAGTCAAATTACCATAATGCTTGGTGCACTCACCCCACCTTGTGGAGGGAGAGGGCTGTCTTACTGAGACAACTTGTAGTCCAGGAAGGACGTGAGACCAGTGTCCATGACATCATGGACACTTTGAAATTCTAAAATATCTAAACACATAACACACATAAAAAACCCCAGGAAAGTGTTTGTCTCCCAAACATCATTAAAATAAGATCTGGTTGCAAAAGGTCCAAGTTCACATGGCTGACAGAGCACATGGGGATTCCATGGAATATGACTGGCTGCAGACCGTTATTACAGCTGCTATTATTGTGATTGTCATTATAGTTGTGTACTATTGGCTATTATTGTTGTTGTCCACCTTGCATCTCCCTCCCCTCTCCACATCTCACTATTATTATAGTTCCTATTATTGCGGCCATTATTGTGTTAGTCCATTTTGTGTCTTCTCTCCCCTCTCATAGATGGCTAGACTCTTGCAGAGCCACATTGTGAAAACGCAATAGTCTCAGTGAGAAGCCCACCTCATTGAGTTTGTCAGCAAAAGCTGCAACGCTGGGGCCATATGTCTTCACTCCATAGATAATGACAGAAGTTATGGAAAGAGCAGCGAAGGACTCAGGGTTGACGATGTAGACCTCCTTGGAAAGCAGGTACACGAGGAGACCGGTACCCAGCATGTAAGGGCCTGGGAAATAGGGATGAAAGTACATTAAATTTGGCAATGTCACTGTTCAGTCATGAAATGTAGAAACATGGAGTGGATATTGACATAATATAGTATCATGGTATAGCCTATATGTAATTGTGCCCTTGTTTAAACTTGACTTGAGAATGATCGTACAATATTTAAAGTGTTGTGCTTCACCATGTTCATCAATAGATGTAGGTAGTTCTACCCCAGTTGCAAGGAAGAATCGATAACCTGACCCAAGTAGGCAAGACATTATTGAAAATGCCTATGGTTATATTTGGCCTACGCCAGCTAACCTGTGACTCCAGTCTTGGGGTATAGAAGCTGGAACAGCTCTTCAGGGAAGACTCCATGGCGGACTTTGCCTCCCTTCTCTGGAAGAGGGGGTACGGGTGCCAGACTCTGCGACGTTGTGTGGAGGGAACGGGATGCCTGGACCAGTCTATGGTATGGACAAAAAGAATGCATGAAACTGTGTGGAAGTAAACACACATAGTGCAAGGGGAGGGACAAGTAGACACTGCACAGTTGTGAAGTGTGTGGCATATACAATGTTGGTAAAGGTGATTAAAATAACATACTGTACAGATGGGAACAGCACAATGAGCACATCATCTTGTGTTGAATAATACTAATAATAAAACTACTGATGTCTATTGTTCATTGTTGTTCAAGCAGTAGATCATCTTAACTAGAATTAAATGATTACAGAAAATGTTTAAAAAAAACATTAAATACGTACCCAGCTCCAAAGTGACCTCTGCCTTTCAAGGCATTGGCTGAAAAACAAAACATTGACACATTCAATGTCAAAAAGTTAACATAAAGCCCAGGTTGTCTCTAAATTGACAGAACATTATGTACCACCGATTAAAAGATCCGTTATTGACAGCTTGCTTGGCCCGGTTGTAATGTGCACATAAGAAACGTTGCATAAAAACATGTATCCCAGCTTCGATAACATTTCGGCAAATATGCAATGACAGTTTCAGACAACCAAGCTGTGAAAATGACATCTGCAGGCATGTATATTTTAGCTAGCTAGCTGCTAGTGTTAGCTAAGGCTATTAGCTAGAGTGTATTAGTTAGTTACCGACAGCAGATGAAAATAAACGCGCAGAGAGAAATGTCAACGTATATTATCCAACCAGGCATGCATTATTGCACTCAGCTTTGGATAACATATGTTGTTATATTTGTTACAGCCTACATGCTAGCTACATTTAGCTTAGTTTAGCATAGTTCCAGCCGTCACCCATTCAATGTGCGGTGGCCTTCACTTTACCCTTCATACACATTCGGTGCAACGTTACGGCTTACTCCATTGCAATTACACTATATTAAAAATGAGATGTTAGATGCGTTCTCAAGGACTGAATTAAAGCATACCTGACAGGATAACGGCCCTTGACAGCATGTCTGAAGGATGAAATGCCAAGTTCTTGCTACAACTTCAACTGGCACCCTTGTGTCGGACTTTTCGTGCCCTTCTGCAAAGAGGATGGCAAACACACAGGAAATCCTTGTCAAATAACGCGAGATTACAGTATGTTGGCCTTATACATTGCCTTTCCACTAGATGGCAGTGTATGCTTATCTTTAGCCCTGAAACATGACGTCTCTGATGTGAACCATGGCTAGATTGGATTTAGATTTCAATGAATGAAACAGGCCTAATAATGATCTTTAGTTGAAGGGTGATTTGGGTTACAGCTTGGCTGCAAGTTACTGTAACCCTACCCAATTACAGCATATTCTCATTGCAACTCCTATTCTGCATTCATTCAATTAAATGCACAAGGTTCATTGTTCATTATTGTCAGCAGCCGGTGCGTTGCTAGGGAACAATTTGGGTTTATTTCCTGTCAGCAACTGATCACAAAAGCCAAGCGTCATTCCAAAACCTATCCGGGTTGTGCAAGGGCGCACTGTGATTGGCCAGTCGCTGTGATTGACAGCCTAACCCGGCTAACCCTCAGTAAAACTGTAACAGGAAATCTAGTGTGAAAAGGTCTAGAATCTAGATCATGGGGTCGTCAACGTTTTCCAGGCCACATCATAGACCCTTTATCTGAGAGAGATGAAGCAGAGACCTCCCCTATTGTAGGCTATAACATTTTGTTGCAGATTAAACTTCTTCATAGATTTGACAGCACTATCGTCAGTGTTGTGTAAATTAAGTGTTTAGGCCTATTAATATGTTGGATTAATATTGGATGTTGTATTTTTAGACATAAGCACTCTCTGTAGTAGCCTACCTCTGAGGACCTGGACCCCTAATTATTGTAAGCTTCCTCAACAATGTAGATAAATACAAAATAAATAATATATATATGTATAATATATTATATATATGTAAGGCCTAATAGTAATAATAATAATAGGGATTCAAAAATCATAAAAGCATAATAGCCATACAATATCCAAATATCTGTACAGTCTGTAAAATATAGCCAACTATCACAAACATGAGAGAAGAGAGTGTAGGCAATCTCTCCTCTCACTCTCACACACACACACACACACACACACACACACACACACACACACACACTCCACCAAAACACATCCTGAGTGAGTATGCTTCACATAATTATGTTGGATGTAAGAGTCATGAGCCAGTTTTAAGGAGAAACAAATGGTTCTATCTATCGACAGTCTACAGCTTAGAACACTAGCTGTCCCAAGTGGTACTCTTTTGTCCAAAATTGAGATGGAATTGGCAGGGTTTGTCTGTAATCTTGGGGCCCACCCGTGTATGGCATCAGTGCAACACGCGTGGTGGCTGAGATAGAGGAACAGATGACGTTCCCTTCACTTCCTGTAATGCTTGACAGAAACGGTATATGAGAAACACAGAAGCTGTTACCGCAATTTTTGCAGAGGAAACATGTTGATGTGTTGTGTATTTATTTTTTATAACACTTGTTAGAGCCTTTCCCCCAATGAATGAAATGGCTTAATGGCAGGTAAGTTACTTAATGTCTCTTAAGTTATATTGCATTGTTTGCATTATACTCTTTCCCTCTACAGACTACAGCAAGTATGAGAGCAGGCCTGTCCTAGTATTTGTGAAGGTTTTCCTGATTGTATAGCTTGTATTGTATTGTATAGCTATATTATTTAAATGACAAGTGAGTTCATATTTCTATTATCACGATAACAGAGCCACATTGCTTACACCGTTGAGCAATACTCAGCTTTGAACATGTCATATTGTTTTGTTACCAGTCGAATAGCCTTTTCTACATACCCGTTACTTGCCTAATGAATGAAGCTGATCACTAACACTCCTATGCTTTCAAAATACCCATTTATACAGATCAAACATTAAGGAATATTTCATAAATTGTTTCTAGAATCTTAATATATTATGTTTGCTATTATATTACTCTTATATAACAAGTATAGGCCTACAGTAGGCCTACATGTTTTCTCTGCATGTATCCTGAGTATGCTAATCATACTGCATGTCATAATACATTTTATACTACCTAGTAAATGATTTGTTTCTGACTGATTTGTGTGCATATATTCAGTTCATATAAATAATAATACCTTTTCTGAAACATTACCATTGTAGGTTTGAGGCACTAGTGCAGGGAAGAGCTACTATGGACACACAGGATGTCAGCATGGTAAGGTCATCTGTGGCGAAAGACTTTGATGAAACAATCTCAAAAAGAGCAGAGAAGCATGAATACCTTCGAGGACGCAATAATGTGACTTCATGTCGGAGCCCTACAAGAGAGTTTGACACAAATGTGATCAAGAGTGAGCTTCAATATAAGAGACAACTGGAGTTTCAAAAGAGGAGACCAGTGAGTCCAGACCCAAGTATGAAGGCACACTACCGTCCCCCAAAGAAAAAATCTGTGAAAATGTCTGTGAAACCTCACAGTCCAGAGACTCAGTCAAAAACATTCCAATCGGATATTCAATTGACTCCCAGCTCTAATGGACGGCCTCTAATGGTGAAGCTGACGCAAAGCAATGGCAAAGTGTATGACGACCAAAGCAATAGTAAATGGGTAAGAACCTGACTACTTTAAAATACTGTATTTTTGAGTGTGGTATTTTGAAGCCTGTGGTTGTCACAGAGTAGGCCTAGTTGGAGAGATGTTTTGTTACATGTAGGACATGCTGCCATGTTGGAAGACAATACAAATTAAATATCATTATCCACTTCTCCTGACTAATGTTGAACTACCGTATTTAGCCTATACTAACATCTGAAAATGCAAAAAGGCAAAAGAGTCTAAAATCACTCAAGATTTTACGGTGAAATACTGCACATAAAATAGTAATTTAATTAACTCCACTCGTATATCTGTAAGTAAATCTATTTATAGCATTGTGTTGACCATTTCCTCTCATCAGGCTTTGTTGTGGTCAGAGCCAGTAACACCAGTAAGACAAGATAAAAGCTCAACAAGAAAAGAAGCAGCTCCAATTAGTGTCATATCTTCAATAAAGAAACCACCCCAGAAAAGGGTGAAAGGACCAGAAGAAAGACAGAACATCATTAATGGTAACAGTCTCAACAGTTTCCATTGCTTGGCTCCATATCTCTTTGTCAGAAGAATGATTTTTAATAGATACTAACATTTTTTTTCTTCTTACATGAAGCCCAAAAGACAAGCATCAGAACTTCTATGCAAACTGAAAACATTCTTCACACTCAACAATTCTCACTCCAGACTAAAACGACTCTCAAAACAAAGACACAGCAAGATGCCAGTTCACAGATAGAGTGAGTTTGACTTCATCACCCCCCCCCAAACCTTATCATTAATATCTGATTGCATGTCCATTTCGCGGCATCTTTACAAAAGCTACAAATAATTCTATTTCTCTTTTACAGGTCTGGCTTTATCACTGTCAAGGAAGCGGTGAGTTGCAACTTAAGTAATATCATTGAATGTACTTAATTGCCAATGATTCACATTGATGAAGCTGAGCATTTTAGCATTCAGAATGATAATAACGCTTGTATAATCAAATAGCATAACTTGAATTCAGTTCACACAATCCCCCTATCTTGGTGCTGAGCAAAACTAAATCAATCAGCTTATGAAAGGAAGGCCCACACAGCTCACTTTTAATGCTCTGTATGATAAATGATGCATTTATATTGCACCTTTTAAAGCACTTTACAATGTGCATCAAATTCACGACCGGAGGAAACCACTCAAGACACCAGCCTGTTAATCGGGAGCAGATATGGGTTCAATTGTCTCCCAACTGCCACTCTACATCCTGAGCCAACCAATGTTTTTTCTTCAGGTTTTTAACGATAAGAATATATGAGTTGTGTGCCTTTCTTTCTTAAACTTGTCCATCATCTCTCCCATAATAACAGGATGTTCAACAGTTAACTGATTACTTGCAGGTATGCCACTTATTTCAAATGCATTCATGTTTCTGGTGCTTTCTTATTTTCTAACTTATGGTAAAGACTTGCATCATTATATATAGTCAAACGTCTGCTTAGCAATCTTTTGTGTGGTGTGTTCCAGCACTAATTTATATTTACTGAAATCTTGGATTCATGTGACTGACAATTAAGTTTCTTGCATCTAACTATATGTCTTTTCCTGTTCCTATCAGGAGGCTTTATGGAGGGAAGAGGCTCTAAAGAAGAAACTAGCTGTCCTGCACAACAGAGCTTCCACCATCTTGAACTCCTCTAACAACATATGGACAGTAAGACTCTCTTCCTGTATTACTTGTTGGATTTCCTCAGAAATAGAAGCATCAATGCCTGTCATTTAAACTGCCAAACAGCAGAATCACATTACCGGTACTGTATTCATAAGATTGTATTTTGACTGTGGTGCACAAAACAATAGGTTCTTGTTAAGTATAAGTACTGTAGTTGTATGTCTATGTCTACTTGAGCGTAAAGAAGACAACTGAATCATGTGGTTTAGACTTTAGAGCTTCCTGCCCCTCTCTATATGCTGGCAGAGCAAGCTCTCTCACTCTCACACACAGGAAGCTAGTGTCAGATGTTATAGGTGTTACTCATAGGGGTTATACTACTTCAAAAGCCCCACTGTCCTCGAGTCGATTAAGTTTATCTTTTGTCTCCATTATTCTGACATGCTGGTGATGTACAAAGGTAAAAAAAATATATATATATTTTTTGCAGGAAATTACATTTGCACAGTAAAATTAGATTAAATATATGCTTTCTCATCTGTGTAAACAGTTTCCTGTCCAGGTATGTTACCAATAGCCAACTTATATTACTGTAAGCTATACTTGGGCCATTTACTGTTCGTGAAGAGTATAGTGTTACATTAAACACGACCTGTCTTTAGAATTACTGATGCTGCAAGTTTCTTTGGCGCCCCAGTGGGTGCAGGCAGTGGAGGCACTTTTTTTTTTTTTATCAGATTGTGGTTTATCAAGCGTTACGTTTTCCTCTGCAGGATTCTCGGTGTGACAGTCATTTCCTTTCTAACCCACACAGGCCCGCTGCAATGAGGACCTGCTGAGAATCAAGATCAAGGCTCTGGAAGCGCAGCTGCAAGTCTGCCTACAGGTAAAGTAAAGTAAGAATAGCCACAATGTACAGCTACTGGGCCGTCGGAATGTGAGGCTCAGCTCCTTTCAAGACTACTATATATGTTTCACTTGTCTCACAGGTGAGAGCTATTTAATTAGGTTGTAGGAGCAGTGTCTCCACTCCACAGCTACGTCACAGCATCATTGAAAGTTTTTTGTAAATGGTGCATTGGTAAATGGTGCATTTATATAGCGTCTTTATCCAAGGCGCTTTACATAGATTGTGCATTACATTCACACACACATTCATACACCAATGGCGGCAGAAACCATGCAAGGTACCAACCAGCACATCAGGAGCAATTTGGGGTTCAGTGTCTTGCCCAAGGACACTTCGACACTAACTCTGGGGGAGCCCGGGTTCGAACTGGCGACCTTGTGGTTACCATCCGGGAACTCTAACCCTGAGCCACCGCCGCCGTTTGTAGTGTTGCTTGCAATAAAAAAGAAAAGAAAACGTAACCTCTTCTTCAAACTCCAAACTTTTTGTTCCCTGGGTGAAAAGAAGTTATTTTTGGCAAGCGACATAGTCATATGATGATGTATACATTTGCCTTTACTTTGCCTCTTTACTTCAACCACAGCCAGACTCTGTCATCTCACCATATCCCTCTGTGTTGTTTTAGCACATTGAGACTGGTTCTACACAGTTACCGTGGACTGCATCCATTGGCTGTATAAACAATTAAGGCTGCATTTTAACCGGTCAAACGTGTGCACATTTAACAAGGTGTTGTTCTGTTCTTCTCCTGCAGAAGTTCCCCAAGGATGGAGTTAAGAAGCTTGCACTGCAGATGGAGAAGCATAAGCTGTTATATGAGGAGAAGGCTCTGGCTGCCTTGCAAAGGGCAATGCAAGAGAAGACAGAGGCCCTCACTGATGCTGATATTCTCCAGGTTAGGATATAAACGTGTTGCTTTCACATAAATAAATGTATGCAGTTCAAAATGAATCTGCAAAATGAGACTCAATAGTGTTCCAAGTGACTCCTTGGGGTTTGCATACTGTCCTATGTGTTCCACCAGGAGGCGCTGCAGGTATCCAAGGCTGAGTCAGAGAGGTGGCAGAGTCTGTATGAGGAGTTGAAACAGAGCACTGCTCATTTGAAGAAGAGTCAAGAGTTCAGCATTGGACAGCTGCAACAGCTGCACGGTCAACTGGAGGTACAGTAATACAGCAGCATGACTGTCAAAAGGGTACATTTTAACACGAGTTGTTAAAAATTGCACATGTGTCCTGCACAGTTGTCCAGGGGCCGAGAGGCGGAACTGCGAGATGAGATGGGGTCACTGCAGCAAGAGAACGAGGAGCTACGGTACAACGTCTCCGTGCTAGAGGCAGACAACCTCACCCTGAGAGAAGAGACGGAGAGCCTTAGAGGTCAGAATTCCTTCTAGGTCAAAGTCAAACCCAGGTGATCTGGGGTTATTTTAAAATCACCTCATCAATGATCAGGGTCGACCTTGAAACTCAGATTATCAAACGGATGTTCTGGCCTGGGATAGCCTCGGTCCGAGCCTTACTCATCTGCGAAGAGAAAAGCCTAAAGGCAGAGAGTGTATCGGCGGAAGTGTCGGGCCAGAACATCCGTCAGATGTATTTCTGATCTCTCAGATGTCTTTAATGTCGTACAGTTCACAGAGGATTGTGTGCACATCTTGTGCCTCTAATTAGGCCAGGCTCTATTATATATATATATATATATATATATATAGGCTATATATATATATTTATTTTTCTGGGTGACATGTGTGAGAATGGTGGATGTTTGGGTAAATAAGACCCCAACTTATCTCTTCTCTTAGACTGCAGCACCGAGTGCAAGAATTTAATGGGAGAACAGCTCAGACTGAAAGAGGCCTCTCGGGTGGAGGAGCAGCTCAGACTGAAAGAGGCCTCTCAGGCGGAGGAACAGATCAGGCATACTCAAGACAGACTCCAGCAGAAGGAGAAAGAGGTCAGACTCAGGAGGATGTCACTTAACCCCCAACTCACACTGCTATCATATACAGTACAATGTACAACAATACCATACAGATTATGTTTTGTTTTCTTACATGTATACATTCAAGTAGTTCCAAAATAATGACAGCAAAGCAAAATTATAGTGCAGCGAATAATGCAGTTGTGTGTGGGTGTGTGTGTGTGTGTGTACGCGCGCGTGTGTGTGTGGGTGTGCGCGCAGTGTGCAGAGCTGCAGACAGAGTTGGGGGCCATGGAACAGGAGTGTCAGTCCAGCCAGGCCCGGCTGACGCAGTGCAGAGAGGAGCTTTGTCTCCTCAGCCACCACCGCAGAAGCAGCAGCAGCTGGGTTGTGTGTGTGTGTGTGTGTGTGTGTGTGTGTGTGTGTGTGTGTGTGTGTGTGTGTGTGTGTGTGTGTGTGTGTGTGTGTGTGTGCGCGCGCGCGCGCGTGTGCGTGTGAGATATCTCCTTACACATATTGAAAGTGTGTCTATTCCCATACATTGTCTACCACTATGACTACTGATTACATGTACATGTTCCACCTCAACAAGGTGTGTTTTGCACTTTGCCACATTCACAGTGATAAGCTCTATGCTGCAGCATAAACCAGGGCTACATGCAAGCCAGTAAACCACATGAATCCTTACCGCCCCTATTCTGGGGGGCGAATATTAGTTAACTACATGCTCACAACACATTGCAAACGCAACCCATTGTGAGATTGATCATCGGATCATCATTATTTTTGGCAAAGATATTTAGTGGAGCGAAAACAGAAGAGGTCCTAGTATACAGCCCTGGAGGACTCTGAGCAAATAGGTATAGAGCTATGCATTGTGATGGCCAACTAGGTTTATATAGGGTTTAGTGGTAGTGGTAGTGATTAAAGCATTGCCTGTGATACTGCTGTGCTTGTGTACATTGTAATGTATTATGCTGAGTGTATGGGTCCATTTGGTTACATTCATACACACAGAGTTTCAAATACAGTTAATAGGCCTACTGAAGATTTTACTGTGTATAACAACATTTTTCCCATTTTACCGTTTAGGGACTATGTGGCTCCTGGAGATGGCTATGCATGTTCCTGGTTCCGCTTCTGGTCATAGCCGTTGCCATGATGTTGTGGCTGTGGCATCCTCCTTTCAGGGATCAAGTGGAAGACATTTACACAGACATACAGACACGCATCGACAACTATCTAATGGGAATGGACTTTTCTCAAGTCTCAGGATGTTTCAGACCAATATAAAATTAGCAGTGCTCAGGGATGTTGTTTTTCTCATTCAGTGGTCCTTTGTTGCCGATGTGGAAAGTATAAGACCGATGTATTTATGTTCATGTTTAAGTTTTAGAAACCTGGGACTGGAATTTGTTTAGAAATGTAATTAATAAAACATGAGAAATATGTGACATTGATTATGTCTTGACAGCCCTACTTATGTACTTATATTCAAATGGATACATCCAATAACACCACCATCCCAACACTATATAGATATGGTACATGTCACTGTGTTTGCCATTGAATTAGGGGGAGTGGTGGTTTAAATGTTATGCCGGACTTAATAGCATGCAGATGTCACACACCGTGATACCCTCACACAACTAAGTAAAACTTTAGGCTTAAGAGTTGTGGTTTGTGCTTTGATCCCCAGACGGGCAGGAAAAATCTGTGCAGGAAAACTGCTTTATTGCTCACTGAACCTATTCTGAATAAATAATGGTAAAGCAAGCAAACATGTAAACAAAAGATGCAAAACATGGAAAGAGACCTCAAAATGTTGGTGCAAGCAAAAAAAAATGCAAGCAAACATGTAAACAAAAGATGCAAAACATGGAAAGAGACCTCAAAATGTTGGTCAATTAAGATGTACCGAAAGTAAACATACATAATTAAATAGAACAATTAACAAAAGAAAAGAAACATCAATACGGATATTTTTTGCATTCTTCACTGGCTGGTGAAGTCACTTGGCTGTGTGTTTGAGAAGCACAACTTTAGACAAATGAAATGTGTTAGTGACAAAAAGTGCAATACATTTTAATCACTGCCTCTGTGGTTAAATAAAGGTTATCAAATGGTATCACACAAGATTACAGGACATTGCAGTCCATGAATGCAAAGCTGGTTCATATCGCTGGTTCATATCGAAGGTAAATTCCACCTTTCACAAATGAATATCAGTAGTGGACAATGTACTCAACTCTAGTACTTGAGTATAGATACTCCTAGTCAAATATTACAAGTGAAAGTTTCTCAGTCAAAAGTATACTTGAGTTATAATAATAATAATAACAATAGCTTTAATTTATATAACGCCTTTCATGAACCCAAGGATGCTTTACAAAATGTACCAACAACAATCAACTATATGCCATAAGCCTGAGAGAATAAGTGTCTTTTCAAGGCAGCCTTAAAAGAGTCCAGTGTTGGAGCATGGCAAATCTCTATTGGGAGAGAGTTCCCAAGGGTGGGGGCTGCCACACTGAACGCTCTGTCCCTGAAGGTTCGCTTGACTTATAGTACTGGAGTACATTTTTTTTTTTTTTTCATTCAACCTTTATTTAAATTCTCGGAGAGACCATTGAGGGAACCCCTCATTTACAATGATGCCGAGATTACATACAGGAAAAAAAACACAGTAATACAACAATATTAGTTACAACAAACCGTTAATACAATTATAAATTCAGCAATCAGTTAAAACAGCAACATACAGGTGATGGACGGTTATTGAGTACATTTCTAAAATGACCAATTGATGCCAGGGTATTAAGTTTAAGTTCTTGTTGCAAGACATTCCAAGACTCAGGTGCACCGATGCTGAAAGCAGCCTTTCCAAGTTCAGAGTTGGCAAAAGGGACCAGAAGGCCTAGCCAATCACTGGAGCGAGTTACAATGCGACTAGGTTTCTGATGTAACATGGAAGAAATATATGATGGTAATTTCCCGACCAGGGCTTTATATATGAAGAGGTACCAGTGATTATTGCGTCTTTCAGTCAGAGAAGACCAGCCTACATTTTCATAAAGGGTACAGTGATGAGTATCATAGCTGTCTCCAGTAATAAACCTCAGAGCCGAGTGGTAAACTGAGTCCAGTGGCTTGAGTGTGGAGGCAGCTGCATGATGATAGATTATGTCTCCATAGTCCAGTACGGATAGAAATGTGGCTTCAATAATCCGTTTTCTACAGATCCTGGGAAAATTTGCTTTATTTCTGTATAGGAAGCCAATTTTTTGACGTAGTATTTTAACCAGATTATCTATGTGGTATTTGAAATTGCATTTGTCGTCCAGCCATATACCAAGATACTTATATTCCGAGACTCTTTCTATTGTTGATCCATTGGTGGTGGTGATATGGAGATTAGAATAGTCTATGTTTTTTGATTTAGAGAAGTCCATGAATTTTGTTTTATTGCTAAAAGAGCTTTGTAATGAGTTAAATGCGAGTTGTAGTTTTTCAATGGCCAGTACAGTGGAGTCAGCGGTACAGTATAAAATTGTGTCGTCGGCATAGAGATGAATTTGACAATCACATAGTGAGGAGACTATTTCATTGATATATATAGTGAATAGGATAGGACCTAGAATGGAACCCTGTGGTACGCCAGATGTGACTGGTAGGAACCCAGATTGTCCATCACCCATCCTAACACATTGACGTCTACCATACAGATAATTCCTAAACCAGTTGCAGGCATCTGTATCAAAGCCTGATATGTGCAGTCTATCTAATAGTAAGGAGTGGTGAACTGTGTCAAAAGCTTTGGCGAGGTCAATAAAAATGGCTGCAGCATGTTTGTTTTTGTCTAAACCTGTGAGTAAGTGATCCAGAACTAGGGTGACAGCTGTGATCGTGCTATGATTAGCTCTAAAGCCAGATTGATGAGGGCTTAGAATTGACTGGTGTGCAAGGTATGGTTTTAACTGGTTATTTACTATTGACTCCAACATTTTTGAGAGACAGGGTAGTTTTGAAATTGGCCGGTAGTTATTGGGATCATTACTGTCACCACCTTTGTGCAGTGGGACAACATGTGCTGATTTCCAAACATTGGGGACTATACCTGATGACAGAGACAAATTAAATATAAAAGCAATGTGATCCACAATAAAAGGTGCAGATAATTTTAGAAAAAAGGGATCCAGGTTATCTTCACCTACAGAGGATCTGATGTTGATGTTGATACATGCTTTATAAAAAATACTTCAAAAAGTACAAATTACAAAGCACATATGTGCATTTCTGAAAAACATCTTATTTTCCAGAAGAAAACAGAAATGTAGATGTCTTGTCTTTGAAATGTAGTGGAATATCGAAAAATACAAATACTCAAATAAAGTAAAATATACTTAAGTACAATATAGTAAATGTACTTCGTTAGAGTCCACCGTTGATGATTAACACTACTTTGTGGTAGAATCCTCCCTGGTTCTGCATGGGGAACTGACAAGAATGTTGCAGGGTTTCATACAAATTTGACATAGAAATGTCATAATAATATACCAGTACCTCTGTTGCTTGATCAGATACACCTGGAGAACAATCCCTCAAACCCTCACTGACTGAACCTTCTGAACGGGACAGATCCTATTGTTCAATGAATTCTGTGGTTTTAACCGTTCTAGATAAAGCTCCATTCTCAATGAATACTATTACTGACACTGCATATTCACCACACAGATCCCTGCCCACTGTCTTTCACCCAGGTTTACCTGTATGTTCCCCAAATAGACCACAATCCATTCAAGAGATGGTTCTTCTCTGGTCTGAGGTCAGTTTACCTGGAAATCCAGCGGTTAAGGTAAGAGTCTGTAAAGTGAAGGCTGCACTATTAAATAAAACCTGTTATCGTAAAGATATATATTTATTTCATGATAAATTATATGAAATGGCAAATGGCTGTACAGGTGGAGATGAAAAAGATGAAAATGGGAATCTTGAGTCTTGACAAACTTCAACTTTATTTATAGTGTGATTACCTGCTGCAAGATGAGGCCTCCAGTTCTCCTGCTGTGTTTAGTGGGGCTGTGTCTGTGCAACACCGCACATTCCCTGAAAATCTGTGCTTTCAATGTCCAGAGTTTTGGAGAAGCAAAAGTTAACAATCAGAAGGTTATGGGGATTCTACTAAAGGTACTTGTTCTATTGTTTGTTTTTAATTCAACAAAACACGACTTAGACCAGCTAACATGACATTCACACTCAATAAGTAATTTGCTTCTCTTGCCCAAGATCCTCGCTCGGTGTGACTTATGTCTGATTCAAGAGGTCCGAGACTCCAAAGGAGAAGCCATACCAACACTGGTGAAGGACCTCAACAGGTAACAGTTGATCTCTGTCTCATATACATCTCTGTCTCATATAATATAGATAGTAGACTTCCATCATCAGCTATAATTACATCTATATATCACCAGGTTTGACAAATCCAACTCCTATTCCTACGTGGAAAGTGAGAGGCTTGGGAGGAAAACCTACAAGGAGCAATATGTCTATATTTACAGGTAAATACATCAAATGAGGATAATGAACACAAAAGATTAGCTGTTCATCTCCTCACCTATGTGTCTTCTTGTCACCAGAGACAATGTGTTAAAGGTCAAAGAGCATTACCAGTACCCTAAACTAGAAGGGGAGGGAACCAACGAAACAGACGTCTTCTCCAGAGAGCCTTTCATCGTTCGTTTTCATTCTCCAACCACTTGTAAGAGACATTCATAAAATATCTGTAGTGTTTTGGGAAAAGGATAGCAGATTGTTCATGGTGTGTTACACATGTACCTCTTTCACAGTGGTCAAGGATTTTGTCCTGATTGGTCAGCATACCTGTCCCAAAAAAGCCATGAAAGAGATGGATGAACTGTACACCGTCTTCAAAGGAATCTACAAGAAGTGGAAAACAGACGTGAGTTGATTCACCACATTTAATTTAGGATCCATAGCTTACCCTCAAAGCATCACAGCTTATAACTTTATATGGGTTTCGGATTCAATGTGGTGTAACAACACATGAGTAAATGTTAGTTATTTTATACTAACCTCTTTCCCTTACCTAGAACGTGGTCATATTAGGGGACCTCAATGCTGGTTGCAGCTATGTCACCATCAAGGGATGGAGAGCTGTCCGCTTGAGGAGTGACCCCAAGTTCCGCTGGCTGATTGGAGATGAGCAGGATACTACTGTTCGTCAGAAAACACACTGTGCTTATGATAGGTCAGTGATGGGTGCCATTTTAGCAGAATGATTAAGTGTTCAATTAAATGTAGTATTCACAAGATGCACAATGACATACTGGTCCATATTGTATTAAGATTATCACAACTACTTAGTTGCTGTGCATTTAAAATATGCTTCCTTAATTTATCCCTTAACAGGATTGTTGTCCATGGAAAAGAAATCTTCTCCAGTATAGTCCCAGGTTCAGCTCAACCATTCAACTTTAAAGAGAACTACCATTTAACTGAAGAGGAGGTAAACTTGCTCTGTTTACAGAGAACATTTATCATTTTCTGTACTTTTTTTTATTTGTTGATTCTACTTTGTTTCGATAAGTGCTCTATAAATAAAGATATGGAAATGTATCAAAACTTTGTTTCGATAAGTGCTCTATAAATAAAGATATCTTAAGTTAACTCTATTTCTCATGAACACTGACTTTCTTCCTTTAACTGGATTTTAGGCTCTGGAGGTAAGCGATCACTTCCCTGTAGAAGTTGACCTCAAACCCAACCATCGCTACCTCCTCCGCCATGAGCTGTAGACCAGTCAGCTATCAACACGCCCAACATTTTATTTTAATTGGATTTTAACTGGATTTTTCATGTGTTTTTTTTATAATAGATATTAATGCAGCTATGAATATTGTTCTTTCAGAATCAGATTGTTGAAACTAATTCACCATAAGAACTCTACAGTCATCTCTGTCATCTCAGAGGCTAATAAATATCAGTTGTTTCAGCATGAAAGAAATATGTATGTGTGCTGGGTTTTTTTTGTGTTGTGCATCTGAATCTAAAACCACATCAAAGCTGACATAACTACAGTATGTGTTCTCAGAGGTACAGAATGTTTCCACGCTGCAAAAGAAAAAAAGGAAAAAAGAACATATACGATGTAACTTTCAGAGATGTTAAGAACATAATTATAAACCTAATCATGTTTGTATTCTTTATATATTTTTTAATTTCCATCCAGCGTCATCCTTGTTCTGCATTTTTAGCGTCTTCTTTTAGACAGGAAGCCACTAGCTGTGACAACAGATGTTGCCGTTTCTTCCTTTCTGGCAGTTCAAGAGACTTGTACAAAGAAGTGTCTCATAAGAAAAATCTTTTATTTGAGGATTCAGTTGCCGTTTTTCCTGAGCTAACTCCTACAACATATGCTTTACTCATTACACTTTCCTTTTTTTAATGGGGCAAAGCTTTGCAGATCTATATGGTGATACGTTTTCAGGTAAGGAAAACAGCTTGGCTGTTTTCAACTCAGTTCCTCATTTTACAAAAGTAATCAATGTTTTTTTTACCTCTTACATCTCTTCCACCATACTCGGACCATATGTGAAGAGTTGGACTTTGAGACTTTAGATTTTAATGAAATAAAAAGGTTTGAGGGGGCAGAGACAAACAGTTCCAAAGAAAACATAACAGAGAAAGAAGAGGTTCAGCATAAGGAAGCAACCAACCAAACCATAACTTTGTCTAGCGCACAAACTATTCATACAAAGTTACAAACATAGCTGAAAATGATGAAGAGGAAGCTGCCTCCAAAATGGATGAAGAGGTTTCCACAGGCACAGGAGTCTAGTATCATGCACATGGATAACACACCAGAAGAGCAATATTACAGCTCAGATGAAGACTTTGTACATGGATATTCTGAGTCCAGCAAAGATAAAGAGGAAGAGGATACTGGACTGGGAAATAAACTGGGTTTGTCTATGGCTGTCCACTGTAGCAAAGAATCCCTGGAGGACAATAACCAGAACGGGACTCTCACTGAGGGACAACCTCCAGCCCCTGATGGTACTGCAAATCCTCAAGTTAGAAATGAGGAGCAAGGTGAGAGTGACAAGGATGACGATGAGAGTCAGTTCTATATTGGGAAAGTCCCCATGCGGGGCAGTGGGCTGAAAAAAAGATGTGACAGGACTGGGAGTAATTCAGAGAGTGAGGGCAAACAAATCGCAAATGATGAAGTGAAGGTAGTGAATTTACTCACCCAGTGTCCCCTTGAAATATCAACACAAACTCTTCAGGACCTCATCACTGGCGATGACAATGAAGATATTATTATAGACAAAATCAAGGATTTCTCAGGGGATGACCACCAAGAAGCAGGTGAGACCTTTGCAGATTACCTCTCCGACTTCTCATGTGAGTATATGGAATATGGAGGGTATAACGAAGAAAGCAAATTGCACGTACCGCCATATACTTCTGAGAGTGGACTGAGCAAAAAAGAGAGCAGAGACTTGGGACAATCTTTGACAGAGATTATATCGGTTCTCAGTGCTGAGAGGAAAGACCAGGATCCGGATGCTGGATGGACAGGGATAAATGCTGATTTGGCAAGAATCGTGTCTCTAGGTTTGCCGGCTGGAGAGATAGACAATGTGGGAGGAATAGAGAGTGACAAATATTTGACAGAGAATGAAACTGGAGATGGGATATCTGCACCTAAATGCCTAAAAACAAAGGATAACACCTATACTGAAGAGCAGACAATAATTCAAACAATAAAAACAACAACATCTCTGACGTCAGGTGAAACATTTGACTGTGGTTCTCAGCATGAACATAACAGTGAAGATTACAGCATTATGGGGCATCAACTTCTGTCCGAGTGTGACAGCTACAGTTATGGTGATGATGATGTCCAAGTGATGAAAGGTTACGGGGAGAACACTGAATGCAATTACCGTGATTCCAAAAACTATAATCAACCAAAGGATGATGTTCACCTTCAAGGTGAAAGCACAGCTGTGCTTGTCAGGGGGGGCATGGGCATCTCTGGTGAATTTGCTGCTACAGATGCAGCAGGTTTGGGCATTTATTTGGATACGGTCGCATCGACCTTTGGGGACTTTGAACTTCTTAGAAATAGAGATGCAGAAAAAGAAGAAACGTCACCTGTGATTTCTTCACAGGAGGAGCTCAGGGATAACACTCACACAACCATGCACTCTCCCAACCAAGAGTCTGTGGACGATGGCTTTTCTTTCAACGATGCATATGAGGCCTTGAGAATCACAGAGTCAGGAGAGTTTAGAGATGACGAGTATGAAGAAGAGAGGAACTGGGAGCAGGAGCAGGAGAGAATTGAGGCTTTCTACAATTTCTACAATGACAGTGAAGGGGCGAATTCCACAGGTAGGCGTGAGTGTAGTAGAGAAACAATGAACATTTTCATGAGATAATAAAATTGAAGAGAGTTCGACTAATATTTTCCAACTCTTGTATGCTTTTACATAATTTTATTAAATGCAGCAGAGTATATATTTATTTATTTATTCTTTCATGGTTTTATAGGGCGGAAAATAAAAGTTCAGTTTTGCTCTGAGCCATTATTGTCTGAGGTCATTCACTATGACTCGGACAGGTAAGTACTGTACGTAGGAAGCCAGGCATTTCCTTTATTAATTAAAGATGAATTGCCATACATACGGTCAAATGTGCTTTCAACTCATCAGCAGTGGTAGAGAATCACCTGGTAGTTCCACAGAAGGGGAAGACCTGCAGAGCTCTGGAGAAACAGATATGGTAAGTACATCATGGAAATGTGAATAGTTTATACTGTGAATTGTGAACACTCGTACGCACACACGCCTACGTAACGATTTTGCTTCTTTCAGGAGCTGATGGAGCCCGATTCTGACGCATTGACAATGAACAATGTCCCTTATTCCCCACACCTCTTACCGGAAAACGTGCAAACTCTCAACAGAACAACCAAGGTGTGTTAATTGTCATTGGCTGATGCTACATGCAAATCATTGTTTTTCAAACTAACCTTTTCACTCACCAAATGACAGATGCCTACCAATGCCTTCAACTTCTCTGTCATTTTTACTGCAGTGTCTTGGCATACTCAAGTTGATACTGCAAATGGGCTTGGTGGTTCTGATGGGGCTATTGATGTTCTGGTGGGCCAACAACAACCAACTAGACTGGCTTAGCTAAATTGCCTTAGCTTATTTGTTTCTAATAATAATAAATAAATAAAAACATTGTAATGTATTGGGAGCACATTTGGTAAAGGGATTGGAAACTATATGGGAACTATGCACAAAAAGCTAATTTCACCCACTTTTGTGTAAAACTGTGATGTGAGTGACTATGTGAAGCTGATTCTGATTTGTGAATTAAATGTATACAATCTACTGTATACAAACACGTTTTTCATAATAAAGGTCTGATTATTATTATTATTATTATGATGTCATTTGTGTCTAATGTAAAAAATAGATTAACAGTTATGTGTTGCAGTCTTGTTGCCAGCAGGTGACGCTGCTCACCATCTCTATGCTCAGCATCCATCCAAAAACCAGTCCATCCAAGCGGAAGCGGAAAGGAAATGTATTTCAAGTAAACAGGCGAAGGGAGCGTTTGGTTTTAATCCCTAATCTCTGACCGACAGTCACATTTAACATTCCGTTCTACAAAACGAACACCACCGATCTGTTGCAGTGGGCGGTTTCTGTCAACGTTGTTGTCTTTACGAAGCCGTTAACAATTTGAACAACATAGGTGTTTTAGCTTCAAAAACAGACATCGAAGCTAAACCTCCAAACCATGTCCTCCTCGTTGAGTAGCAAGTCCGATGAAGAAATACGCCACATGCTTGACGATTATGGCATAAAACACGGTCCTGTGGTCGGTGAGTTGGTCGATTTGAAATTTAAATCTTGTTCTTAAATTTAGCGCTCATTTTTTAATTAACGTTAACATTAGGCTAACACGGCTATTTAAAGTAAGCCCCAGCCCGGACGCCTTTACTGTACATATCTTTCTTTTTGATTATTACTAGTTTACATTATGTTTTAGTAGTAGTAGTTGTATATTTGTCTGTCACATATGCTTCAATTAATTAATTACACAGACAGGATCTTATTTTTTACCAAAAGACCCAACTTTTTCCAGAACTATAGTGAGTTACAACAAGATCACGTTATTCAGTTAACTACATTATTGCATATGTCACTCCTTTATACTATAGTCAGTACCAGAAGTCTGTATGAAAAGAAGCTGAGAGAAGCCTTGACCAAAGAGAAAAAAGCCAAACCAAGCCCTGATAAAACATACTACAGAGAAGAGGGTGAGTACATACATGTCATGACGATTATAACTTTACAATTGATTGATTGAAGTATTTATTAACAATTACAGTACATTTCAAGCACACCTCAATACAAAAAACTGTTAACTGTGAGTGGACGATCCAATAAAGCACTACACTTGTTTACAAAAGGGTCCACCTTGTTCAATTCATCATAACATTTAGAGACATACAAATATACACTTCTATATAGCCAAAAAACAGGAAATCATCATCATAAAGGATGTAAAAAGGGAAAAGAAAACATACAGTGAGCGAAAAAAGGTGTGTGTGGGGGATTCAGATTTTACGGGGGCCAGTTTCGAATTGCAGCCATCCGTAGGTGCCTTTTGAGAGCGGTTTTGAAGGAGTCAAGGGATTCACATGTCTTAATGACCGTTGGTAGGGCATATTCCACTAATAGGAGCGAAATGAATTTAGAACGTAGTCATACCCGTTGAACATGAACATTTAATTCCACGTTTGACCTTATTTTCATGCCCTCATTTCAGAAGAGGAAGTCACCTATGTCACATATAAGTTACCTACAGTAAGTATCTATGAATTAGCTCTCTATGAATATGCATGGTATAATAAAATGTATTATATGACTGAATAGTCATATAATACAGTTCAATGTTCATTCATTATAAATATTGCCAATTTTGCAGGTTAGAAATGACGGTTTGGAAAACAGGTGAGTTCTCCCAATTTAATCCTATGGTTCACATTTGTTATTGATATTTAATTTGTGTAATATATTTAAAAATAAATCACATTTATCCACAGACCTTACATGAGGTCAAGACCGCAATACACTGAGAGGGAGTTTGACGATGAGTAAGTCCTTTTATCAAGTCATGATTGGTACAATCATTGTTTTTCACTAAATTAATCAGCAGTATAAAAACATTCTTATACTTATATACTTCTCTTCCAAACAGGAGATCCTATTCCAGCTCACGGTCTGAATACGGTGGAAGGGATTATGTCGATGAGTAAGTGTAACAATTAAGGCAGTCCGACTCCTCAATGAGATTCACACTATTGTATCAACATGTCGGGACTCGAATACAGTACAATGTACTGTATACACAATACATTTGATTCCACAATACAGTCTGGTTCTGGAGACGTTAGTCCTACTAAAAAAAGAATAACTCTTATGTTGTGTTAAATAATTCACTGCTGTTAGGTGGAAACCTTTTATATCCAAACCGTTTCTTTTGTATTTTATTGGGAAAATAGCCGATCTACAAGATCATCACAACACGACACGTCATGTGTAGATCTGCTATTTTCACTACTTTTGTGCAACACTTGTATGATGAAGTAGGGCATTGTAGCGATGTAACGGGATATCGGGCATCGATATTATAATTATATCAAGACCGACCTGTCCTCTTCAAAATGGACATTGACAAAGATGTGATTTGTTTACCCAATTTTACAAATTGTTGGAGATAAGTAAATCCTTAGTCCTGCACTCTGGCCGGACACTGACCAATTGTAAAAGGCCCATGCAAGGCTCCATAGACGAATTCAGAAACGGGTCTCATGGTCGCAGCTTACGTATTTCCTGTAGGCGGACTCGACATAGCTGCAGGGTTTAAACCCTCACCAGGTGCACCTCTTCTACTACAGTGAACGGTAAAGTGACTGATGTTAGTCTGCCTCAAACGTTACTCTTTTACCTGCTTTTTACTAACACTAACATTACAAAGATGCCCAGAACATCGAGATGATGTGGCTGCTGTACTTTATACCTCATACTAAGCATTTAAAGTATGAGGTATAAAGTACAGCAGCCTTGTGTTCATAAAACAGAAAGATTGGGTATTGGGTAAGACTGACGTTATGTATCTTTCAGGACCTTTCACTGCTTCGTCTCAACCATTACTCAATGGCTCTGGTCTCAGACCCCGCGGTGGATATTTCGACATTCCGGTTTCTTCTTTGTTTTTGGAATGTTGCCACTACTGTTGGAGCAGCCATAAACTAAACAGGTTCATCTCGATGTTCTGGGCATCTTTGTAATGTTAGTGTTAACACATTTTGTGCCCAAAACATCTGTGGACGTCCTGGGTATTACCGCACGTGCATAGCCCAAGACGTCTGTGGACGTCTTTGGAAAAATATATATATATATATATATATATATATATTTTTTTTTATTATTAAACAAAATCAGAAAAATCAAAACAATCATTTGGCGTTTAAATTAAATAACTCAAACTATAAAACATTTCAAAGTAAAAAGTTCCAGCATGTGTCTCCACAGTCAACTGAATTATAAAAAATGTGAATGGAGTTTCTAGGTGAAAGTGATTTTGGGCAGTTTTGCGTGGGCTCTCAATGTAAGAGGTAGGTAAAAGAGTAACGTTTGAGGCAGACTAACATCAGTCACTCTACCGTTTACTGTAGTAGAAGAGGTCGCCTGGTGAGGGTTTAAACCCCGCAGCTATGTCGAGTCCACCTACAGGAAATACGTAAACTGCGACCATGAGACCCGTTTCTGAATTCGTCTATAAGTCAACTTAAAGAGACAACAAATCTAGATAGTGCCCTTTCACAGAAAAGTCTGGATGGTCCCTCTCTCCTTTCCCCTCTGTTGTAAACTTTACAACATGTTGAGTGCATGCGTCCACAGTATTGGCCCTAACCAAAGCACAAGGGGAGAACAACAAATGGGGATTAAAAGTAAACTGCTTATGCTATTATATTCTGTGATCTGAGAATGTCATTGTCATGGTGTTTACTACTGTACTGCAGTAATATCTTAACTGTGACGTTTTAAATGTGATGATTCTCCAGTAAATTAAGTTTCTATGATTACTGACTCTCTTTGACCTCAACCTGTCATGTTTGGTAGCGGGATAAGTCTATTGTAATTAACAGAGGTTAGCTTTGATCTAGTATTTTCCTTTGTTTTGCCAATGGATACCCAGATTGGCTTTGGGCCAGCAGACATCAGTTCATAGGTGTCACCCCCACATCGGCCTCAAACCCGCCGGCGGCGGCAAAAGATGGAGAACTCCTCCCTCTCCATATACAGTAAAAGATGGACTCATGCAGTCCTCGATCTCTTCGACTGCTTAGCTCTTATCTCATCTCTGGTCTGGCTGCTTCCTCTTCCCGGGCTTCTCTGAAAACTACCAAAGGGGGGAAAGACACAGGCGTCTTTCCATCCAAAGATATATTCCATCCTAATTGACTAACATTGGCTTTCAAAGTATGCAGGCCCGTTTTGAACGAAAAGCCTCAAATCATGAACGCAGCGTGCAATTTACGTGAAATCTTTCACACACTTTCCTACTAGGCTGATATGAGGAATATATCCCACCCTTTTCACATTGGCCTGTTATAGCGCCACCAACAGGTGGATTTTTGCAAAACACAGTTTTTGGAAGAAAATGCCTCAAATCATCCACTTGCCAAGAACAAATTGCACCCTTTTCACATTGGCCTATTATAGCACCACCTGGAGGCCACAACCTGACCTGGCCTGGTGGAGACCTGTGCCCTGAGGGGCACTTTTTCTAGTTATGCACTATTTTGTTTTGGAATAGACTAGAGGGTATGCGTGTGACATCATCAAACCAGGAAGTTATGCAGGAACACCTACTGAGTGGCAAAAAACGACTTTCTGGCCTTGACAGCCCATACATCCACACAGAAAAGTCATATCTGATTGCATTAAACGATGTTAAACTCACTTTGCCTGTTGCTTTGCCACTCGATGTGCCATTCACTTTAAGCATGCGCATACTCTATAGCAGCTCAGCCATCCATGATGTTTCTTTTACCTCCTGTTTTTAGGCGCCACCTCTATGATACACCACCACCATCCACATACAGAAACATCTCCTGTTCAACACCAGTAATGAAATCTAGCGGGGATGCTACCAAGGACACTGCAGTCTCACCCCGTGAGTCCAGTCTGATCCCTCGGTGGATTCAGTTTGTGGTCTTCTTGGCAGTGGCGGCTTTTCTCTACTACGTGTTCTCCACCATGGAGGCATCATATAGTGAACCTTTCAAACAAATTGATTGATTTAAATGTTTTAGTGTGTTGGGTATTTTGTTGTTGTTCATCTTTATATGTGACATGTCCGTTTTTATGAAACATTTGTGATGAATTAATAAGTGCTGTTTATTTTTGTAGCACTTCTGTGTAAATAATGCATGCCTTTAATAATTGTTGATGCAATGACAGGTTATTGACTTTGATGATTTTGGTGTTATTCATATAATCTTAGACTGGTGTTCGGTTACAATTTGTGAACATGGCAAAATCTCTAAAGAACAATGCAGAACTAGTGACTGAGTGTGCCTGGTGGGCAGTGGCTCAACGAGTTACTTCAGGCAGGGAAGCCGGATGACCCACAACCTGACACAATATGTCCAGTGAAATTATATGTGGATGATGATGGGTCGTTCACCTACAAAACGGATCTCAAGTGCCTTAACATTTGTATTAGATACTTTGATTTTATTTGGGGGGGATAATTTGCACTGATTTCTCAATACAGTATTTGTTTTTGCCGTACCATATGCATACAGTATTTGAGCCTAGTGCTTTCATTTTTCCCCAGATCACTCTTTGTATAATCTTACAATTTTTGTCCAATGTGTTGTTGGAAAGATTAAAAATATAAATAAATTAAAATTGATTAATACTGATGACTAATACTGTTTGTCTGATTTAAAATGAGGTGAAATTAGGTTACCCTAACGTCACCCAGGGTGAAGTTAGGCGTTAAAGTGTATTGACACTTTAACGCCTTGAAAAAAAGGCGTTAAAGACACTTGACACATAGGTCGATACGTGAACTGGGGACCTTCTGTTTCCCAGGCAGGCGGCCCCTCTAATCATTCATGGACGACACTTTTGGGAATGTTTAGTGACAAGGCAAATACAAAGACTTTCAAAAGCCCCAAGCATCAGCATTTATTTGGTACTCCACGCAAATCAGCCACACCATAATGTCAGAGAGCAGTAGCAGACCTGACATCTTTACAGCAGGCCCGTCCTTGTAGAAAGGCAGCGTTTTTATACCCTGTAAAACTAGGTACCCCCAAAGCATACCCTGTCATGTCACCGCATGTGAAACTAGTCAGTATCACGTGTTCCAATGACCAGCCAACCACAATGCTGCACCAAAAAATCTTTTATACAAGAAATACTGCAGGCCTATACATTAGGGAAATTCAGTAAACTGACAGGAAAAATGTTCTTCATACACAAGAGTACACTCTAGCCACTAGGTGCAATTTTTTTTTTTTTAATGTAAGTTATATTGATCATGTACTCACCCTCTTCTCTGTTGTTTTATCAGGGCTTGGTTTCTAAGTAAGATCACATCGATCACTTGGTACTGTATACAAACTTGAGTGAGAATACCAGTTATTCCGTTCCGTTTAATTCACAGAAAGGGCAGCCAATTGATGTAAACCACTTTCTACATTATCTATAAAAGCTATTCATCGGTAGGCCTAAATTGAAACAAATTGAAACTAGCTGTACAAAAATGAAAAAGAAAAACATCAATTACAACGACCGTGCCATTTTCCAAAGCAAACCAGCAGTTGGTAATGGAAAGGATCTCCGTTTAACGGAGATTAAACACTTACATGTTTAATAACAAACTGCCAATGACTGCAAAAATGCATGGAAGGGCTACTAAAAAGTATAAAACACCTAATCCTTTAAGGATAATTTATCAATGGAAGCAAGGACATAATAAGCTAGTGGCGCCCGCCATTACAGTGTTACCTGGTAATCATTTTAAAAAGAAATTGTATACATAGTCTATACACAGTGACCTGAGGAACACGTTTCACAGTCAAGCTTTTTGTACCAATAGTATTTTTTAGTCCCTACATCTGGGGTTCTAGTAGTAGCCAAGCCTGAGTGAATCTGAAGTCTAGCATGTCCAATGGTGACTCCAACCCATAGTCTTGTGTAGCCTCTAGGTAGAGTTAAGATCTTGAAGATAATACAGTGCATAATACTAAGAATAATCATCGGATCCAGTCTTTGCCAGTACTGAAACGTACAGTAGTATGAAGAGGCGAAGAGGGTTAGTGTTTACGTTAGAGGTCAGCAAAGAGTTGTGCCTTATCTGGACTGTCCTTAAAAGGTCTTGTTCCAACTTGTGCCGTTGCCATTTCCAACAGTTACAGACGAAGCTGTTTGGTTCTTTGGAACATGGTTATGTTTCCCTCCTTACCAAGCCAAGAAGGGTTGTCAGTGGCCGCTGTTTCCAGAGGGTCATCCTCGCTGGCAGCTTGGTTCTTAAGCTGAAATAACACAAGTCTACACTGCAATGAGCTACTTCTGCACAATATTGAATACTCAAATACAACATCATTCAGTGGAGCATGCATGGATGGTATCAGGTACGGTCGCCCTTAAACCATCTCGCCCCTCGGATTCTTTTCCGCCGACCTCACGCCGACCGCTCGGTGCCGCGGTTCTTGTATTCTTTATTTTGTTTTACTGAGAATAAGGTTAGAAATAAGATTAGGGTTAGGCATAGTTTTACTGGGGTTAAGTTTAGGTATAGGGTTAGGTTTAGGCATAGTTTTACTGAGGTTAAGTTTAGGAATAAGGTTAGGTTTAACCGTTTAAGCATAATTTACTTTAGGAATACCAGGCTGCGCAGTTCCGCCGGCTGTACGCCCGGGGCGAGTTGGTAAAGGGGCGACTCGTTTGGTATTCACATGGATACTATGTGCTACTATGAATAAACGTAAACAATGCCATACCTTTAGGTGTCTCCAGTGTGGTTTGCACATCCCCATCAAATCTTATTAATGGATAAGGCAACGTAAGTGTTATCCACACCTGTAGAATAAACCAAACCTTGAATTCAGTCAATGCTGAAGGAGAGCTAAAAGTTAACTCGTCTTATGTAGATTAAGCCTAATTTATAAGTCATATCAATTTATTAACAAAAAGAACACATTTTCAAATGGAAACCATGACACTACAACGAATGATTAATAACTTACAGGTTCTGGTCTCCCTCTCAAGTTCAGAAGGCTTCTTCTCCTTCTTGCACAGCACTATGGTTATGGTGATGATGACGATAAGAGCTACCATAAATATCAGACCAGACACCAACCAGCTCACCACCATGGGACTCAACACTGGGTCTGGGTCTGAGGAGAGGAAAACCACAGACATTACATCATCACCGCGGTCGAGATCATGGATTTCACAATGCCACGCCAGACTTTCCGGTCCTTCATTGCCATCCCCAGTTCCTGCTTACTGATGCATGTGTCCCTAGCGATGACATCAGGGAACGACAGATTGCGCTCTCATTAGAGGGCGGGTGTAAGTGCCATCCAACCGTTTCTCTAGTTTCTTTGAAAGTGTCCATGTCTAGGAGCCATAGAGTAGAATATTTTCCTAAATATTTTTACTTTTAACATCAGACATTACACTACTGTCCATCACTACCATTATTGATGGAGAAAACAGCCTGCATTAATGGATTAACATAGAACACAGACAAATAAGCCATTATGGGAGGGGGCCAAGTTTAGAGTCCTTGGGAATCCAGTCAAGTAAACTTTAAGTGGATAATTAATTTGATTGTCTACCCTCTGAGATTTACTGTAAGTAAATCTTGTCCACCACAAGAATGTGTCAATAGCTTATTGACTGTTTAACAGTAATTAAATGTCTTTACCAGGAACTACATTTTGCGCACAGTCTTTTGTAAATATCAACTGCATTAAGTATGGTAAGCTCTCTGTAAGTACCTCACCTCTGATGGATATAGGCAGGGGCTGGCTCTGTCTGGAGACAAAAGTACGTCCCCCTAACTGGACCCGGTACTGGCAGTAGTAGTAGCCCTCATTGGAGCTCTGGGCACTGGCGAAGGTGAACGTGACAGAGGGTGTGAGGGCGGGCAGGGACTGGCGAACAGTGCCATTGGAGCGAATGAGGCGGAGCTGGAAGGAGCCTCCAGGGTATTGTTGCTGGCTGGTGCAGGTGATGTTGAAACTATGCCCCTTGATGACAGAGCCAGCCGGGGCCTCAGAGGATGTGTTGTACCAATGCTGGGGAGTCAGGAGATCCACTGTGAGCAGGAGAGTGGAGTTTGTTAGTCTGTTGTTCAGTTAAGAAAATGTAACTGGAGTTTGTGGCACGCTTGCACAAAGTAATTTCACCCACTATTTAATACCTGATGAAAAGTTGTGATGTGACAATAAACTTAATTTAAGGTTAAGACAAGAGGCCATCACTTGGAACATAAGTGATAAGTGACGGGCAGAATTCTATCCCAATTAAAATGTATAATATACAAGGTATTCTGGCAAGTTAAATAATCTGTATTGAGCAACACCAACTATTATTTGAGCAATGTTGACTATCAATATTCTGCAATTAGCTGGCCCATTTTTATTCCACACACCAATGGAACCATATATGTTCTCACCCTTACATAGTAGGCTACAGTGCAGAAATGACTCACCCACAGTGATGTTGATGGAGTTGCTAGGAGGAGAGCTGAGCAACTGAGATGGCAAGCTGCCCTTGATCCTGTACAGACAACTGTAGCTGCCCTGGTGGGAAGTCTCCAGTTCAGATAGCGTCAGCTCCACTCTGGTCTGGCTCTGGTCCACTCTCTGAGTCACCAGTGGCGTGGACACACTGTGCTTGTACAGGTGGAAGTCACTCAGGTGCCGACCCTGTGGGACAGTGCAGCTGAAGCGAACAGACTCCCCGCGTTCGAACACGGTGTTGGGCGTCAGCAGGGAGAGGGAGGGTAACAAGAGAGGACCTGGAAGCAGATCCAGGTTAAATACAGAACACTGTCTGAATTTATTTTGATTCTGTGTTGTGCATTGCGTCGAATGAGTTCAACACAAACAATACAATATATTAAGTCCCATATCATGGTCATCATTCTTCTGAATATCAAAGCAATTGGGAGCACTCACCCGAGCATATAACTCCTGCATCGTTCCTGTGGGTGCAGTGGTGTTCACTGTGGAGGACGGTGGCACAGTTTGTCAGACTGGTCTCGTGTCCGGAACACAGCGTATGCCACAGCCAGATCACCCCACTGCCCGGACCGAATGCCGCATGCTGAAGGGCAGACTCGGCCAGACCACAGCCCAGCTCTCGGCACGCCACGTCAGCATCCACCAAGTTCCATCCACGGTCACAAACTGTCCCCCACTGGTAGTGCTTGAGTACCTCAACTCTGCCCGAGCACTCGTCCCCATTCACCAGTCTGACACGCACGCCGTCTGCCGACCAGAGAACACGACTCTCAGAAGCAGGACAGGACAGGGCAGAAATGAATATAGATATTGTACATGTTTGTAAAATGTATGTAGAATTCCAATTTCCTTACCACCAGAAGCATCGATTCCATCCCACAGGACAAAACCTATAGGTGGGTGGGAAGGTCAGAAGAAAAATAGCAATGTTATCATGCGGTCATGTATAATTAAATGACATACAGTCCTTTCTCACCATTACGTTATTGTGTTTATATAGCAGAGACAATGGACAATTCAGTAACTGTCCCAGAATTGGCTACAGAAAACATCAAATGCCATCTGTAGTCCCTGGACCTTACGTGGATGGAATGTACAACTACAGTTGTGTGTGTGGGACTGTCTGTAAATAAAGTTCTGTTTCCATATGCATGCCCTTTCCTATGGTATGTGACTCGTGAGTGCATGTCGCGTCGGTGTCACGTTAAACGACGCTACAGCATGTAATAGACGGGGACGGGCATTGCGTAATCAGAACAGCTCAAGAGCGAACTTATAGCTAACCACCCAGCCAAGCTCTTACCTAATACTGAAAGGATGTGGAGAATCCTCAGCATCTTTCACCCTTCCATTAGACCGCAGGATGGGTGGGATGGTGACGATGATCACCGATGATGATGATAATGATGACAGCTGCCCAATGCGGGTTTTCTCAAATAAGGTTATAATGCAAAACACATTAGCTTCCGTACTAGCTGGCTAACACGGCTAACAGCTCTGCTGCTCCAGCTAACCAGCCGATCTAATATCTGGCATCATAGACAGTTTAGCGAGAATGGATGGAATAAATCCACACGCTATAATGCACTAAAGTAGCGGCTGCTACACAGCCCAAGGAAGCTCATGATGGATGGATCCATCCAGGCATCATCCAGCAGCATCGCGCTGAAAAAGTAAACTATCAACATGCCTCCGGGTGCGTCGCAGTGACGTCATCGTGTTCGGCCGTCCCTCTGTCTTAACGAGGACAGGTAAAATTAGATTACAAAGTGATTTACAGTATGTGTGTGGGGATTTAATCGTCTCTAGTGTATTTACAGTAATGCAAATGCACATAAAGCAATAGCCTAGGACGCGACGCGTCAAAGGTGACCATTAACGGTCAGGGTAGCTCTGGTTTAAAGGACTTCTAAGGTCAGGGGTGGTTCTGGGTTTTTGATTGATTGATTGAAATGTTTATTAACAGTTTGCAGAATTACAGTACATTTCAAGCACAAACTCAATACAAAGACTGTTAACTGTGAGTGGACGACCAAATTAAGCATTACACTTGTTTACAAGAGGGTCCACCTTGTTCAATTCATCAAAACATTTAGAGACGTACAAATAGACACTTATATATAGTCAAAGAACAGAACAGGAATTCATCATAAAGGAGGTAGAAAAGGGAAAAGAAACATACAGTGAGGGGAAAAAGGGTTGGGCGGTGGGGGGGATTCAGATTTTACGGGGGCCAGTTTCGAATTGCAGCCGTCCGTAGGTGCCCTTTGAGAGCGGTTTTGAAGGAGTCAAGGGATTCGCATGTCTTAATGACTGTTGGTAGGGCGTTCCACATTTTGGTGGCATAGGAGCGGAAATAATTTAGTCCCTTGTTTATGCCGAATCTGGGTTGTACATGGTTCGTTGCACTCCCTCTGGTGTTGTGGGTGTGGACTTTGTTAACATTAAGGAAGTATCTGGACAGGTACATACATCTTGGTGGTGTATCGAATCTTGTGGACCAGACCCATTGCAAGATGCTGTACTCTGTCGTCGACCCTAAGCCATTCCAGCCTGTCAAAGTGGGCAGGGGTGAGGTGGGTTCGGGGGGTGAGGCCAAGTAGGAGCCTGACCAGTTTGTTTTGGGAAGGTCAACTGCTTTGTTTGCCCCCCCCCCCCCCCCCCCCCCCCACCTTGTAAATCTTTCCCCCAATAACATATACAATGACACAAGGAAAACTGGACAGAATATATCTGTTTCCAGATTAGGAGAGATTGAAAATAACTTTTTATACTTTGCATTTTTTATTAAAACCCAACCAAAAATAACGAAAAAGATTGTACGTCGTGCAAGTACAATGCAACCCAGGTCTGTATCCCAAAATCTAGACTAGAGGGTCTAAGTGGTTAAACTAAAGTAATATTGATCAATTCTAAATATTACCTAAGTATTCTGAGGCACCCCTCTTGCATCAGCATCACTGCACCCTGAGAAACCTTGTTTTAAGTGTTTTAATATGGGTGGTACTGGTAAGATATCGGTTGGCACTTTTAATTTCGTTGTACATGTTACAATGACAATAAAGATCTATTTTTCCTATTCTTTGCTTTATTGTAGGCCTACCGGTGTTGTTATTGTAAATCAATTGAAAACAAATTGATCTATGAGCAAAAGTCACCCAGGTCACTTGATGGAAACCCTGTAAGTAAATGTCCAGATGGCCCAGAATTGGACACATTTGACAGCAGTGATAGAGCCATTGCAGCGACCTTTAAAGAATTCTAGATGCCAGAATTCTGACACTGCTGCAAAACAGATGCACACTGGGTAAACACCTCTCCCACATGCAGAGTCAACAATGTAAACAGATTTAACTGTATGTAATGTGTTTTTTTGTGGTTGTTGTTGTTATTATTATTATTATCTTTTTTTTAATTTGTTTTGTATTTATGGACATTTCCTGATTTTCTTCGAAGATTTTGTTTAGTATTTGTGCTGCCATGGGGTTGTGGGGGGGGGGGGAATATATGTGAATAATTGCTTTGAAAATACTATGTTGTAAAGAAAAATCAATAAATTGTCTGTAAGTACATTAAGATCACACTAAGCACACACTGTACCTCTGCATTTGACCCATCCTAACAGTAGGTGCTAATAATATAGTAGTTAGGGGTTAAGGGTCTTGCCCAGGGACATTTTGACATTTCCAGATGGCCTCTCTATACCCATTCAGCTATGACCACCATGAAGGCAGGTGCAACAAAGTTGTTACCTAACAGGAACAAAGAATTCAGTTCAGATTCTGAACTGCATGCACACGTGAAACAAACCACGTGCATACCCAGATTCGGCTCAAACAAGGGATTAAATTCATTTAGCTCCTATGCCACTAACATCATGTGGAACACCAACAGCCATTAAGACATGTGAATCCCTTGACTCCTTCAAAAACGCTCTCAAAGAGCAACTATGGACAGCTGCAATTCGAAACTGGCCCCTGTAAATTAAGTCTGCGTTTCTCCCCATACTGTACATGTATTTCCCTTTTTTAATTTCTTTATATGATTTCCTAGATGATTTTATAGAAGTGTATATTTGTACGTCTCTAAATGTTCTGATGAATTGAAAATGGTGGACCCTGTTGTAAATAAGTGTAATGCTTAATCATGGATTGTCCACAAAGTAACAGTTTTTGTACTTGTGCATTCGTTTGAAATGTACCCTTTCTGCATACTGTGAAATAAAAAAATCAATCAATAAGACTTGTATTGTATATATTATGTGTATATTATATCAATATCATTGTAGGCCTATAATATCTTATACAGTATATAACAATGTATGTTTTACTACAGTCAAGATATGGGGAATATTATCACGTAAAATGGAGAGTTGAGGGAAGAATATGAGACTTTAGGGTTTTTTTTTACAGTTTTTTTGTAAATGATGAAATAAGACACACTGAGGTCATCACAATGGCTGTGAAAGCTATGATGTTACTATTATTATATCTATATTAATATTATATTAATTTTATATCTGATTATATCAGGCCGGATGTGTCCCTTCTCCTACTTTGCTGACCTTTTCAAAATGAGACAAAATGCTTGTAAATAAATTAAGAAACGTAAAGGGAACATGCCTGTTCTTATTTTGACACAACTATGGGTTTTTATCCTTGTAAACTGTATCATTGCCTCTTGTGTCATTATTGTGTGGTAGAGAGAAAATAAATTCTCCTTACTACAGACAGAGGTCACTCACAAACCTCAGTAACGCAGTCAGGAATAAACTAAAAGTTCAGCTATTTGGGGAAATACTCAAATAAAGCCACATTGCCAATTATTGCAAAAGAAATCACTCGCATTAACAATTTGTAATTGGTAATACATTACAGATATAATCACTATTGTCAGCAACAGAATGTGGAGGGGTGTTGTCCATTGGGGTTTTTCTTTTTTGACTGCTAGTTGTGTTTTGTTTTTTGTTTGTTTTTCTTGTCTCTTTCTTTTGTGTAAGTCATGTGTATTTTGTATGCTTTATTGTAAAATCAATAAAAAACTTTGATGACAAAAAAAAGCAAAAGAAATCACTCACAGAATTTAAAAAAGATCACATAAAATGTACACTTTACCACTTCTAAGGTGGAAATGTTTATCGGCCCACAAGGGTTGAAATGGCTAATGTTTTGTTTGAAAACAAAAACATAGGTAGGTACAGTAGGTAGGTAGGTAGGTAGGTACTAGGTAGGTAGGTAGGTAGGTAGGTAGGTAGGTACTAGGTAGGTAGGTAGGTAGGTAGGTAGGTAGGTACTTAAAGGACAACTTTAGTTTTTTTCAACCAATGTTCATGTTTTAGGTTGTTATTAGAGAAAGTAAAAGATGAGTGTTAATTTTTCTTCATTTGCTGGTTTCTTTCGTTTTAGGGATTTTAGAGGTTTTTGACAGGGGGGCGGGGGCATTCGAGCATGGGGCTAATATGTATTTCTTTACAAAATATTATGGCGATTTATTTATTTGATTATTTACTATAGTCCTAATATACCCCAGGAAATTACATATGGCCACAGAAGATCACAGGATCTACTGAATGTGAAGGTAGCCTACTGGGGGGATGCCCCATCCCTGTGTGTTATAGGCTCAATATGCAGTTTGACACATTCAGTAGATCTCGTGATCTTTGGTGGCCAGAATTTCTTGGGGTTTAGTAGGACTAGAGTAAATAATAAAAAAATAAATCGCTCTAAAATTTTGTAAAAAAATACATATTTAGCCCCATGCTCGAATGCCCCCGCCCCCCTGTCAAAAAATGCTAAAATCCCTAAAACGAAAGAAAGCAGCAAATGAAGAAAAATGAACACTCATGTTTTACTTTCTCTAATAACAACCTAAAACATGAACCTTGGTTGAAAAAAACTAAAGTTGGTGGTAGGTAGGTAGGTGAGTGGGTGGGTGGATGGATTGATAGAGGACAAATATTGTGCATAATATTCTGTAAATGGTAAAGAAAATGTATGTGTGCACTCATGATAGACTGCAGCAGTATAAAATCCTGTACCGATTGCAAATATCTCCTAATAGAAGACTATATGAACCCACCGCTATCGTCTATGTGCCTTAAATGTAAAATCTCGGTAGAGATCTACACTCTGGTGATCTTGTCATAAAATACAGGCATATTTGATGGATATTTTGCAAGATATGCAAGACATTGGGTGTGGTGTTACATATGAAGTCTTTGACTCTGGGTCACCGATTCAAGATGCAACTATTGTTGCTAGCACTGCATCCTTGCATAATGCTGCTAGAAAAAATGTGTCTTGGATAAGTGACAAAGCTCATACTAAAACTAGTTGGCATAGGATGATTATGGAGTGTTTTACTCTTGAATACTTGACCTGTATGCTTCACTCTTCATGGAGATATGGGCTCCATACCTTCGGTTCTCTAATAACACAGTGGCTTATTCAACTCTTTCAAGTGTTTTTCTTGATTAATAGTGTATTTCAACTTCTGTAACTTGTCTATGGTAATGTGGTAATTATTATACCTCCCCTTTCTGGCTCTTTATAATGTATTATAATGCATGTCTTTTCCTCATCATTTATCTTTGTTATACTTGCAATGCAATAGGCCTAAGTATATTTTGGGGGGGGAAATCTCTAAATGGGCAACCAACCAAAAATAACATGTACATCTTTTTTTATTCTTTCTTTTGGTTTTAAGGAAAGATGTGCGCATCAACACCTACAGTATGCTTTCCTTCCCTGTTCATGTAGAAAACACCCAGCTTGCACCAGCTACTGCTACAATAACTGGCAGAATCTAGTTCTGGTTGGTGGAGCCACATAGTACATCGGGTGGTGGAGCATAGCAAGAGTATTTTGCAATAATTCTGGCCATGTCGACAAATGATTTCTTACACTAATAGATAATTAACACTTTGGATTTGACTGTGTTGTTTCCCTTGATTTAGTGAGTGGGTGGAGGGTAGTATTAAAAGCATTGTTATAAAATAAAATATACAATATACTTCCATGGTGTTCCAGACCAGGAATGTATAGGCCTACCAGTGTAAATGTGAGCTTTCTTGCTATGAGTGTGACAGTCCTCTTACTTTCATTCAAGTTTCTTTAGCTGTGGTTGCTTATCATAAGCATAGTAAGTAAGCCTTGCCGAGCCATGAGGTCCATATAGGGCAGGAGTGCCTATCTCCTGTTTCTGTAGCATGAGGCAGCTTGATGTACAAGTCCACCCCCTGGACATGACACTAGTATGTCGCAAGGACTTACCCCCAATCCAACCGTTGCTGAGTGCCAAGCAGGGAGGTATTGGGGTCCCACTTTTTAGAGTCTTTGGTATGACCCGGCCGGGGATCGAAGAGACCTCCCAGTCTCAGGGCGGTCACTCAAACCACAATGTCACTGAGCTGGTCTTATCATAAGCATGCAAACACTTAAACGGAAGGGAAAGAAAGGAACATTGATGTCAGTGTTTCACTTTGTTCTATTTAATTTCATACAGTATTTATCATAAACTACAGAGCCTCTATCCAGTGCACTGCTGAGCAGGCATTCAGAAGCTTGTTGGAGAATATGCATGAAAATATCTCTTTGGTATGTTCCATATGGGTGTGTCACATATACTGTCATATTATTTGATTTACTGTATACCCTGAAATCTTGAATAAACAAAACTGTGGAGAATATGCATGAAAAGCCTGCTTATAATTTATAAACTACATTGTGGAATTATGGCTCATCTCCAAATTATCCAGGTTCATCTGCATTCAATCATGATATCTTTACTTCAACTAATGTGCCCATTGGACAGGCCATCCAATCAGGCTACCATGCAATGCACCACATATTTTAAGAGCTATTCACTTTGACAAATGTCTTCCGTGTTCAATAAATTAAATTCAATATATCATTAAGATGCATTGAGTGCTTAACCACATGAACACTAGCGGCTATTCTGGACATGTCATGATTAGTGAACATTCTGCGAAAATAGGTGAACAGCAAAAATAGCTGATCTACACACCCACAATGTCTTGCACTGGGACACTTGGAGTCGAGAGATAAAAGGAGGGGTCCAAGGACAAAGCCCTGGGAGACACCAGTCAACAAAGTATAGAGTTTAAGGGGTTAACAGTCCTTTTGGTTTTAAAAGGATTGTAACCCCAACATGTCTGTTGCTTAAGCTTGTATGCTGATACAAGCAGCCAACTCCTGCTGGTGTGTGACCAAGAACACCAACATGGGCTGACATTCCCAGCCCTGTTCAGTGTTCAACTGCAGGAACTGTCATTAATAGAACAGTGTGATTCAACGGCAGACTGTTCATTGATCTACTGCTGTAATTAATTTTCTCAAGATGGTTCTGATGAATTGAAAAGGGTGGACACTATTGTAAACAAATGTAATGCTTTATGGTGTCGTCCACAGTTAAGTCTTTGTATTGACTTGTGCTTGAAATGTACTGTAATTCTCCAAACTGTTAATAAATTCTTCAATCGCTTGAATGTTTTAAATCCAGTAATATTAAATTCACATTCATTCAGACACACACACACACACACACACACACACACACACACACACACACACACACACACACACAGCTCTTGCCTTTCTCTCTGAGACACATGACTTATAAATGCAGATGATAAGCAATGAGCACCAAATACTGCAGCTGATTAAGCATCCCAATATATCACTTTCCTTACAGCAATTTATAATAGGTTGACATCCTGAACATAATTTGTATCCCCCGTTATGTAATGATAGTCAGATTTACTGCAAAGTAAACCCTGAAATTTCGTTTTGATTGATTGATTGAAGAATTTATTTACAGTTTGCAGAATTACAGTACATTTCAAGCATTGATATAGAATACATTTTCTTGTACACAATACAATTGTATTTTAATTAAGTCCAGTCTGCAAGGACCTTAATGCAAGTTGCAACCATCATTTGTACACTCCATTTGAGTTACAAACTAGAAAAAGTGCCCTTCTGGGCACAGGTCTCCACCAAAAATCAACCTGTTGGTGGCGCTATAACAGGCCAATGTGAAAAGGGTGGGATATATTCCTCAGCCTAGTAAGAAAATGTGTGAAAGATTTCACGTAAATTGCATGCTGCGTTCATGATTTGAGGCTTTTGTTCAAAACGGGGCAATCTTGCAAACTGTGAAAGCCAATTATAGCCAATTAGGATGGAATATGAAATATCGGACAGATCCGACTTGAGCACATGACCATAGAGATACTGTGTAACGATTTGTGAGATTTTTGGACAGAATCTGGAGGAGTAATATCAAGAAATGTGTTTTACAAAAGTCGGCCTCCTGGTGGCGCTATAAAAGGCAGATGCGGAAAATGCAGGTCAAAGGTTTGTCCTTGGCCTCTATGGAGTGTGCATGCACAGATCGGTGCAGTTTTAGGTAAAAAATGTGAACTGCCTCATGGTGGCGCTATAACAGGCCGTTCTGGAAAATGCGGGGCAGAGGTTCATCGTTGGCATCCAGGGAGTGTGTGTGCAAAGTTTGGCATCGACCGGGTTAAAGGCATAGTCCAGATAATGTATAATCAGCTACATATCCCGAGTACTAGATGCACCAATTTCCTTATTTTAATTCTGTTTCGCAGTCTAATTTACAATGGGACGTTATTGCATGTCTGACCATGTCAAAAATGCTATAAAATTACCTAAAAACAAGCATTTGGCTCCCTGTAAAGAAGCCTGATATAATAGCACTCACTTCAACCTTACAATAGGTTTATCCCAACAAATGATTGACAATTTCTTGAAGCAATTTATTGAGCCACTGGTCAAATAAGCATTCAAGTTCGTATTATATTGTAAAAGATAAGCATATTTTTAACAATCGAACTATACAGATAAGCCTGTAGATAATGAAAAATATGATAAATTAATTACTCTGATAGAATTCAAACTTCAAAATCCACCACTCTGTGTCAATGAAATTATAAACAAAATCTCACTATAGTCTCATGGTGGTGGTTTTCCAAGAACAGTACTTTTCTGAATGCCTTCCCCAATTGTATTAACCTGCTAACGATGGTTCTCTATACATTCACAACTGATAAGCAAAGAAAACTGACAAGTGTGGTAATAAACAAAAAACAAATACATAAAATAATTTAGTTAACTTAACACTACAGTACTGCAACTGTTGAGCTATTCAGATACCCTTCTAATGACATGCCGTCAATAAAATAAAAATACACGTAGGTCTTTGGATAACAGTAAAACCTGCTTCAAATTCCACCAGAAAAAAACAGTCATTATAGCAGCCCATTGAAAGAAAAAAAAAAGTGAAAAAAGGCAACATGCTGCATTTTCAAATGTCTCTCGTCCAATGTGCCTTGGGTGTTGTGTGCCTCCCATCAATTGATGGGCCAAACTTTAAAATGCATCGTCACTTTGAATTTCCCAGCAGGTAGATCAGGATTTCATAGGAGGAGAGAACGATGGCTGTGTTGGGGATTTGTCTGATCAGCTGTGGAACCAGTCCTCTGTAAAAGGCTGCATAGCCTTCCTCTACCATTATCAACCTCCCCGTCTGGAAGAAATACTTGTACTTGCTGCCCTCCTCCCGCAGTCTCGTCCGAATGACCTCTGCAGGACACAGAAAGGTAAAAAAAATAAAATAACTATAATGCATTTAACTTCAAAGATCAGAAAATGAGAGATCACCAGTTGTAATGGATGAACAAATAAAATATGTAATGCAACAATATTATAAATTGTAGGATATAATATATTATGCATACCGTGTGGGTAGGCTATGCAGGAAGCACAACCCTTTGAAACAGCAGCTGCCATCATAAGTTTCAAGAAGTCCGTTGCTCCTTTGTCCGTTACACCATTTGCGGAGTTGAGTTGTCTTTCAGCGAGGCGTTTCTTCAGCGTCTCGTAGATAAGGAAGCAGATCATCGTCTCAGAGATGCCAGCATAGGATGCCGTCAGGCCCCGATAGAAGCCCCTCATACCTTCTGTTCTGTAAACATAGCGGGCACACTGCAGTGCGTTCATCTTCTTTTCTCCCCTGGCTCTAAAGGGTGAGACAGGTAAGAGGTGTCAGTGTCAAAACAAGACATATCAGAGATGCTGAATGATGATGTGTTTGTATTTATACTCGGGTTCCAAGCTAAAAAATAAAGGAATAAGTTCTTGCAGCCTTTACTCACTGGTTATAGCAGATTTATTTTGCTTTATTCAAGAATACGTTTTGAAAGTTTGTTTCTTGACATTAGCATAACAGGAAAACATTAATGACAAAAGGGACTTCTAGATGCATCTTTGACAAAGATGATCATAAAAATCACTTGACACATTTATTTTTGACCTCCCACACACACTTGTGTGTCTTTAATTCATTAACAGAGTTAATCGTGTGACCTAACATGATACTTGTGCACGTACTGGACACTGGCAGTGCAAATATAGACTCTTCTTCTGAGCGCACCAAAATGCGTCAGCGTGTGTATTTACAGACATGGTCACATGCTAAATTGCATGCACTGCATAAACCAAGGACAGCCTCGTAGAGAAGGCCCACGTTAAAGTTCACAATGCACCAGGGGGCGTCAAAGTCTCAAGAAATCCCAGGCATGCCGTTTTATCTTACGCAACATTAAAATAAGTCTGGAATCTCTGCACACTTTAATAATGGATGCACAGAGGCTGAGTGGAAGTTAAGCGTTGTACTTACTTTTTCTCCAGCTGCATCCTCGTCTTGACCATCCACACAGGGTTCATGAGGGAGTTTGTAACAAAGGCTATGGATGGGGGGGGAAACTGAATTATTCACCAGCGTGATGTACAGCAAGGTTTTCATCCAAAACCGATTCACACTGGTAGCAAAAACCCAACATGGAGAGACCTATGTTACACAACGCTGTGTCTAATTAAGCAATATTACACGAGAGGGTGTGGGTTAACGTGATTATTGCCACGACAGTGATGCGGTGAGGAATGAGCAAGCATCACTGAAGTGGCAATAATCACGTTAAACCACACCCTCAAGTGTAATATTGCAATTATACAACAGTTACCCTTAAAACTAAGTAGCCACCGAGTTTGCTAGTGCTCTGGGAAAACAGAGCAGCTGAATTCTTTGTTTTGATTAGGTGGTGAATGGTGCTGGTTTAACCTGGTTTAATGCCGTTTCAACCAATCAGATTGCTTCCTCGAAACGACCTGTGGTATAATTCACATTCGATAAGGCAGACATGTACAAACAAAGGGCAACATTCACATGGCTCACCTGCAAACCCAGCAGAAGACATGTGCACCGGTCCACTGTTGGGAACAAACACCCCATTGAACATCTCTTTAGACTTGGAGTACGCAGCAAAATAGATGGCTCTAAAATAGAAGAAAAACAAAACAGAAAACAATGAGACATCTGCACAGCAACAAATAAATAAAAACTGTTGCCAAGACAAACGTGTGTTGCCCAAGTCTATTAATACATCTTTAATAAGGCCATGTCGTTTTAGAACTGCCATGTGATTATGTAAAGATCACACGTGAGCCTTTGACAGAGTGTGTCCAGAGTCATCTGTATCCTCTGTCTGCACTCTCTGCTATGCTTCTGGAACAGCCTGTTAAAGTGCCAGAATGGGCTGAATAAGCATTAGGCTGCAGCGATGGGCCTGGTGCCGGTCTGAACGTTGGCTTTTCCAAAGTGGTTAGTAGATCAGACCAGTAGCCAATTCACTCATCAATAAGCATACATTCACTACTCATTAACTATGGCGGGCGGGTGAGTGGGTGGGGTAATTCAGTTCAGTCTCAAATGTTAACTTATAGTTGAGGTATAGACTATATCGTATGCATTAGCAGTGTTCCTTCCTAGTTGTCCAGTGCATGCATTCCACGCAAGTACAACTTTAAAAATATAAGAAAAGCATAGCAAAATGTTTGTTATTGTGTGTTAATATTTTCCACAGATAAGCACAAGGGTCAAACTTTTATCAGACCCAGAAAATGCTGAACCTTCACTTACTACTTGTAAGGGAAGGGAACATCACTTTTCACAAGCCACTGTTTAAACAAAATCTAAATCTAGTCTAGCCTGTATTAACTTTATGCTGCAATGGCAGGAAACTGTTACAGGAACACTTAAAACTTAACAGACACATCGTTTTCTTCTAACAACCACAACAAAATGGATCCGAGCAAAGATAGACAGTGGACAATGGACTTCATAAAATGTGTATATGCCTTCTGTAACCATTGATGTTACTGTACCTGGAGGGGGCCACACCGACAAGGTTTGGCCCTAAGCCACGGAAGAGTGATCTTGGTCCCTCTTTCTCTAGAATAGACCTGAAATAGAACAACATTTTGAAAAAATATTTTAGCTTTAGTTCAGGACACACTGCCAACCAGGACTTTATTATATGTTTTTACATAAACAAAGTGTGTTATGTTCACAAAGAGTCTGAAAACGTCACTACTACTGGAATGAATCCATTCCAAACATCCTGCCCCCTCTTCCTAATATTTGCTTGAACTGTCTTTGGCCCAGGTAATGCACCATGAAACATGTCTCCTCTGTATGCTTGTTTTGTCATGTGGAGGCCATTGCCACATGTTCTTTTCAACTATTGTCAGAGTGACCCTCATTCTCCAAGCAGACAAACTGGCCAGACTGGAGCGAGGTGAAGGAGGGGGAAGGGTAGACAAGTCGTACTTACTAATAAACCTAAACCTGTTCTATACAATATCAGAGTTTGCATCTTGTGTTTATCTCTTATAATCCCAATTCTGTGAAATGCACAAATAGCATCCTTACAGTTTAGGACATTCTAATGGATTTAAAGTAAATAATCACACCCGTGTGAAGTGAGGAGCGCTCTTATCATCATACATCAATGTTTGTGTTTACACATTTTTGAGCTCCAATGCCCAGCTTTGTCTGTCCCTGGTGGTGTCTCTGTGTCCCTATGTTTAGGGTACCAACAGGGGGCGCTGTTGCGACACTCACTTCAGATTGGTCCGATTTTGTCTTCAATGTTTGTTTACACAAATACTCAAAGCTGGGCATATGATGGGCTAGCGGCCTAGCGCCCCTCAAAATAATAATATAAATACATGCCATCAGTCACATTTAGTAGGCCTTTAGGTACAGGGCTGTCAGACTGACTGCCAGTCAATTCCAGTTCAACTGAGACCACCCTAGTCCAGTGGTTCCCAAACCTTTTAGGTCATGCACCCCCTGTTACTCCCCCTGATGCACCCCCCCCCCCCACATGGAAATACAGTATTAATTGCATAAGCTATAATGAGAGTGACATACTTTTCCTATTTATCCACATATATGAATCTGAATATGGCATATATATATGCAGCATAGGCTATATTCTGCATATACTTGTCATATATTGGCATAATATATTTAAAATTACATAGCACCACCATTAGCCTTTTCATGTCGTGCACCCCCTAGAAGGCGCTCGCGCACCACAAGGGGTGCACGCACCACAGTTTGGGAACCACTGCTCCATGTACTGTAACATAACACCTAAAACCTCATGCACGTCATTGCACTGCATGTCCCAACTTCCTTCCATGGTACATGTGTGCAAGCTACCCTACCCCAAAACAGCTCAACGCACATGTGGCCAAGTACTTCAGAGCCAGAAGAGCTCTTACATTTCAGTCTCTCTGGACTTGGTGGCATAATATCTTATCATTCCCTGCCACAGTTGTTAAAGAGAACTACATCATAGCAGGATACTGTATACTTAATCTCCTCATCTCCTTACATAACACAGGCTTTATGGCCTACAAATGAAGGCTGCAGAGGAAAGCAGAGAAGAAGCCCTTGAATGCATACCCTGGACCTGAAACATGCAACCCTGGAGTTTACACAAGTTCCCCCAAAACATGTTATTTTACCATGTTTGCATCCCAATTACATGGCATGCTCCTACACAACAGCAACGTTGGTGTTTCCCACATTCTCAGTGCCTATTGACTATAGCAAGACATCAGCTGTATAATTATGCCCTTCCCAGCATAATAGTTTTGGCGAACAAAAGGTGTACCCTGCTGAAAGAAAGAAAACATGCTGTCTGCAAGTGGAAAAATACTACCTCAAGAGACAGCAAGTGTCCCTTGCACGGCAACAGCACCAACATCAGTCTTACCGTAAAATCTGAAACAGACCAGGCGTAACAGTGCCTGGCCCTGGTCGGATGACTCCGGTACTACCCACAGTACCCAGCTGGACCTGGAAGACAGGCCGTAGATTAAGGCCAGAGGACTGCAACCGGGTCTTCAGTACCTCCAGGGGACAGGTCACGATTGCTCCCACTGTACCACTACATCTGTAAACAACAGATCAATTACACAAACATGGGGGATTAGGGACTGCAACGTGGAATACGGTATATGTGTGAGTGACACAATGCAATGAACCTATACTACATATCACATTACATATAGTTTACTATTTAAGACAACGCCTAAACTTCTTAGAACAGTGTGTTCCTGAGATTTGTGATTGTGAGACTATCAACATCAGCAGAGGGAAATTCTTTTCCCATGAAAACACAGCTGTGCAAGCTCTAGGTCATGAACAGTTGTGGTAAAATAATGACTCCTCTCCATTTGCTCTGCTGTTGCCACTGTTTCAAATCAACACATCAGAGACAAAAGGTTGAGGGCTCAGACACTGCTGCTGTGAGAAGGGACATCTCAGATGTACCTTTCCCAGTTTATAGAGAGGAGTCAAAGGACCATACCGGTTTAAACACCTTTTGACAAGTCTACTCACAGCTATGGTCCAGGGCCACATTATGCAGTTAAAACTCCTTTGTTTTATACTAGATAATGCCTGCTCCCCTCCCACTAGTGTAGTGTTAATAAGCAATCTGATCTACCACCTTGCCATTGACCCGTTTAAATCAGATTAGTCAGATTATCTTCTACTCTACTGTACTGGCCTACTGGCTGTGTCTGAAGAAAGTTGTCCAATACAGCTGACCTAGCCATGAACCCATTCATCTGTAAACAATGCACCTTTTCCATCTAATGGAACATGGTCCGAAATCTGATCATGGTTTTGGATGTGGACTTGTTATACGACACACACACACAAGCTACTTTGACAAACAAATGTTGTGCTGATGCTGAAGTGAGGTGACAAAGAAGAGCTGTTGTGCGCATGACACCGATCCCAAAGATGGGATAATGGCATGCATTCAAGAGAAGTTCCTGTTTCTCCTTATGATATAGGGCATATATTATAGGCCATGTGAAATAATGTAACACACATTTAAAATTACTGTATGTTACACACTTTTGAAATGACTGTGTATGTCACATCAGCATGCACTAGGTTAGGTAGGTTGGTTCTAATCTCCGTAGGGAAAGCTGTCCTCATCAACAACAGCTGTCCTCATCAACAAGTTGCAGTCAAATTCCCTTCAGGCTTACAACATTAAAAAAACATAACCTAATCTAGAAAAAATCTAAACTGCAACATTGCCTTACATGTATTCTATACATTTGAGAACAACATTACACATGTTAATATTAACACACACACACACACACACACACACACACACACACACACACACACACACACACACACACACACACACACACACACACACACACACACACACACACACACACACACACACACACACACACACACACACACACACACACACACACACACACTAAACTTATATCATGGCACTATGCCCACATCTCCTGCCGGTTTGTTTTTTAACTAACTGAACTGGTCAAAGGCAGTCACACATGGCTCAGTTGGATTTATCTTTAACGTTTATTGTTCACCATTCATTCATCCAATAGGTCAACACAGTGACAGCTGCTAAATGTTGAAACCCGGCCTGTCAGTACCTGTTAAACAAAGCCACGCACACAACAATTGGGATCATAAAAAAGCTCAATACTAACCACTTCCCAATTTATAGTCAACAAGTATGGTGGGTGTGTGTATATACACATCTCATTAGATTTACATCCTACGGTATATTTTCCTCCGTGTTGAAAGCCTACTAAGACTTGTTTGCACAGAGTAGAACTAGAACATGTCGTTCTTGATCAACGATAACAGCCATTCAAATGTAATGCAGACATTACATATGCAGAAAACCGGCTACTTTCGCATCCATATGATATTTAAATAACACGGCCATGCTCAGTCAGTACAGATCCAGGCTAGGCCGGCCGGCTGTCATGGAAGCACTAGAACTGTAAGTATTATGTAACAGCAGAGGACATTGTGCTAAGGTCAGTCTCATGACTGCGACACTTTCAACCTCTCGAATTATGCCGGGCATTGAGACCACTATGAAAACAAAATATTATATTTATTTATTTTGACATTAATTTGACCTCAAGTGTCTGTCAACTGTCAATGTCATTGTTAAAAACACAACACGAGATAAGAATCAAAACCATCACAGACTACTGACAAACGAGCAAAGCGATGGCTGACTTCCGAGGTGGATTTGACTAATTTGCGGAACGAAATAGTGTCGTCCTGCCATTGAGCTACCATTACATGGCCAGTGTGGTTTAATGTGAAAGGATAATATGCTTTTCACCGTTATAAAACTACCACAAAATACCAACATTCAAATGTGTTTTCTGGAGCCAACATTGGGCCTTCCCGTAAGTACATACAACTTAACAAGGACTCCCTGGAAGTAGATGGTGACTGTCTAGCTGTCTGGCGTTAGCATGAGAGCTAGCATGGCTAGGAATGACAGCTAGTTTATCCGGTTTTGGGATTGTGTAAATAAAGATTCTTCTCGTGTGTTCCACACACCCCAAGAAACTAAACAACGAGGATTACTGCAGTGTTCATATAATATTTTAACTTATCCAGGACAAAAGTTAAGCAAAACTAAGCTTACTGGTGCAGTACGATAAGCATAACTAGTTATTATTTAAATACATTAAAATACAAAACGTCGAACACGTGAAGGACAGAGTTCACGCTTCCATGCACGTGCCCGACGGGGAAAAAAAGATCCGCAGAGTACAGTACGTCCACCCCGTTGTTCTCTCCTCCTCCTCCTCCTCCAAACGGAGAAACCGTAATACACATAAAATGTCACTAAACTTACCCCCCGGCGAAGAGATGTAACAGCGTGTCTTTCTGTGCCATGTTTGCCCTGCGTCCTTCCTTCCTTCCTTAGTTTAAACAATCACCGCCACCATGCTCTTCTTCTTTGTAAATGAAAAAGAATTTGGATGTTTCAGCGAGAGTTGATGAGGGTTGTCTGTGGGGAGGGAGGGAGGGGAAGGAAGGCTTGCCACCACACCGAATCGAAGCAGCAGCTGGGCTGTCTGACTCACGTCCTGTCCTCCTCTTTTCCAGCAACCGGCTTTTCCGTGAAGCGGTCGACTCCTCCTGGTTGCTGCAGTGTGCTTTAGCGGTTAGCTCTGGCTTTACTGTCTGCTCACGAGTCACTCTGCTGATCTGGTGTGTCTGTGAGCTGGCAGCTGCGTCATGATGAGGGGCCGGACACGGGGGTGTGTCCATGACGTAGCAAAACCAAACGCTCGTCAAAAGAATCAGATTCAGAAGTTCAGAACAGATCTACAAGCTAACAACGCGTCGCGCAGCGAGGCGTTGTTAGCTTGTAGATCTGTTGTGTTTTTTTGTGTGGGGCCTTCTGCTCTTCTCTGTTACACTTGATGACTTGAGAGCCCTGTTGCACCTTTTTTGTTACATAAGCATCAACAGAACCGCAACACAACAAAACAGTACACACACGTATTCCTGTTGTATTGTGGTGTTAAATATTGCCACTGTATCCATTCTAACTAAGGTTTAGTTGTATTTTAAACCCACTAGTAGTGGGTTTAAAAACAGACACTGCAAAAGTGCTGCATTAATTCAAAGGTTATGTAGACCTTATGTTGTTCCATTGGATACAGGAAAGTGGGCACCTATAACATTGCAGGTTAGGGTTTTTTGTAAGATTTCGGAAAATGGTCTGCAAGAATACTTTATCAGACCTAAATATTCCCTTTAACTTATTTTTTATTACCATACATAATGGCTGACAGGCCAACAGATTTTGGAGTGATTATTTGCAACAGATCTTAGGCCTTAAATGTCAGATGTTCAAGCATGTTCTTATGTTGCTTCAAATCATGTATACTTATATTTATTACAAAGTTATTAGGCCTATTTTAGACCAATTTACTCAATTCTTTATTCTTTTACATTTTGGACAAATAGCCAATTTAACAATGTAACTCTTCTGGTTACCGTTCTACTCAACAGAGCTTCTGAAATATAAAAATATGGACAGATTAAGATTTGTTTATTAGGCACAGTGGTGGGAAGTAACTAAGTGCATTAACTAAGTGCATTTACAAATTTGAGGTATTCTTTTTTTCTTTTTCTTTTTTTTTTACTTTACTTGAGTTTATTCATACAAGATTATTATACATTTGGTACTTTATTACATTTCGAAGCCAATACTTTTGTACTTTTACTCAAGTAAATGTCGAAACTTGTACGATACTTTCACTTAAGTAAAACGTGTCAAATTAATGAATTGAAAATAATCTCTGAAAATAATAATGGAATGCCCAACCTAAGCCAAAAAGTTATGCTTGTGGTGAGGTAGACCAGGTGTAGACCAGGTGTAGACCAGGTGTAGGGAAAAGGTACTACTGAGGCACTCCGTTTTCAGGTGAAGAATTAATGATGATGATTAATGATTTAAATGAGCAAGGCAACAGAAGATGACCTAAGCCTAATTTTCCATTATTGATTATGTTTGATCTGCTATCTAAGAGATAGCATCCAACAGGAAGCACGCACATCTCCAGAAATTCTACAGGTGCTGGTCAAAAATATACGTACAATGAAAAGGAAGGGATGTTCTCTGCTCCCAGGAAAATCTTTTATTGACTTCAATAAAAGATTTTCCTGGGAGCAGAGAAACAGTGTGCGGACATCCCTTCCTTTTCATGATCTGTAATTCTAAAGAACATATAGCCTAGTGTATGGATGTACAGTTCTCATTATTAACCCTTTGTGTGATGGGGACACCAGGTCCGGGTAATATATAACATGGACAGTGAAAGTCGTATCCACTGATTATTATCATACTAAAAGAGGAATAAAAGAACTACTTCTATAACTTAAGTTACGATGTGATATTTTAATGTAGCCTATATTTGACATCTTAACTTGTAGAAGTATACGACTCCACCCCCTGTACTTTTTGAAGACAGTGAGTGGTCTGGTTTCTGTACAGGACTGTTGTTGTTTTGTACAGAACAGTAATTCTGTCTGCATAGACCACGTTTTGCATTTCAAATACTGGGTATCTACGGGCAGTGTTTTCATCCATTTGCATCCTGGGTGATCAACAAGTGGAGATCTCTGAATTCAGGTGCAAATGACTCAAAGAGGAGACAATCATCTCCCGTCAGAGGGGGAAAGAAGAGTGAACATGTTTGACACCTCTTTGTCTGAACTGATCAAAGCTGTTTGGACTTGGAAAACTCAAGACGTAATGAGGGAACACCAGCTGCACAATTTCCGTGTAAAATAAACAGCACTATTCATGTCATGTACAGTCCAACAATAATGAATATATTACATAATTAAAATAAGTCATTACGGGTCAGTAGGCCTAGATCCTATTAGTCCATGTGGATGTGAGTCCACATGGACCAATAATGGTAAATTAAGCCATAATTTACCATTATTGATTAGATACCATGTTTGGTCTGCTATCTAAGCCATAATTTACCATTATTGACCAGTAAAGACGCCCTGAGGGCGAGAAGCGACCAGGTCATGTGCACGCATCCGCCTGGGTGACGACAGACTGCTGGGCGAGCGCTACCGCTTTGGCATGGGGGGCAGATCAACAGAATGAATTCTGTACTGGCCATATAGGGGCATGTCTTGAGTGTACAGGGTTTGATGAGGTCAGATCAACATATGGAATGTCAGAACAGGTCAGCTCCATATATGGAGATCTAATGGTGGCAGTGGGGGCAGTGTCTTGAGTGTACAGGGTTTGATGAGGGCCCAGGTTGGACCGGGCCTTAATTTTCGGGCCTGTTGAGCACTCTGAGCTGGACGGCTAGCCAGCTCCATATATGCAGATCTAGGTGATGATCCATGTATGGCTATATGCAGGATTTGATGAGGTCAGTGTCATGATCTTCATATATGGAGACGGCCATATATAGCGTGTCACAAGGCGTGGCGGATTGACGACCATATATGGTGGTGTGACGTGTCACGAGGCGTGATGGACTGTGTAGGACAAAAATAGCCGATTTGCTCGTCCACATATGACGTAAATTGTCCATTCATTGTCAATCTTTGTGTAGGACAAAAATAGACGATTTGCTCGTCCACATATGACGTAAATTCTCCATTCATTGTCAATGGGAATTTAATGTTTGTGTAAGAGAAAATCTACACTATAGCTAGGCTATAGGAGGGGCTAGCGCCCCTCAAAAATGAGGGGCGCTAGCTATACAACTAGATACGAAGACCGGAAACATCAACATATCATATACTGTAGATAAGAAGAGCAGCAAAGATACAGTATAGCCTAGGTCATTAGGGGGTAAACATGACACCATGCATGATCCGCTACAGGGCATCTGAACATGGTACTGTAACTTACAGTAACTGGCCACTGGTCACTAGCAAGTGAAGTTATGTTCTGTCAGCCAATAGGAGTTGGAGGTGTGTGAACAGGATTGGAATTTGACTTACATTCTCACCCTGCGGTGATATCTAGGATCTAAACAAGCAGACAGATAACCGGGTTGTTCAGTCACCTTGGGGGGTTGTTTGTCCGGACAGAAGTACAATAACAAAGTATTTTTGTGTCAAAACAGTCAACTGCTGACCTTGCTTTTCACACGTTTTTAAATATTATTATTATTATTCACAAATAATTTCAGGTCATGTATTTTGGTCTTCAATAAGAAATATGAATATACACCGCAGTTATCACAGAATAATTACAATACATTTATGCTGTTGGTAATTGTCCTAAATAGTATTATATGTTTGTTAGACCTTTTAGTGATTTCTTCCAGGGCTGGCAGAACTTTTGCAATACCATGCCAACATGTGAGGGTTCAGACTCAGTCCTCTTTTCAGTGGTGCCGAGATGGAACATGTTTAAATACAGTATAAACGTAGGACAGAAGTAGAAAATAACAACGCAAATAATAAATAATGAAAAATACCAAAAAAACAAAAACAAACATGGGAAGTAAATACAACCAACATTTAAATAATGTATACTGTACCAAGCAACTGTACAATTTGAGTGGTAATTGAAGATTGTTGTAAGATACATAATTATGGCCTATGGACTATTAACTGTTCTATAGCCTATAGATTCTATAGATTTTAATTATGTCTGTAATACTGTCCTTATTGGGACTGTCTTCATTAACAGTATATGCGTTCAGTTACTTTGTGACCCATTGGACTGACATGATGAAACCTTCACATAGCTTCAGTTGCTTTAAATTTGAAAGTTTCATGCAATGTATAGAGTAAAAGAATAACAATTACACAAGATTTACATTAAAATATGCTATATTATTATGTAACCTAGGCCCCCACTCCTTTGCCACCTACTCCTTGAGTTACAATTACATAATGCTGTTTAGGTGTAGTTTGTCACAAGCTAAATTGGTCAAAGGCAGTCCCACAGGCTCTGTTGGATTTATGTTTAATGCTAATTGTTCACCATTTACCTGAGAGGTCAACACAGTGACTACAAAAGGTTGAAACCCAGTCTGTCAGTATCTGCTGTACAGTACAGCAGATAATGACAGACTGGGTTTCAACCCTGTACTATTATGAAACAAAGCCACACACACACAACAATTGGACATCATTTGTAGCCTACTAAAGACTTTCCAATTTACATTTCTATTCCACTTCACCTCCAACACCTCCAACAGTTCCTCCCTGTTTTCCATTGTGTGGTGGTTTCAATCTGTGGTGGTTTCAATCTGTGGTGGTTTCAATCCCCCCCCACCGCCCCCCCCCCCCCCCTTTCCCCTCACTGTATATGTTTCTTTTCCCTTTTTACCTCCATTATGATGAATTCCTGTACTGTTCTTTGTCTGTATAGAAGTGTCTACTTGTACGTCTCTAAATGTTTTGATGAATTGAACATGGTGGACCCTGTTGTAAACAAGTGTAATGCTTAATTGGGTCGTCCACTCACAGTTAACAGCCTTTGTATTGAGTTTGTGCTTGAAATGTACTGTAATTCTGCAAACTGCTAATAAAATTTTCAATCAATCAATCAAAAACCTTCAGTCTTCAGTCTTTTCACCCATACACTAATTTAGCATAATGCATTTTCGTATGTAAAACTAAGAGAAAATGTTGGTCTCTCTGAGTTAAACTTTTTTCTCAGTTTAACTGCTTTTAGTTTTAATGAACCCTCCCACAGTAGTGCAATATTGCAGTATTTCCCAACTACCTCTACTGGTAGACCAGAGTCAGACCACCACTCACGTCACAGAGACAAGGAGGAAACAGCTCCACAGCTGTTTAAACTTTGAAACTCTGCATACACACATGGGTAGAGAGACACACTGTTCTTTTCGCACTTATACTATTCTAACCCCTAAAAAACTATCTCTTTCATTCTCACTCCTTTTTTACCACTGAAGGACTGGTGTGATGTGAGTTTTGAACATATTGGAGTTTATTGAGGGTTTTTGTGGTGGTGCCGTAGAGGATGCTGTTGCAGTAGTCCAGTCGGGATGAAATGAAGGCGTGGATGAGGGTTTCAGCTGCTGAGGGTGTCAGGGAGGGGCGGAGACGGGCAATGTTTTGCTCCCACTTCAATTGTTCTACTGAAGTATCGCCACATACGGTAGTTCATAGCTCTTAGTAGGGACTTCTTGACCTTTCGTCTGTTACTTATTGTTCTCTTGTGATACTCTACCTTGTGATACTCTCTTATACCTGGTGAATACTCTCTTGTACATTTTATATTCATACTTTCTGATTGCAAATTTGCAGTTCTTATCTTGTGATACTATTGTGATACTATACCTTGTACAATGCTGCTATTGTTTGTGTGTGTTTTAAACATTGATGTACTAGTGCGCTTTTGCCCAAGACAAATTTCCCCTTGTGGGACAATAAAGTATATCTCATTTCATCTCATCTCATACACAAACACTCAAAACTAGTCATAGGAAACGGTAGCAAAACAATGTGTTTACACAAGCGTGTTTTTGGATCTCTTCTTCTGAACTAAACAAAAGCCCCCTCACCCGTACTCCACCCTGACACTGTCAGCAGCATAGAGTTTTATTTTTGAAAAGCAGAAGTTTGAGATTTCTTTTGCAGAATTGCAGACTGCAGAATGTTATTTCATTTATTTTATATATATTTTATCAAAACAAACAAATGTGTTCGAACGAATGCTTCACTTGCTGGAGAGGTCATGGGATGGCAGGAATACCAATTCTTTCATTGTCTTGCCCCTGACCTTTGTTGATGGTGATTGAGAAAGCCAGCATGACACAATCTTGACTTTCCTACCGTCTGGGTGTAAAGGTCCTGCATGACTGGCAGCTCAGTATTATCAATAATAATAATAATAAACTTTATTTGTATAGCACCTTTCATACAGAGTTGCAGTTTAAAGTGCTTCACAGGCAGGACAGAAATCAAATGCTTCACAGTTTTGATTGATGTTTATTGACAATGTTTACATGTACAGAAAAATGCACATAGTTACCTCACTATCAAAAGGATAAATGCAAGAAAGCCGACGGCTTATTTAACATAAGAATGACACAGAATATGCATACAATCATGGACATAGAATAAAAATAGGAATACAAAGTCAAGCATAGGTTTTATACGAAATCATGTAAATAACATTCAATAACAAGTTATTGACCAAAGATTCAAGCTTTTTTCTCGCTCATGGACTAAGCCTATTTGGGGGGTATTTTTCTGTGCTGTCTAAACGTTTTCGCTGACATTAATTACATAATAGGCCTCCTGTATTTTACTGTATAGGCTACTATACGTATGTAGTCAGGGAGGAAAGTTATTTTTGTTCTGTGGTAAAGCTGGGTCAGAAACAATGATGCAACCTTACATCTTACCCCCCCCCCCCCCCCCCAGGGTGACCAGATGTCCCTCTTTGCGTGGGACAGTCCCTCATTTCCAAGACTTTTCAGGCGTCCCACAAATTGAGACCCTGTCTGTCACACATTGTGACTGACAGGCATCAGTGTTCAAATGCCCTATAGTAGTTTAGTCCCCTAATAGTTGGCCTTCTGTTGTAAAGCTCTCTCATTGTCTCTTCCTGCAAGATGTGTTTTTAAGCCTGTTAAAATAGCATAAAAATAAAGCATGATTTTAAAACAAATGTGAGACACCAGATGAGTTTATAAATGATAGCCAATAGGCCTATGGTCGAATATGACATCAAGGCATTAATAGCAACTCAAGCAGTAAGTTGCTAACCCCGTACTCCAGTATCGCTTGTCCCACACAAGCGATACTGCTATCCCTCAAATGAGCAGTAGTCCAGTCGGGATGAAATTAAGGCGTGGATGAGGGTTTCAACTGCTGAGGGTGTCAGGGAGGGGCGGACCCGGCGGAGACGGGCAATGTTTTGCTCCCACTTCAATTGTTCTACTGAACAATCGCCACACGGTAGTTCATAATAGCTCTTAGTGGGGTAGGGACTTCTTGAGTAAGTTGCTAACCCCATACTCCAGTATCGCTTGTCCCACACAAGCGATACTTCTATCCCTCAAATGAACAGTTTGGATCTGGTCACCCTACCCCACGCGCGCGCGCACACACACGCACACGCACGCACGCACACACACACACACACACACACACACACACAGTAAAGCGCTTATGCACCATTTATTTACCATACAGCTGTATCAGAATAACACTGCCATGTAGCCTATTCATTGTCAATTGGATTGCATTTACAAGAATAAGATGAGGGCAAAGCCGCAAAGGTATTCCTAGGTGGTTTCAGAAAGATATATTTAAGGTTCTGTAGTCGTACGTTGTGAAACTGTGAAAGTAATCATACAATGCAATATTAAAAAAAAGAAAGGAAAGAAAAAGTAAAAGAAATGTGTATTTTTTTTTAAAGCAAGTAACAGACTATACATTTTTGACTGAGCACGTTTTCACTAGGAGTAATATTTGACCAGGTCTACTTTGGCTAATACCGGGATTTGTGTACTGAATATTGAACAGCTGCACACTTTCACTTTTAGTTTTATCGGGCATTCAATTTAACAAATACTTCACAATATTATATAATATTAGTACTTCACAATATTATGGCAGCAACCCATGTTAAAGTTAAAGGATAGGCCTAACTGATACAGTAGGTTATGAGGAGTTCGGAGTTGGAATATCACATTGAATACACACAGGCAGAGACCAGGTCAGTTTGTAGGCTACAGTTCACTTCACAGTCAGGAATATTAATTATGATTTTGTGCAACATTGTTTTTACAGTTTAGACTTTAGAGGTAGTCACTGGCTGCGCTAGAGGCTCTAACTGTGTTATAAAGTAGGGACGGGCCGGGTACGACTAGCCATGGTGCATGGGAAGTGACGTAAACACATATTGAACTACATCAGGAAATGAAATGTCAATAGACCTGTGGGAAAAAATAATAAAATGTCTTAAGGGTGAACCATGTGAATCCACCTTGCGGATACGCCACAAGTCTCTTCGATCTTTTTCTTCTCTTTGAGTCCATGTTGTATCTGGGTATGTGCAAGTAAATTTATTTGGCTTATGGCTAAAACAAATTAATTTGGAATGGATTAGTCACTGAATACTAGTAGCACAGTAGTTGGTAAATACTGCAGGGGCATCCTCTACTGGCAGACCACGGGCACTGCAGCATCCTCCTCTGGTGTGGACAGTAGTTTAAGCAGAAGGGAGTTCCAACCGCGTCTCTAGCCTATGGCAGGCCAGTCTGGTGCATCTCAGAGGCAGGACAGGTTACAGGAGGAAAGGAGGCACTGGAGCAATGTCTGAGTTGCTCCTTTCCTCGACAGTAGTTTGTTTCAGTAATTTTGGATACACATATTGGATAATTTTCTTTTATCGTATTTTACCGTCAATTGGAAAATATAGGGTCCAGCTAAGACTAGAAGATTAAAAAAAAAAAAGTTTACAATGTTCAGTAAAAGTTATACCCTGGATAACCAGGATTATAGTGATTTGAAAATAGTCTTTAATGCTCTTTAAAAGTACCATTACATGAACTACATTGATTTAACACCAGTCAAAATCGAAAGGGCACTCAAAATGTAATGAATGCATCGTGAAAAATGTACAAATTCTACACAATAAAAAGCAGTGATACCAAATAATATATTATACCAATTATTTCCTCCAGGCTCCAACACCACACAGGAAGCAAAGGTTACATTGAAATAAACTTTATTAGGTAGTTACAAATAAATCTACATCAAAGTATACAAATAAAATGAGCAGTTGCAAGCAAGGAGGAAAAACAAGGTGTGGCACAGTGTGTCCATCCTCAGCATAGTGCCAAGCAGGGACAAACGCCTAATTTATACTTAGTTGCACAACAGCATATCACGTTTTATCAGTTATTTTCGTCACGCAACACTGTGATGCAACACAAGTATAAATTTGGCTTAAGTTTGCACATTAAAAACAAATACTAGTGTTACCATTTTAAAAAGGCACCATACCAACCACTTAACGTATTACACATGTCTCCCAAACGCTCCCACCCAGTTTCCTAAAAATCCTAAAATACAAACACTACAATACAAGGGAAAAAAGCAGGGAGTGACAAAAAGATAGGTGACCATGTGATTGCACTGCGGAAAAAACTCCTGCAGATGTATGCTACAAATAATCACAGTGACGTTATCCTTCTGTAAAAATCTCTGGGAATGAATTGTAATTCATATCTGAAGCCCCGATGGCAAACAAACAGGCACTTCCATATTGCAGAGAAACCTGATAGTGTGTAGAGAGTGCAAAAGAGAGAATCAAGGGGAGTGGGGGGTGGGGAGGGGCACAGCTGGTGAGTCTGACAGTTGCACCGCATCTGCAAAGTCAAAGCCTTGCACTTCTGTCGAGCTACCTAGCAGTGCATTCACAAACACTGCATCGTCGACTCACAGTGTAGCGGTCAACATCTCCTCCCGTTTTGTGAGCAGTAACTTTTTATCTATAGACTAGTTAAAATCAATGATTTCTAAAAAGCCATTAGGATTTCCTCTTGTTGTACAGACAGGGGACATTAATGATGAAATGTGTTTATGTTGCCACCTTGTGGTCAGACAGAAAGTGCAGAACTGCACTACAACCTCAAAGCCAAGAGTCGAGTACAGCAGACTGTGGTCATCACCACATCAATTTATGAAATTTCAATTCATTTTTAAAAAGGCTATGAGACAGGAGAAAAAACAAATCATAATTAATATCAAGAGGTCTGGAGGTCAAAGCAGAGGTACCGAAAAAACTCATCCGACTTCACATCATGTTGCCTAGAGGTGGTGCACCTGGGTCACCATCGGGTCTGCATAGTGTTCAAATCCTGATTAAAAATGTCCCCCAATATAACTGAGATGAGTCCTAAAAAAATAGGATTAGAAAAGCCAAAAGGAGCACCAGACACTTCTAATAGACTCCCACTTAGGTAAAATATAATGCTGCTGATTGGCGTCGTTTTGAAAAGGCCCTTTGGGAGGGGCTGAGTCAGTTCTCTACAGGCTGGAGTGATGTGGTCAAACCAGTTCAACCCAAGTTAAGATTCCCAGAGACATACGATAGAGGAGGGTGTGTGCTATGCGTGATTATCAGCTCAAGTCATTGGTCATTGGTAGAGCAGGTAGTTCTTAAGCGAGGCCGGCAGGGGCAGCCCATGGATCTCGCTTAGACGTTCCCTTCCTAGAGCCACCCTCACAGAGCGCCTACACAGGTCCATCAGAGGAAGGGGCTCCGCTGGTAGGAAGAGAAGAAGAGAAGAGTGGTAAGCAGAGGGCCCAGTAAATGTGGCCAAAATGTTAAGACTGATGAATTGTCTGATCTAAAGTAATGATCACGAGAAGCTTCATTTCTCTTAGATCGGCATGAAATACAAAAATAGGTTTTCAATAATACTGTAGTGTAGACTATTGCTAGAAATTAAATATTTTTTCAAAATAGCAAATCTGCCAACATTTTGTGATTATCAAGTTATCAACTAAACATATATTAAGTGTATATGAATACAAATCATAAAAATACGATATGATAGAAATAGATTTTGCATAGAACTGTATGTCTTGTTCTATGTGAACGCACGTGTACATGTTTATGCTGTTTTTCATTCTGTACAGTGTACAGCACTTGTCAATCTCGGTTGTTTTAAATGTGCTTTATAAATAAAGTTTTGATTTCTAAATATTTTCCCGCCAGCTGCGGAACAAGACATTTCAGTATGTGGCTTCCGCTTAAAGTGTACAGTGAAACCAACTATAGTATTTGTTGCCCAAATTTCTAAAACTAAAAGCCTTGACAATTATGGCTTTCTAGAGAGAAGAAAATGGTATAATGATTACATTGTTGTTAATCAATGTGGACAATGAATTATTTGCTCTACGAGCAATAAAAACAGAGTATAGAGTTCTATATTAAATGACCAGACTTTTCCAATGACTGAAGCGGGGAACATTGATGCAATCATTTTTCTTAGTGATGGCACATGAACCTTCACACTTTAGCCATGGAGGAGAGTCTACTGGAAGTAATTTGACATTTGTCTGGAAAATCACAAGCGGCTTGTTTGTATAAATTACACATGGACAAGGACCAGACTTCACACTTCAAAGCGATCTGCATTGATGCTGGAGAGCCTGAGGCCTCATCACAGGTTCATCAAAAATATCAGATGTACAATCATAACACATTGTAAGCTGCTTGTAGATCAGCCATTTGGTGTAATACTAGCTGACCTAGTATAGAGCCCTGGGGGACTCTATACGTATAGGGTTTAAGTGGTAAACGGTGTACAGATGTCTTTGCTTTGTTCATTAAAATCTAAAAAGACAGTGCTACAAGATGGTACACAGTACACAACAACATCATTCCCTCCGAGGAAAGTATGATTATGGGAGTTTAATGATTACATTTCACAGTTTCTGGGATATAGGGCAAAGGGAAAAATGATGTCATGTCACCTTATCAGATGTGTCGGGCTCCTTTACATAATAGTTGGATTTGTGGTCCGACTGACCCAAATCTAGTCAGTAAACCATAGTGTTGCTCTACAGTAAGTAACCCTAATATGTCCCCTTTGACCAGCCGTAGAATGTTACAACTTGGTTTATTGCAACAATAAACACTTTGACTTTGTCTGAAACCCTGCTAGACGTGTCTGCACTATTGTCCAGACACAACCAGTTTTCCTTATCCCCAAGAGAGACAGAATGAATAGTGGCTTAGGATGCAAGTGTGGCAAAGCTTGGTACTTACGGTCAAGTCCATTAATGTACCGGATTCGTATTTCACAGTGTCCCCACACAGCGCTCACCACGGGGTACAGCTTTCTGCCCTTCAGTCCTCTGAATGCCACCCCTAGATACTGTCCATCAACCACGTACCCTAGAGTCCCCTCATCCATGTCCAACACTACTAAGAATGAATCTGGTATTATGAAGGTCTCATCTGGCTCCAGGAAGGCAGGGTACGTTTTTCCCGCGTTGTTTTTGCCATCATGGTAGAGTTTATTCCTGCACAGGTCCCAGCCCCAAGACTCAGCATTGTTTCCTACCAGTGCGGTGTAGCCCACAGAGTGCAGCGGGGCATCGACCGTAGCCACCCCGACCACGGCGTGGGTGCCCCGCTGGCGCATAGCCCAGCTGATCTCCCAGACATGCAGTCCCCGCGTGTAGCCCACATGGCCGCGGATGGCGTCCGTACTTTGGGCCACAGGGTGCCGGTGAAACACCAGCTTGTTGTCGTCTTTGACAAATATGTTGAGTGAGCGGTCGTCATTGTTCCACGAGTGCTGCACCTGCACGTCCATGCCGGCCGGCGGCATGTCCAGCAGAAGGTCCAGGCGCGATGGTTTGGTATGGTCTAGGGCCTGCAGCTCCAGCTTGAGGGGGCTGAACGCCGGGTCCCGCATGTCAATGGTTTTTATGCCACCTGGAACTTTCTGCCCCATGCTCTGGCTGGTTATAACGGCACCACCCTCCTCTCCTCCTCTCCCCTCCTCCGACTAATCAAAAGAAAAAAGGGGGAGAGTAAATAAGCCTCAAGCCCCCTCCTCCGCCACAGTGCTGCTCTAATCAGGGAGAGGGCTTATGTCCTGTGTCACTCACTGCTCGCAGACTAGGTGCTGGTTAAAGTCCACCTGGAGAGATAATGGGAAAGATGAAGCAGAATAAGTAAGTGTTTTAATTAATATGCAAATAAGCTTAGTTTCAGTTTTGAAGCAGATAGTTTGCATGTTATAAAATCTGAGGAACATTGTGGTTAAAGGGTGTGAAATCTTTACTCTGCTCGCCGATTAGCACTCAGATTAGAGATTTATTTATTGACAATGCATCATACAAGACATACTGAAAGACAAGAAAAAAAAGACAAGATACACAAGACACCCTAAAATGAGAACAAAAAAGAATTGCATCTACAACATCTTTTGACACCTTAATCAGAAGATAATAAAATCAACCATGATAGATCAAAGAATTTAATCAAAATCTTTTTGTAAATTGCAGGTTCTCTCCTTCCATTACAGGAATGTTTCCCGGCATGCATTATGGATTTTGATGATCAAATAGTATTTTGAACATAATGTTTTTCTGATGATACGGACGGAGCCTCTACAGTTAATTAATTGTGATGCTTTACATCGTGGTTAATAGTAAAAACAGTTAATAGTCCCATCCCCATCTCTGATGGCAGCATAGTACTGTACATTGAGTGCTATAATCATATCATGCTGCTGACGTTAGTCAATGTTTGCATTTCATAAGTGGTTCAGCCAGTGCATTAACCCCAAGTCATTTTAGTCAATGGACCACATCTGATAGTAAGAGCAGACCCTCACAGGCCCTCAAAGTGGCAGTGGTTTGAGTTCATGTGACCCCAACAGTAAACGGATTAGTGAATTTCTGTTTGTACCGGTATATTCATTTTCTTAAGGCAGGTCATAAAAGAGCAAGTGATTTTTTTTCCTTTAGGTTCAACTGATAACAGACAGTATCATGTTACATAAGAGCAGCTCAAATGAGCTGACCAGGGACTTGTTTCTTTTCCCCAGTGTCTTCATAGCACCATTTGCAGAGTAAAGACATTTTACGTAGTCTACATGTAGGTGACGGTATACATTTAGTTTATCTCCAGGACCTAGATGTTGAGATAACCTAGATTCACTCACAGCAGATTGTGCTCAGCAGCACAATCAACTGTAGAAAAAAGAAAAGGCATATATATATATATATATAATCTAATTTCACAAAGTAATAAACAAGATCTGATGGCCCATGTCAAGCTACATCCCGAATCCGATAATAAAAAGGGAGAACAATTTATTTTCATTCAAGTTAAAATTGATATTCAGCCATTTTCATCTAAACATTACACATTTCTGGCAGGATCATCACATAAAAAGGCTTAACATATTGGTAAGTAAATACAAAATGTATGTAATTTATGCAGACCTCCTCTACAGTGTTACACCTATGGCTGGGATTATGGATTTTTAGTTAATATTTTTAGTCAATATTAAATCACTGTTTACCGACGGTATGGCAGTATCTCCCCCCCAAAAGTCATTTTGAATTAAATAAAAATGTATGAACTAAACACTGGGGTATGCATTAACCCATTATTTATACTTTTCAAAACAAATGTTATAAAGTGGTCTAGCTCTAGGAGGACAAAAACAAAGTGCTAAAAACACCACTTGATGTTGATCCAGTGACTCATTTGTGCACTAACTAGCTTAACAACATTTTATTTTATTTCTACACTCTAGAAATCCCCATTTCGATGAATCCAATCCAATCCTGGCTATCCAAATTGATAGTGGCTAGAACAGTGTTCTTCCTTGTCATAGCTTTCATAGCTCATTTTGATTTACCTCAAAATGTACAAATGCACATGCTATATAATGTAGGCTTACTTGACATGTAGAGTAAACATACTAGCTGTATATTTGCATTAACACCACATGTGGTAGGCCTCTAGGCTATATTCCATTTAGCTCTAGGTCATCCTGGAAGCTCAATCGGTTATAAGACATATAGGCACAGTTCTATACACAACATATTGGGCTTTCATTTGGCTCACTCACGATTCACGACCTATGTGACAGACATCATCCTTACTCTCAAGAAATAGAAATACCAAAACAGAAAATTTGTATAGACATAGACACACATACTACATAGTGTGTGTGTGTGTGTGTGTGTGTGTGTACTTTTCGTTAGTATCCCAAACAACTACAAATCCTAGTACATAACCAGATGGCAACATGGGTCACATTCCATAAGTGTAAAAATGAATGGGTCTACATATAGGAACTGAACTGATATTTCTGCAAGTATAATAAGGGCAAGGCAACCATAGCAGAGTGAAAAGCAGTGCTGCTCTAGGGAACCTAGGCTCATTTTGATTAGCATGTTCCTGTCAATTCCTACATGACATGCATATTGCATACAGCTTGCAAAGCTCTCTTCTCTGGTATTATGTGCTCCACATTATGGTGTACCGATTCTTTGAAAATAGACTCTGGAAATCTAATGTGATTAGTTAGCTATCCATTTCATGTTAACTTTAGTTCCAGGCTCCAGCTTTTCCTGCATGAAATAATCTTTCAGATAATGACAATAACATGATGTTGCACTTGACAGAATTTTGTTGATAATTACTTGATAATTATGTCTACTAGTAACCACAGCGCTTCCAAGCATTGCATTTTTTTCTTGTTATACATTAACACAAAACTTTTCACAAATATAGATTTGCATGCAATTTCAATTTAAAGTAACTATATAAACATATTTGTGTGCAATAATGACAAAAAAGTCCTACAAGGAATACTGAACATGGAAACAAAGGAGCCTTTTATAAATGAGGGAAGATACCAAGAAATGAACAGGAGACATACATGGTTATGCGTAATATGCGACATAATCATCCACTCATAAACAAGGCTATTGCTTCACATCAGGCCTAAAGTGGGAATCCCAAAGTACAGCCCTGAAAAAGCTGTATAACAGGCCTTTAGTGGACAGGCAGTAGTGAGACCCAACACTGCCATCCCTTCACACAACTATTCTGAAACAAAAAAGAAATTCCCACAATCTCCAAAAATAGGAAATAAGAGGGGAAAAACTCCAGCCATTTCCTATTATATGGTTGTCTAGTCGAAGGGCAACAGGAAAAGCAATAATAAAACGTCTGGCTTAAAATATAAAACATGCTGCTTGTCTTGTTTGAGGGAGACACTGCCGGACCACAGCTTTTTTTCAATGGACAGAGGAGAGCTCAGGACCACAGAAACTTGACAGTAAAAGTCTGATGCACTTCACTTTATAGCCTACAATAGACTACATTTAAAATCCAGATCAAAGGGCTGGCCCAGACACCATAGCACTCATAATTTAATTACTGGAGAGGTAATGTCATTGACTCCATGACATACATAGATTGAACAGCATTACAGGATTCATGACATGTTGGCTAATATTTTATATATATATATATATATATATATATATATATATATATATATATATATATATTCTGTAGTAGCAGTTGTCAGAGGAAAAAATGTACACAGCTACTGCTACAGGATATGCCCTTGAATCGTCGTTAAAAAGGCGATTATAATTCAACAGGCAGAACAGGTTGTTTCCTGTGTGCAGGTGTGATAACCCCAACTCTGGCTTTTGTATTTCTGCTCATGTTGCCACAAGGCCTTGCAGGGCATTGTGTATGCTGGAAAAAAGGGCTGTTGCGAAGGCCACTCTAATTGAATTGTAGACAAGAGTTCATTGAGAAGTGTTTTGGCTCTTTTTCTAATGCAAGTAAACAACCATTTAAATGGGTCATGTCTCCTCAGTGATAGCAAAACAGGAGGGAAGAAAAAGCAAGCAGCGGGTGGCCAGCATCTGAATCTTTTTTTCAATGCCTGTCCAGCCTTCAGGGAGAGTGAAACATGTTAATTTGCACACTCTTTGTACTAAGCTTTTACCGTTCCCCTTTCGCCCCTTGGCAGCAGGCTGCCCTCCCTATTTGCACACACAAGAGGACCCAGAAATAAATACAATTTTAAACAGTAAAAGGTCTTAACAGATTTTCCTTGGATTTCAAAACTCAAATGTCTCCATTGTTTGCGTGAGGGTGGCATGCTGCAAGTTGTGTTGCTGTGTGCTGGTGTCCTTGCTACGCATGGTTGGGGTGCCTGGGCCCCTGTGCTTGGTGCTGATTAAAATGCAGGAGGGGTGGGGGTGGGGGGGGTCCCTGGATTTGCTGAGCCAAGGAAACACTTGTCTCTTTTGTGAGGTCCAATTTAGACCCAGTGGTAACTGGTCCCACCTGAACTCAAGCCTCCACCAGTTTTGTGACCTGTCCAGCTCTATAAAACTCACACTAATAACGAAGTAAGCCTGCATTGTGTAGACGCCTTAACATTTAGGCTACTTAATAGCTTTGTGCAGTAATATTTAGGCTACTTAGTACTTAATAGATTGTCTTTTTGGGCAGTACTTAGTCTACTTTTCCGTGATTTGTTGCAATGGGTACATGGCAGGCCCACACTGAAGACTTAACCCATTTAGCATGTAATGCTAGCTAATGTAAATCCAGACTAAGCTTTACATTGGCTATGATAGTGGGCCATCTTGCATGTGGTCTGGGGGTCTACCCAGGTCGAACATACGAACAGCGCGCCACGTTACAGTGTCCATAATAATGTTGATGTAACAGAAATGTAGGTTCTTATCTCCAGGCTGGATTATGTTTACTTTGTTATGTGACACACAGTCAGGAAGCACCAAACGTTTCAGCAACACAACACAGGCGCGGCGAAGCAACACAAAGATAATAACTGCCGACGTTTAAACTCATGGCAACCAGACGCTTCTTCTTGAGACCAGACAACACTTCTACTTCGAGCGTTACAAGGTGTTTACATTTTAATTTCGGTTATATTAAAATAAGAATTATGTAAAAGGGGCGACCAAAGTAAAAAAGCCGAAACAAGAGACACCGTGGGAAGCTAAACACGCCGGGGTTAAGACAAGAGCTGGGTGGTATATTCTTTAAAAAAAAAAGAGCAGACATTAAACTCACCTTACGAAGTTGTTGTGTTATCAAAGAACAACAGAACGGTCGAGGGAAGGTGAGGATTCGAGTTGTTGACCTAATACTCCTCCATGCCTGTGTGAACGTCTTCCTCCCCTCGTTGCCTCCTCTACCTCATTCCATTTTAGGCTGGACATGAATTAGGTAAAATGATGGCTGCTCTCTCTAACATCTCTCGGGGTCACGTGGTTAAATCGCTCCCAGCTGCTGTGTGCTAGATTAGGACCTCCCAGCGTTTACTTCCTCGTCGTACGACGGTGCCGCTCCTCGCCAGAAAGTACAAACTACTGCTCTATAAAGCAACGCGTTGTTACGTTTGTAGATCTATTAATTCTTATAATGATGAAAGACAGGTGGACACCACTATAGGGACATCTGACTGGGAACCATATTTTTCTGGATTACTACTGGGCACCTGGGACATGTGGGCACCTGGTCGAGTGGGCACTACTACTTGGGACCTATGCTTGGGACATGTGGGCACCTGGATGAGTGGGCAGTGCACTAGGGTCATATGGGCACCTGGTCGTGTGGGCACCTGGATGAGTGGGCACTAGGGACATATGGGCACCTGGACGAGTTGACATCACTAGTGTTTTTTTTGTTTGTTTTTGTTTTCACATAGCATGCTGCTTTGTTGTTGGTATTTACTCACTGTTCTTTAAACCCCCAAACACAACAACAACGAGGTCAAAAGTACAATATAAGAGTTTCTTATATTGTACTCTGTTATAATGTACCTTTGACCTCAGTACTATTTTATATATATACACAGTACACACACACACACACACACACACACACACGTTTGACCTCGTTATTGTGTTGCGTTTTGGGGTTTAAAGAACAGTGAATTATGTAATGGCTTGCTGATAACAAACTATCAGATCTGGGTGAAACTGAATCCATTCTCTTTGGGTCAAATAGGAAAGAAAGCTCATCAAGGCCGACGGCTTCAGTTCAAGTGCGTGACAATGTTATCACAAGAAAAGATTAAATTACCTACCTGTGTTCCATCTTAGAGGCAAATCTTTCCAGTGATAAAACTAATGTAATAAAAAAAAGTCCACCAAAGAACAAGAGTTTTGTACAGGATCTCCTCACTGGTCAGTAAGAATACTCTGAACACGCTGTCTGACAGGAGCACTCATTCAAGGTTTCTTCAACTATGCATGCACCTCATGGTACCATATACAAAGGTCCTAAAAACAAGGCTCCAGACATCCCAAAACAAACTGCTTGGTCTTACTTTTACTCCTATAACTCACCTTACCCCTACTTATTTTGATAGGTTAGAATGGCTTAGGGTAGAGTCTACCCTAAGCCATCCTAACCTCGGTAGATGACAGAGTACAGCAACGTGCAATGGGCCTGGTCTACACGCTATGCTACACCAGTAACACCACAAAGACAAACTACTACCTGTCAAACTACTTAAACGTCAACGCCGTCCACAATCACAACACCAGAGGGAGCTCCACTTATCACGTTCAAACCAGATTTGGCTCAAACAAGGGGTTAAATTCATTTCGCTCCTATGCCACGGAAATGTAGAACGCCCTACCAACAGTCGTAAAGGAATGAAAATCCCTTCTCTCCTTCTAAAGTGCTCTCAAAGAGCACACGGGTGGCTGCAATTCGAAACTGGCCCCAGTAAAATGTCAAAGTCCCCCCCTTTACTGTATATTATTTATTTTTGATTTCCATTTACATGATGTTTTTGTATAGTACTGTATTTTTTATGTCATTAAATGTTCTGATGAATTGAATATGAAGGACCCGAATTGAAACAAGCAGCTTTCTTGGGTTTTAACTCCTCTTAGCAGACCTTGTATTGAACTGTACTTTATTGTGATTTTTTCAAACTGTTAATAAAGTATTGAATCAATCAAAAATATAATTTACCAACATCAAAGCAGCATGCTATGTAATGTTAAAAACACTAGTGGACACGAATCCAGGTCCCTAGTGCCCAATTGTCCAGGTGCCTAGCAGTGTTGATTTCGACTACCTTTTTCCACTGACGAAAACTAAATGGGAACTAAATAAAAACTAAGCTATGATGATTTCGTCAACAAAAATGTTAGGAAGGGACTAGTGGACAAGAGATCCAGTATCTCTCTAGGTCGTCCTCAGACGAGCCCTCCATCGTTGCTTCCAGTCATCCCGGTTCTCCATACATCTGGCCAGCTCGTTGGTGCTTTGCGCTCCTGCGTCGTTCTTGAGTACATCCACATATGTTAATGTGGGACGTCCTCGTGACTGGTGCCCGCGTGTTGGTTCCCACAGCACTAGTTTGCTGGCTGGCAGCTCTTGGTGTCTTTGGCAGTGTCCTGCTAGTCTCATGGCCATGCCGTTTAGGGCTCTCCATGCAAGTGCCTTCCTCCCTTTCAGGTCTTGTTCGGTTGAGTTGACCCATGAGCCCAGATACTTGAAGTCCTTGACTTCCTTCAAAGCAGTGCCTCCTGTTGTTGTCAGAGGTGGATGCTCTGATGGAATGTTATAGGTGATAACTTCAGTTTTCTTTGCATTCAGCCGGAGGCCAACCTTGGCACACTCTGATTCCACTCTGGCCAGGAGCTCCTGAGCTTGTTCCACGTGGTCAGAGAGCAGGCTGATGTCATCCGCATAGTCCGGACTACTGTTGGGTGTCGTCTCGACCTCCTTGGTGTTATGGTGAGGCCAAGATCCTGCTCTCGTCCATTGATGGCCTTCTTTAACGAGTTGTCCAGGACTATGACAAAGAGGAAGGGGGCTAGGGTGTCCCCTTGCAGTACCCCAGCCAAGATGTTAAACTCCTCACTGTTGCCATGATGCCATCTAAAACTAAAATCAAAATGTGCTGCCAAAAACAACACTGGTGCCCAGCCCAGGTGAGCAGTTATCTCCACCCCTAGGTGCCACTCGTCCAGGTGCCCCCTAGTGCCCAGATGGTTTGGTGCCCACCTTACCTGTTACCCATACAGTATATCCACCATTGATATCACTATATCAATATATAGCTCATATTCATACTTGGACATTTTTTTTCACAGTTTTGTTTATTCAAGATTTCAGGGTATACAGTAAATCAAATAACAACACCATATCAAAATAGTGTGGTAGCATGAAAAAGGGAACAGGGAAGACATTTACAAACCGCATAACCTGAATCAAGTTTTGAAACAAAACAAACAAGACAAACATACGACAAGACAAGACAACACACAACATGTCACCCCTCAAAAACATAATGGACGTAGCAGTGCACCCACACATAGAGTTCCTCATAATAAATATACTGAACAACCCAGCTGCGTCGGAGATCACGTCTAGCATGCTCAGATTCAGGTTTAAACTCACTGTAAGTTATTTACCAGTGCGAGGAAGGGAGCCTGTGTGTCCTCAAACTTGGATACAGAGCCTCTCAAGGTACATCTAATTTTTTGTAATTGAATAAAGTGGAGTACATCTCTAATCCAGTGAGATGGGATGGGGGAGCTTCCATTTCATCAAAATTAGACACCTAGCTAAAAGAGTGGTAAAGGCCACCAAGTGAGCTTTGTATTTTGGCAGTGATAGAGTAGGGGGAGAAATTCCAAAAATAGCCGTCATTACATTTGGTTCAAATGGTATCCCAAAATTCCTCGACATGGTGTCAAAGATCTCAGTCCAATATCTACTCAAAGAAGGGCATGCCCAAAACATATGTAGGCTATATACGTTGCAGGGGCCGAGCGGCATCTATCACACAGGGGATCAATATATCACCATATATTTTGGATAACCTTACTTTAGTGAAATGTACACGTTGGATAATTATACTTGGACATGTTTTATTTGAAGAGAATAAGATATGCAGACATTCTATTCTCACTTTGTAGGAAGCGGATTGGTAAATTCTGAATTGCCTACCTACATGCATTTGTGCTTAGCCGTGGCCCACGGCCCGTGGGAAGTCATAAAGGTATTCCCCCAACAGCAGACAGCTCACAAGCAGCAAGGTAACAAAACAAAAGGAAAAGGAAAAATGGATGAAAAGAAAAAAGTTAAAAGGACATTTTATCAGTATGTGTGATTCGAGAGTGTCGATTAATTTACTACATCTAACCCGTGAACTAACAATCACTCAAGCCACATTGGCAGTTCATGTTATTCAACTTGACTTTCATACTGTGGAGTTTCTTATCATGTTTGAAACCATGATGTTAACGATCAGGTCAAAGCCTCAGCATCAGTCATTACATTTCTGATCACTCCAGTCCTGAGGCGCAGAGTGCACTCATTTATACCGTGGGACTGGGGCTTCCCTGAGTGATTACGTTAAAATCACATTCCAGAGTCAGGGTCATTGATTGATTGAAGTATTTATTACAGAATTACATTTCAAGCACAACTCAATACAAAACTCACACCCGTGTGAACTGAGTGGTGCAGCTCCCCCCCTTACACCCCCCCCCCCTCTCTCTCTCTCTTGCTCTCATTAGCAGGCAACAGTGCAGCACTATTTCTCTCTCTCTGTTTCGCCCCTACTGGTACTCATGAGTCACACATGAGTCACACACAAACATAGGTTAACACGAGTCACATAGGTGTCACACGGACACGGACATTGCTGTTCCTTGGAGTGGTTGCACCACTCAAAAACTGTTAACTGTGAGTGAACGACACCATAAAGCATTACACTTGTTTACAAGAGGGTCCACCGTTTTCAATTCATCATAACATTTGAGAGACGTACAAATATACACTTCTACATTATATAGCCAAAAACATGCAGGAAATCATCATAAAGGAGGTAAAAAGGGGGAAAGAAACATATACAGTGAGGGGAAAATGGGTGGGTGGGGGATTCAGATTTTACGGGGGCCAGTTTCGAATTGCAGCCGTCCGTAGGTGCCCTTTGAGAGCGGTTTTGAAGGAGTCAAGGGATTCACATGTCTTAATGACAGTTGGTAGGGCGTTCCACATTTTTGTGGCATAGGAGCGAAATGAATTGAGTCCCTCCCTTGTTTGTGCAGAATCTGGGTTGCACATGGTTTGTTGAACTCCCTCTGGTGTTGTGGGTGTGGACTTCATTGACATTAAGGAAGGATTTAGACAGGTACATGGGTATCTTGGTGGTGTATCAAATCTTGTGGACCAGACCCATTGCAAGATGCTGTACTCTGTCGTCAACCCTAAGCCATTCCAGCCTGTCAAAGTGGGCAGGGGTGAGGTGGGTTCGGTGGGTGAGGCCCAGCCTGACCAGTTTGTTTTGGGAAGTCTGGAGCCTTGTTTTAAAGGCCTTTGAGGTGCTGTGGTACCAAGAGGTGCATGCATAGTCGAAGAAACCTTGTACAAGGGCTCCTGTTAGGGTCTTCATGGTGTTTTTGTTGACCAGTGACAAGATCCTGTATAGGAATCTTGTTCTTTGGTTGACTTTTTTCATTACGTGGTTGGTGGCCATTTTATCACCGGAAAGATTTGCCTCCAGGATGGAACCTAGGTAGGTAATTTCATCTTTTCGTGTGATAATATTGTCACCCACTCTAACCAATCAAGCCATTGCTGAGATTACTATTTGATCCAAAAAGAATGGATTCAGTTTTTCCCAGGTGTAAAGATAGTTTGTTATCAGTGAGCCAGGTGCAGATTCTACCGAGTTCAGAGCTGAGGGCCTTTTCTTTTCTTTTTTTATATATATATTTTTTCAGCTGAGGGCCTTTTCAACCTGCAGTTTGTTCCTGTCCGAGACCAGCAGTGCTGAGTCATCTGTGAACAGGAACAAGTTGCAGTCACAAGTCATGTCGTTTACATATATTAGGAATATAAAGGCCACAGCTCACTGGAAGGGGGGGGGGCAGTGTTCCGTTCACCTCCACCATCTGTTCTCTCCCCTCCAGGTAGGATTGCATCCAGCTAACTGCTATCAAAACCAATTTCTTTTAGCTTGTTAACCAGTATGGAGTGGTTCACGGTGTCAAAAGCCTTTTGGAGGTCCAGCATGACCATGCCACGGTATTTTCCAGTATCCACCTCGTGTTTGATGTGGTCACTCAAGGAAGGCCTACGCTTTCTTGAACCCCCAGGAAGTGACAACTGCAGTGTAATAAGCCTACTCATCATGACAAGAAGTCAATCATGCATGCTTCCAGATTGCAGCAAGTAACATACAAACCGTTCCAAGTAATGTCTTAACAACTAGGTATAACCTTATTAACGAGAACATTTTTATGCTTTTGATTGAACTATAAAATAGTTGCTACATTTAGAATGCACCCTCATGAGCTGAATTCCCCTATAGCCTGACACTGGGAGGCAGGGGATATACAAGTGCATCCGGAAAGTATTCACACTATTTTTCCACATTTTGTTTTGTTACAGCCTCATTTCAAAAGGGATTAAATTCGTCATCAATCTACACACAATAGCCCATAATCACAAAGTGGAATTTTTCTCAAATGTATTAAAAATAAAAAACTGAAATCTGTACATAACATAAGTATTCACACTCTTTGATATGACACTCAAAAATTCTGTTTTCACAGATTGTCCTTGAGATGTTCTTACAACTTGACTAGAGTGCAACTGTGGCAAATTCAGTTGATTGGACTTTATTGGGAAAGGCACACACCTGTCTATATAAGGCCCCACAGCTCACAGTGCATGGCAGAGCAAAAACCAAGCCATGAAGTCCAAGGAACCCTCCAGCATCGTGGCACAGAGCTGGGGAAGGGTACCAAACAAGTTGTGCAGCATTGAAGGTCCCGAAGAGCACAGTAGCCTCCATCATTCGTAAATGGAAGAAGTTCAGAAGAAGTTCTATTCCTAGAGCTGGCTGCCCGTCCAAACTGAGCAATCGGGGGAGAAGGGCCTTGGTCAGGGAGGTGACCAAGAACCCCATGATCACTCTCTGACAGAGCTCCAGTGTCACTCTGAGGAAATGGGAGAACCTTCCAGAGGGACAACCATCTCTACAGCACTCCACCAATCAGGCCTTTATGGTAGAGTGGCCAGACGGAAGCCTCTCCTCAGTAAAAGGCACATGACAGCCCGCTTGGAGTTTGCCAAAAGGCACCTAAACGACCATGATTAACAAGATTCTCTGGTCTGATGAAAGCAAAATAGAGCTTTTTGGCCTGAATGCCAAACGTCACGTCCTGAGGAAACCAGGCACCGCTCATCACCTGGCAAATACCATCCCTATGGTGAAGCATGGTGGTGGCAGCATCAAGCTGTGGGGATGTTTTTCAGCGGCAGGAACTGGGGGACTTGTCAGGAACTCAGGATAGAGGGAAAGATGAATGGAGCAGTGTACAGCGACATGAAAACCTGCTCCAGAGCGCGCAGGACCTCCGACTTGGTCAACGATTCACCTTCCAACAGGACAACGACCCCAAGCAGCAAGCACACAGCTAAGATAACGAAGGAGTGGTTTGAGGACAACTCTATGAAAGTCCTTGAGTGGCCCAGCCAGAGCAGACTTGAACCCCATTGAGCATCTCTGGAAGGACCTGAAAATAGCTGTGCAGCGACGCTCCCCGTCTAACCGGACAGAGAGGATCTGCAGAGAAGAATGGGAAAATAGTAAATACCCCAAATTCAAGTGTGCCAAGCTTGTAGCAGCATTCCTAAAAAGGCTTAAGGCTGTAATGGCTGCCAAAAGGTGCCTCAACAAGGTACTAAATCAAGAGTGTGAATACTTATGTACATGTGTTCTTCCAGTTTCTTATTTTTTATAAATTAACAAAATATTTGAAAAAAATACTCACTTCATCATTATGTGGTATTGTGTGTAGATTAATGAGGGAAAACAAGTCCTTTAATCCCTTTTGAAATGAGGCTGTAACAAAACAAAATGTGGAAAGTGTGTGAATACTTTCAGGATACACTGTAGAAGAAAACAGTTCATAACAGAATGTGGATGTTCGTCAGTAAAATACTAATGCACTGCTACCATCTAGTGGTGCTGGAGTGCCTCTGCAATTTTGTATTTTGTACAGTAGAGTACAAGCTTCCCCTTGCCCCTATCCCACAGTTTCCCACTATAGTATACACTATACTTAATCCAGAGCCACTTACAGTAAGCAAGGAAAACGCGAGGTAATACATCAAATGCATAGAAATAGTAATCTAGTATTATAGGTAAACAAAGAAGGTCATCAGGATTTATTTTATTGTCTCTGTTTTTGTTATGTATTTTTGTTTTCTTGCATTCACTTTTATGTTTGATTTCTGTTTCATTGTTCGTGTTTCATTTTTTGAAATAAAAACAAAGTTAAAAAAAAAAAAAGAAGGTCATCAGTCTAAATAGTAGCCTATAATATCAAAAAATCTATAATATGTACATTGAAACTATACACATTATAGGATGCCAGATCTACAAAATGAACTGGCATATCTGTCTACAACATAACATGCTATATAACATATTACATTTAGTCTTTGCATAAGCCTGCAAGGTCGTCAAAGCTAAGGCAAGTGCTACGGCAAGTGCTACTACGGGCTAAGGTGGAGTCTGAAGAGGCGAGTCTTCTGCAATGGGGGAGTTCTTTCTACAGTTTGAGACAGGACAGGAGCCAGAAGGGAGAAGAGTCTGGGACACGTGGAGTGGAGTGTTGTCCCGGATGTTTTAGGGAAGGTTCTGGCAGCTTCTGTCCCACTCTGCACTGTCCTGTATTTTTGTCATTTTACACATAGAACTTAGAATGGCTTAGAAGTTAGAAGTAGGCCTACTGTATGTATAGCAAACTGACATATAAGTGAAGCGTACAGCACATACAAACGTCAGAAGAGCCAATATCCTCTAAGTTAGTTTTGCTTAGTTGGACCAAAGTTCAAAGCTCATATAACATCCTCATTTTAAATTTTAAATAAGTATTTTCAGAAAGTGCAGAGCGGCGGCGGTGCCTCGGGAGGTAGAGCTTGGGAACCGGAAGGTTCTCAGTTCGATCCCGGGTTCCCCCAGAGTAAGTGACGAAGTGTCCTTGAGCAAGACACTGAACCCTTAATTGCTCCCGATGAGCAGGTTGGTGCCTTGCATGGTCTCCTCCAGTGTGTGTGTGTGTGTGTGTGTGTGTGTGTGTGTGTGTGTCAGGAAAAAGGCAGAGAGGCGTTGTGTTGTAGGCCTATTCAAACCCAGGTCCTTATATATTCACAAGAGTATAGGCCTCTGTACCAGCAGACACCCATTTATTATTAGATTCTATTTATTTATTTTACTAAGACTTTATTTTGTTATTTCCAGTGCAGAGAGACAAACCATGGTCCCCATGCTCACAAAGAGGATATTGTCTGTACTAACTGGATGAGCCACCAGGCACCCACATCTTCATCATATTTGGACAACTTAAACGTTGATTTAATATTTCCCATCTGATATTAAAGGCTTAACAGGCTTTACATTCTTTTCCTGACAAAGACTGCAAATGAATGGATGTTCAAAATGACCTTATTTGTCCACAGAGAGAGGCGGCTGAAGGTAATATGGCTCACTTTACATCGCTGCCGGGGAACATAGCTCGGCGACTTGAATTACCTTCCCCTCAGCTGTCTCACAGTGAAAATCCCATTTTCCTGTGCGGTGGTGATGGTGCAATGTGCTGAGCCTGGTGATATCTCTGGGCCGCTCCATAATGGGGGTGGGCGGGAGGGGGAGCATAGACATGCTTACTGCCTGCCTTTTTAGAAACCATCATTTCAGCTGCTCAGCAGGATCGATAGTAGGCTACGTCCCACTCCACGGCTGGTAGCTTCTATTGGGGGACGGGGGAGCGTGTGTGGACGGTGGCACCTAGACAAGTCAAAGCAGAGCACACACAGCCAAGGTGAATGATTGCGTGCTGCGTCAGACACTTTCTTACTTGTTCTGAGATGCAGTTTCTGTGCAGGACCGGGGATTGGGTGCTGCCCCCGCCTCTCCCCTGCGCTTCCGACTGACAGTTGCCTTTGCAGGGCAACCGGGAGGAGGTGAGGTTACTTATATTTAGGTTCAGGTAGCGAAAAGATCATGGCTGACTCGTAAAGGTGCATCTCAAGATCATAGTGGAGCTGCATTTGAAACGGCTTACATTACACTCCCCCACTCTCTCTCTTACACTTGCACGCACACACACACACACACACACACACACACACACACACACACACACACACACACACACACACACACACACACCTCTACATCTTTTTGATTGTACTGCAGTTTGAGCATTCAAATAGATTTATGCTGCCATCTCATATTTCAGTAGGTGGCTTGTAATATAAAACCGTAAGGGCATCAGAGTTACTGCTCTATATAAAAAAGGCAGTAAGGCAGAAAAAGGCAACTACTGACCTGTGTCTATTTTAAGTGTTTTATAATAAAAAATAAACACTTCTAATTTATTAATATTTTAACCAATGTAATAAAAAAGATTCAATCTGGTTTGAGATAAGTCTTCAACGGAGATTTGCATATTTGTATATCTGCTATATGTACTGGTATTGATATTTTTCATTGGGTTTGTTTGTTGCATTGTCGTTTGTCCAGTTTCTTTATTGTTGAATGTTTAATGGACTACAATATGGAAACAATAATGCTGTACTATAAGAATAGTTCTTCAATAAAACATTTGATTAAATCAATCAATGGTTACTTTATTTGACAGCTTTGATTTAAAAAAAAAGGCAATTGATACAGTGGAACACCAAGTACTATTGTACAATTGTATGGGTAGAATTTACTTGTGATTAATTGCAATGGAGACACTCCCTAATCCAAATGGTATGTTTTGAGTCTAAACACAGGGTTGTTAGATCCCCATGTTCCCCAGGTTCTATGGTTCCCGGGTTCTATGTTTCCCTGTGACCTGCTGGACCAATATCCTATATCTATGTGTATCTATGACCATTTCTGTTATTGGGAAGGTTCATTCAAAATCTAAATGTTTAGGAAGAGTATCACATTTCCTTGATAAAGATACCCTGAGGACATTAGCTTCTACATAATCAGTTCAATATCATATTGATTACACTGGTACAATAAGTAAAATAAACTAAGTAGCCTTGGGGGAGCCAACAGTTCCAAAGTCATGTGGCCCATAGGTCAAGAACCAATCCTCTGTTTCCTTAGCATGAGACAGCTTGATGTACAAGTACAGCCCCTGACACTAGTATACTAGGGTACCAGGTCAGGTCACCCCAATTCCATCTCGCCCCAGATTTTTTCCGCCGACCTCACACCGACAGCTCGGTGCGGCGGTTCTTGTATTCTTTATTTTGTTTTACTGAGAATAAGGTTATAAATAAGTTTAGGGTTAGGCATAGTTTTACTGGGGTTAAGTTTAGGAATAGGGTTAATAATAATAATAATAATAATCTTTATTGTCCCGAAGGATATTTGTCTTCACAATCTGTTCAACACCCACATCAAAAACAACACAGAGCACATAACACCAAGACAATACAAAAACAAAAACATGAGTTAGGTTTAGGCATCGTTTTACTGAGGTTGAGGTTAGGAATAAGGTTAGGTTTAACCGTTTAAGCATAATTTACTTAGATTACTTTAGGAATACCAGGCCGCGCTGTTCCGCTGGCTGTACGCCCGGGGCGAGTTGGTAAAGGGGCGAGCAGTCTCGTATTCGTATACTAGCATTCTGAGAGACAAGCAGGGAGGCATTGGGTACCATTCTAGTCTTTGGTATGACTCATCCAGGGATTTAACCTCTCAGTCTTGGGACGGGCAATCTAACGACAAGATCACTGAGCTGGTCTGCCTTATACTTGTACTTGTATATTGTACAAAAAAGGAACAAAAGATGTTTTAAAAAAAATCACACTCGTGGCTGGGGACGGGGAATTTATAATAAGGCGCTAAAGGCTAAACAAACATTAAAAGTCCATAGACTTCGCTGGTCTATGACGTCATTTTGGAAAGCCATGCATTGGAGGGTCTAGAGCCCCTCAAAAAGTGTTTTTTCTTTTTTAAACAAAAACAAGATCCAGCCTGGGCCATGGCTCAGTGGTCCAGGCACCTTGGCTGGTAATCCAGTCTGGCAGCGTGTCGCGGGTTCGACTCCCGATCCCGACGGCCTTTACTGCATGTCTTCCCCCCATCTCTCTCCCCATTTCCTGTCAGCCTACTGTCTGTCCCTCCATAAAAAAATATAAAATAAAGGCGAAAGCCACACAAAAAAACAAGATCCAATAAGCGCAGAATTAGATTAGCATAGAATAAAATAATCAGGGTAGTTCTTTAGCTTTCCCCAAGAACACACAACAGTCCAAACCCTTTTAAAGAGTTGAAGTTTTAGAATATTCCATAGCTTTAACATGAGGGCTAATGTGTGTCACCTGAAACTGCCCAATTTAAGAAACAGGTTATGGACAAGTACATTTCTTTATTCGGGTGAGGAACAATGGAATAAAATCCCAAATGTATTTAAACCTGTTCTTACTGCGAGTGGTTTTAATAAACATTTGAAAAACTGTCTCCGGAGTGTACGGACAATAAAATCATAATTTACAGTAATCTATAATATATGCAGAGGGAAGATCAAAACATTAACACAGTTATAATATGCACTGATATGCTACTGTATAGGCAGTTTGTAAAATATGGTATAAATGTTCAAGTGCTATAATGTTGAGATAAGAGGATTGTGTTTGTCTATGTGCTCCTTTTGGTTCCTCCTTTTATTGTACTGTATGTGCATGCGTCAGCAAGCATGTACTTAATATGTGCTTGTATGACTTTGGCGAACGTGTGCTTGCTGTCACATTGTATACAGTATGTGCGTATGTATGTGCGTGTGTATGTGCGTGTGTGCAGTGCGTGTGTATTGTGTGCGTGTGTGTGTGTGTGTGTGTGTGTGTGTGTGTGTGTGTGTGTGTGTGTGTGTGTGTGTGTGTGTGTGTGCGTGCGTGCTTGTGTCCCAATATCTGAGTGTGCAAAAGATGGAAAAAGTGAGGAAAGGGCATCAGTTAGGAGAGGTGCACCACTGCGGGACAGTGAAGGGGGGTGGGATAAAGCGGGTGGTGCAGTGTAGAAGCATCCCCTCTGCCTAGATCGCTGCTCATTTGTCAAGTTGCCTGCAGACTTGAATGGTGCATTGCTGCTAAAACACAGCGGCAATCAGCTTTGAAACAGCTCACCTCCAGGGAGGGGTCCCAGGTGGATGATGCAGTCTCCTTAGGTGATTTGCAGATTAGGGGTCTTTCGTTCAAACAAAGCTGCTCAGCGTGTATCAGAGGGACGGACCGGCTCCTACAAGACTTGGTCCCAGAATACATTCAGATTAGGAGTCATTTGTAGTACACTAGACTACACCCTGCTAAAAGGTTCTGCCCAGTTAGTGTAAATAACGATATCCTCAGAAAGTCAACTTTTTGACTTGTTGTAGTTTATATCGCTTAGGCATTGATGATTTATATCGCTTAGGCATTGATGATTTATATCGCTTAGGCATTGATGATTTATATCGCTTAGGCATTGATGATTTATATCGCTTAGGCATTGATGATTTCCTGGCAGGCAGACCTGTATTGCCGAACTATGAAATGATCTGCACTAGATAGAAAAGGTTGAAAATCAACCATTTGTGTTCATTTCAATCTGCTTTAAGCGGATTGAAAAAGATTTGGGTCTGCAACCTTTTTGAAATGAAGAGTCAGCATGTCATGTCAACACTCATTTTAATGACACCACATCAAAACATTCTGTCGTAGATAGATTGCCCACGAATAAAACCTTCTCCCTTCTTTTATTTTTTACACATTGTTTTATTAAATTAATTAAAACAACATTATTGTTTTATGTGCAGGATGTAATTTAGACACAAATGTGTGACAAAAGTTTTTTAAATAGATTATTTTAAACCAAAAATCCTCTCTCTCACACTTATGCCAGTGTGCCAGTGATCACCCTCCTTTGTGCCAATGTTGGCACTGGTGCCAATGGTTGCTAAATCATATTATACAGTAGATACATATGAGCAAATTATACATATTATATTATAATGCTTAAATCCAATTATATTCAAATCAATTATTCAACCCTTTACACTCTTTAGCACATCACATCCGAGTGTCCTACTGTACATCCTGTCTCCCAGTTTAAAATTCTCATCATGCGTTGGTGTGGACAATTAAAGAAATCCCCTCATTTAAGGGCTAATTGGTTCCATTTCCACAAAAAGATAAACTGTCGGCTGAGATGGCTCAGACATGTCCTCCGAATGGATCAGAACAGCATTCCTAAAAAGCAGCCTTGAGAGATACAATTTACAATTTAGGCATTTAGCAGACGCTCTTAATCCAGAGTGACTTACATTAGGCAAGAACAAAAGCATGGGAATACATCACATATATAAAATGCATTTATCATGAAACATGCGTAAGCTAAGAACGTAACTAGAACATATATATAATGACACTATACATATAAACTATACATATATACTATACTATGCTATACATATGTACTATGATGTGCTATGACTACATACAATGCAATTATTGTGCTGTCTACATGACATGCTATAAGATGGACCCCACCAGGAAAGAGGAAACGAGGGAGGCCAACCTGGCGAAGAACTGTGACCTCAGAACGGAAGATGGCAAACCTAACATGCTGCACGGGATAGGACCAGATGGAAGCAGACAGTCACAGCCTTATGTTCCACCAGGAACCAAGAGGACTAAGTAAGTAAGTTGGTTCTAGTGTTGTTTTCGTCGACTAAAACTAAAACGAAAAATGTTCGTCGACTACCTTTTTTCACTGTCGAAAACTAAATGTAAAATCAGTCATTACGACGGCATCAAGGCCCGACAAAACATTTTAGTCGACTAAATCAACTGTCAATTAAAATCGACTAAAATCTTATGATATTTAGTCGACTAAAACTAGACTAATACTAAAACATTCCGGGTGACTAAAATGTGACTAAAACTAAATGAAAACTATTCAAGAGACTATGACTAAAACTAAAATCAAAATTTGCTGCCAAAAACAACACTGGTTGGTTCCATTTGTACAATCGTCTGCGTTAAATGTACATTGGGCAGTTTACTGTGCAGCGCCTTGCTGAAAACAGCACATGATATGTTGGGAAACACACTTGAGATGCTGCGACTGAAAGGCTCCCATAAAAAGAATAAAGATACAGCCATCAACAGCTGTTCTGGAGGAGGCTATAAGTTATCTTTGTCCCTGTGTGCCATACCTGTTTTTGACAGTAACAAATGGCAGCGCTGAATGTAGGCCAAGAGTCAAAACATAGCTCCTGATGACAGGGGATGTTGTGGGAAGCATATAGCACACATCCAAGAACCTAGAAAACACGACAGAAAGACAGCAGTAAGGAACAGGAGACTACAATTAAGCCTCCTCCAGGGTTTGCAATCAAAATGGCACACACACAACATTCAAATGAGGTACAGCATAATTCTGTTGTCAGAACACAATCCTCTTTTCATCCCCGCCAGGCCGGAACGGCCAAAGGCAATGTTTTCGGTCGTGTGAGTCTGGTAGGTCTATCTGTCCATAAATAATCTCGGGCACCACTGGACCGACCGGGCTATGGGGACTGGTGGGAGCTCTCTTTAGTCCGACTGGTGGGACTAACTAACCTGACTCCGCAGCAGAGAGTACACTCCTCCTGCTCCCATCTGGGAACTCTCAGGCAGACTTGATGCCCGGCCACAAAACGGCCTGGCCAATCAGCAGCAGCTAGAAGCTAGAAGCTGCTGCTAGAAGCTGCTAGAAGCTGCTGCTGATTGGCCAGGCCGTTTTGTGGCCGGGCATCAAGTCTGCCTGAGAGTTCCCAGATGGGAGCAGGAGGGGGGAACCCAGTGTACTCTCTGCTGCCCCATCTGGCGGAGTCAGGTTAGGGACTAACGGGAGGTGGGATTAACGGGTGGTCGGACCAGCGTGCAGTCCACCCGGCATGAACCTTTAGTTTGTATGCACACTCACTGACTCCCAGTAGGCGTGCAAAGCTCTGTCACAATTCTTCAATATTGTCTCATGGTGGTGCTAGCCCAAAAAAATAAAGTAGGCTAAAATGTTAGGAAGAGACTAATGCAGAAGAGATCCAGTACAACTAAAAGACAGGTCAATTTATGTTCCGTTGCGCTCAGGTGTTGTGCTCTGAAAATAGCAAGCTGTGACGCATTGTGAGCTTGTAGATCTCACTTGCGTGATTTGTAAGTGTAAAATCAGGCATTATGACGCCATCAAGGCCCGCCAAAATACATTTTAGTTGACAAAATCAACTGTAGATTTAGATTAGGATATTGAGTCAACTAAAACTAGACTAAAACCAGCACATTTCTGATGACTAAAATATGACTAAAACTAAATTAAATTGTAGTCAAAAGACTGACTAAAGGGAAAGCTTGCCTCCATGTTGTCTATGGTAGTCTCGCCGTTTCCTCCCTGCTGGAGTTAGAAGCAATAACGCTCTATTCAAGCGGATGGGTTTTTGGACAAACTTTACACTTGATTTTATTACTTTAATAAACATTGTGTTACACTTTATGCTTCCAGGCGCTAGTTTAAAGTCTTTTTTTCAATCACCATGATATGCGTTTTGGTAAATTATTGTCCCATTCATTTAAAATGTGATGATACAATAGGGAATGCTGTGTGAGGGGTGGGCTCACCCAACCAATAGCATTCATTTTCTTTCTTTTCAAAATCTTTTTATTCAGGTTTTTGTAACAGTAGCCCAGGGGCAAGTATTAAACAGACATATAAAATATAAAAATAAAACTCAATCCCCTATCCCACCCTCCCCCCACCCACAATCCCAAGGATAGTCGGAAAAACAGTCTGGAGGAAATAAAATAAATATATATATATACACATACACAAAATACATGCATACATAATTACAAAAAATAAAAATATAATAAAATAAAATGCAGATTTTTCATAGCAGAGCAGATTTTGTTTCTGTTGTGGTTTGGCGTTGGCCGAGGCATAGGCACGGCACACTATGCAGTTTGTGTGTTGTGGTAGAATGTCATAAACGGGCCCCAGGTCTTGTAAAACTTTTTCTCAGAGCCGGCAATTGAAAACCTTAACATCTCCAACTCGAGACAGGACATCATATCACGAAGCCACTAGCATTCATTTTCTGTTCCATTCCGGGACCGGATATAGAAAGATGGCGGATTTGAAATCACTGAAAAATAGGTTTCATTTACGGTCTGTATGGAAAACAATCCCAATCCCTGTAATACCGAGTGAGAAACTCATGGCTGCCGACACATATATTTATTTATATATTTTATATAGAGATTATATAATATCACAGTGAGCTGTGTCGTCGATAATGCTACCTACGGCCAGGCGCGTAGTATGGATAACATTTGTGCAACTCCGACTTGCTAATGGGGGGCATCTAAAACAAAGGCAGCTTGCCTACAACAGACATTTGCATCCACAGGGGCGAGGGGCTGCCAATGTATCTTTTGTTGTTTTGTTTTTTTCCCCCCGCCTACGTCTTTCAGAAGCTAGACTAGCAGTGACCCAATGGATGCTACGCTTCTGCCTAAGGCCCTAACCACACCAATGCAACTAGTCACAACTCCTTGCAACTCCTTGCAACAAAACAGTTTTAAGGACATGTCACACCAATGCAATTCCTTGCAACTGCCAACTACATGCACTCGCACACGCTTGGTCTCAAGGAGTTGCATGGCGAATCATTGGTGTGGTTTGGGCCTTATAGGATAAGAAGAGTCAAAAGCGCGTTCAATATTTATACAGATACAGATACAATATGGGACTTATTTAATCAATTAACCAATCTATATGGTAGAGCAGGGGTCTGAATCCTTTTTCAAATTAAGTGCCATGTTTTTATTTTCTAGATAGTCAGTGTCCCATGTCAACATCTATCTATAAATGCGGCAAGTCTCTCTACGTGCATCTGTAATCCACGTATAACTCGAGAACAGTTCGCCCCACCAACTTCAAATTCGACACACACGCTCCACACCCCCACAGGGAGTGCAGTGCCCGGTGTCGAGTCCGTCGGATACACTGTTGTCCAGAACCAGCACAAAAGCCTCTGCCTGGGCTCTGGACCTGATCACCCCTATATCTCCATATATGGAGCTGGCCTGTTTTGACATCACGATGATGTTCTGACATCTGCATAGACTCCATATTTGGGTATGACTGAAAAGAACTCCATATATGGGCATAAAAGGGACACAGAGATAACTGTATGGGGCATGAATTTACAACTTGCATCGTTCCAAGTAGGCCAGTGCCCAACGGCCACCGCTCTAGTATCTTCTTCTAACTAATGCACCAAGTCTCTGTGTGTGTGTACGTCTGTAATCCATGTAACTCGAGAACTGTTCGCCCCACCTGCTTCAAATTCGACACACACATTCCACACCCCCACAGGGAGTGCAGTGCCGGTGTCGAGTCGGTTGGACCCACGGTTGTCCAGAACCGCCACAAAAGGCCTCTGCCCGGGCAACAGCTGACATCACAAGGCCTCTGCCTGGGCCAGACTCCATATTTGGGCATGCCTAAATACGGGTTCGTCCCATCGACTTCTGACATCTGCATAGACTCCATATTTGGGCATGCCTGACAAAGAACTCCATATATGGGCATAAAAAAGGATACCGCTGACAACACTTCGGACATCACGATGACTTGACCAGCTCAACAGAATGATAAGTTAGCTAATAGATGGCAGTTACACATCACCTATTTTACATGCCAATATGCCCAAAGGTACCCGAGCCTACCGCAACTGGATGCGTGACGCACAACAGTGTGCAGCTGAGTCAGACCAAGCACGAGATGCACGCCTAGCTGCGGATATCACACGACAGAGATGTGCATGACAGAATGAGACGCCGGACAATCGAGCACAGCGACAGTCAAGCGATGCTGCACGCATTGCTAACATGAGGGCGGAGGAGACGGCACACATGTGAGCGGAGTGACAGGCAAGCGACTGCACGCATGGCCTGTCAATAAGTCTCAGCTCAGGACCAGACACTACACCGTGTTTGGGTCTTCTCAGCTCAGGACCAGACACTACACCGTGTTGGGGTCTTCAGGACCAGACACTACACCGTGTTGGGGTCTTCTGTCAATACGTCTCAGCTCAGGACCAGACACTACACCGTGTTGGGGTCTTAATAAGTCTCAGCTCAGGACCAGACACTACACCGTGTTGGGGTCTTCTGCACGAGAGTCTCAGCTCAGGACCAGACACTACACCGTGTTGGGGTCTTCAGCTCAGGACCAGACACTACACCGTGTTGGGGTCTTCAGGACCAGACACTACAACGTGTTGGGGTCTTCTGCACCAGAGACTTCTTTCAGCCATGGCCAGTTCTATGTGGCGGCCAGTAGGGTTGGCAAATCAAGCAGGCTGCGTATTCTTGCTCGAGATGAAGAGACAAACAAGTGGCAGTTTCTCAGCAATGTTGTTTATAAAGAGGTCCTGACAATATTATAAGTGCAGTGCTTGGTGTCGAGTCGGTCAGACCCATCTAGAAGCGCCACAAAAGTCCTCTGCCGAGAGACAGATACATAAATCTCCATATATGGGTATAAAAGGGACGGGTACACAGACAGATGGATGGAATGGGTACTCAGACATGGGTACAACGGGTATTGCATAGCCGGGTGGATCTCCAACTTCCATCGTTACCGACTCGGTGCTCTACAGCGGGGCACCGGTCTAGTTAATTGTAACCACTTGTCCACAAATATAACCTTTTCCTTTCTTTTTAAATATTTTCTTTCACATTGTTATAATTAATAGACTCCCTCTCCAGTCAGTTTTAATGAATGTAGAATTATCTCTCTCACTCTTATGCCAGTGTGCCATTGATCACCCTCCTTTGTTTGCACCTGTGCCAAAGGTTGCCTACCCCTGTCTTAGAGTATGTATGCAATAATAATAATAAATGATACGTAGCTTGCAGAGTTAGTTCAGTCAGGTATACTTGAGGGGTTCACGTTATGCTCATGGGCGCATACGTGCGTATGAATCATAACTACACATGATTCATACTCCATACGCCATGACGTGGTAGTCAGCTGACCAATTTCCGGGTTGTTTAAGCTCACCTCAGTCTCTGTTCTTCCTGCTGTCATCCTCCTGCTGTCATTTGTCCCTGGACTGTTGTTATGCGCCTGTTTACTCCCACCGCATGCAGCACCACCAGTGGGCTCTGCTATAGTTGTTCCCCATGGGGGGTGTTATATTATTGTCTCCACCAGCACGGTTGATTTCGTGTATTTAATGCAGTGATAACATATGAATCCGTTGCCACCATGCCGAAGGCCTGGGGAGAGAGTATGTTTTGCACTCCGTCCGTGTGTGTGTGTGTGTGTGTGTGTGTGTGTGTGTGTCCGTGTACAGCTAATCTCCGGCACCGTTGGCCTGGCCGATGCCAAACTGTGCACACACACTCCCTGGATGCCAACGACTAATCTCTGCCACAAATTCTTCAGAACGGCCTGTTATAGCGCCACCATGAGGCCGATTTTTGCTAAACACATTTCATTACATTACTCGTACATATTTTATCCACACATCACGCAAATCGGTACACACTATCTCTATAGTCATGTGATCAACACAGATCTGGCCCATTTCCCATATTCCATCTTGATTGGCTAAGATTGGCTTCCAAAGCTCGCATGATTGGTCCGTTTCGAAAACAATGCCACAAATCATGAACATAGCGTGTGATTTCCGTGAAATTATACACGCACATTTTCACTAGGCAGAGGAAGAAATTCCACGTATTTTTTTTTTTTTTAAATCAGTTTATTGAATACACAACATGCATTCATCTTCATAACATTACTACACATTATGAATATACTGTTACATCACACAAAATGTATGCCAATGTAGTTTGGCCATTGTTGCAATTACCTAGGGGCGTTGGTGGCTCAGGGGTAGAGTGGCTGGATGGTAACCGCAAGGTTGCCAGTTCAAACCTGGGCTCCCCCAGAGTTAGTGTTGAAGTGTCCTTGAGCAAGACACTGAACCGCTAATTGCTTCTGATGTGCTGGTTGGTGCCTTGCATGGTTTCCGCCGCCATCGATGTATGAATGTGTGTGTGAATGGGTGAATGTAATGCACAATCTCTGTAAAGTGCCTTGGATAAAGGCGCTATATAAATGCACCATTTATTTATTTTACCTCTCTCCACACTGGGAGACACAGTTTACGGATTAGTACTTGACCTCTGTATCTAAAACAGAGGCAGGTAGGTAGCCTAGACCTAGCCTATTTGTTTCTGGTGCCTCCAGCTCACTGAACACCTCAAAGCCAAAGGACAACCCTTTTAACTGTCAGTGAGAAAAGAATACCAAGCTACAGCATGGATATCCCATTCTGTTTGGATTCACTGTAAAAAAATAAAAAATAATAAAAAAAGGTTAATCTGCTTGTAGTGTTGTGTCATCCTAAAATATTATCCTTGTACAACCTCATTTGACCTCATTTGTCTTTGACAGTATCGCTTTTTTTTTTCAGTCTACTTGGCCTTGGGAGAAATCTGCTCAGCTTTACAAAATGAGGTCAGCAAAGAAGCATTGGTGCAGTGAAATACTGCACGCGCGCCTTGCTGAACTGAAGTCAGAAGCCCATCATTCACTTCATCTCTATACAAGTGTGACTGATCGAACTGAAGATGGGGGGGGGGGGGGGGGGTCCTCAGGCAGTAGGTTTCAGTGATGGTCATTTAACACACGCTCGCTGCAACTGTCTCTTTGCAACTGTCTCGTTGCCTGCTCACTACATTTCATTAACAATGCCAGGTTTTCTCTGAGGAAAATGTCTTTCTAACCAAATTACTACTCTTCAGCTTTGTCACATTTTGAGTGATACATTTTTGTTTACGCCTAAAATACATATGGGGAAAAACTAATTATAACCATGGTTGCATTATTTTTTATGTCACTTACGTTTTTTGAGTTGTGACAGAAAAATCAAGAAAATAACATCCAACACTGTGTTAAAAATACAGGCTGCATTCTAATTCAACAATGTTTGTCAGTCAAGGCAATTCTCCCTGACTACTGAGGACTATTGAAATTGTGCCTGGGTTGATGTGTAAACCAAGCAAGCTGCTGAGCCCGTGAATCAATGTGTCTATTATCTTTTCCGGTCGGATCAATGGAGTCGAGCAATGGGACAGAGCAAATAGAATTCAACAGCCATTCTGGTTAGGCTCAACTCTACTATCTGGATGTCTCAGAGTACAAGGCACGTACGGTATCCTTTCTTCATTGGTATTGACCACTTTCTAGTTTAATAAATCAATCAGTGTTGACGTCCTGCTTATAGAGCCAATCAACAGATATGGCCTACCGTTTGTCAATCATACAGTATCCAAGCTGTAGGAATAACATGCCTGTGTAAGCAATTTCCCTTCACTTCTATTTTAAGCACGACCATGGATGGCATCAGCACAATTGAGAGCCACCATATTGTGTCAACACTTGGTTAGTGAACTGCATTGACTGTGCTCTTATGCTGTGAGCATTTGCACAATTCACACATTATGCCCTTGGTGTCGCTCAAATGGGAGAATATTAAAAAAAAGAGAGGAGAGCCAGAGGCAATGTAGTGACAGAAGCGCAGGTAAGCTTAGGGAGGTAATTAGATAGGACACGTAAATGGGCCCCTCCTCATGGCTTATTCATCACAGGGGATGCCATTACTGGCATGGGCCATAAGAGGGACCTGCTGGCGGGGGCATTTTCCCTGGTGTCAGAGAGTACAGCGGACAAGACAGATGCGGCAAGGCTAGGGAGACTGATGCAGAGGCAGTACTGCATGCAGATCAGCCAGATAAAGAAACAGAATTGAAACCAAGGTGTCCCTATGTGTCCTGGCTTCATTCTTAGTTGAATGGTATCTGGCCCACTGTACTAGTTATTGCAGGATGCACTGTATGCCTGACATGTGACTGACCTCTAATAGTCATTGACGCTGACCGCACAACCGTTATGGGAGTTCTGCTGATTCGGCAAACTGGACCAATGCAGGCTCGTCTTGTAAATGCAAGTGGTAGTGAGTGATACACGTTAATTAGTGAGAAAGGCCTTCATATGACATTCTAAATGCCGATATGCTATTTCAGGTAAGTCTACACCTTGTCTTGATGGATGAAGGATTACTGTGAGACACGTGCAGCTCCCAGCAGCGGTCGAGTGGGGAGGTTCACAGGGTTCAACTGGGGGCCCGGGAGGAAAAAAAAGCAATGTGAAAAAGCCTCACTTCTGCAGCGAGAAGCAGGGATACGCTGCACTGCTGCAGCAAAGAGCCAAGCCGCTGCTGGCTCAAGCACACAGGCATTCTAATGGAGCCGCCATTATCTCTCAGAACCCATGCAGAGCACTGCAAATCTCATTATTCTGCAGCTCAGATGAATACATGAAGGAATATCCGTACATGTGTGTCCAAGTGTGTTCTGTGAAGCGAACACATTGCAGGGAGAGAAGTGTAACCTTATTGACTGACTAAATGATGGATGGTCTCTCTCACACAGTTGTGCAACGTGCAAAAGAGTAATTTCTATATTTTAGCGCACTGCAGAATAGCACCAGTAAAGTGGTGCATGGTGGGTAATGAGCAGTAGGTGACAGGGATTGCAGATTAAGGGCATTTCTCTGTGTCCAGGGAGATTCGCACCTATGGGTGGTGTGAGACTTTGAGGACATGAGCAGGAAGTCCCATTCACAGAATAATTACATCATTATTGTACTCTTGATTCAGTTAAACTATACGGCGGTGACATGGGTGGGAGGGAGTTGTGTATTTTGTGCTGCACTGCTCCTTTTCTGTTGCCTATTATTTTTTATGTCTACAAAATATATGAACAATGTATGTACAATGTACTAACACATCAATGATGACTGTCCACGTGGTTTTGTTCTACCAACTTCCATGATTGCTGTTATTTCACTTACATGATTCTATGTTGTTGTTTTTCTTCATTTGTTTTACATTTATCTGGCCTCACTGTATATAGCTTACACGTTATACACATATATGAATGCACGCATGCAAGAGCGCACACACACACACACACACACACACACACACACACACACACACACACACACAATACTGTATATACTGTACGTGTATATACTATACATATAAATAAATACTGTATATACAGTACATACCTATATGGCAGTGCGTGAAGATAGATAGATAGATAGATAGATAGATAGATAGATAGATAGATAGATAGATAGATAGATAGATATCACTGCACGTGGAGACATCCTGCAAAGGAGGTGCAGCTAGAGTTTGTAGATATTATGACATAAGCTCCTATATGTGAAGACTGACATCTCTATAGAAAAGTGTGCTCCCCATTGAGATCAGCACACTGTCACATCTAGGGGCTGTAAAAAAGAATAAGATGGGATTCGAGGGGGAGGGGGGGTCTGGGGTCTCTCTCTCGTGAGGAGTGCTCTACCCCCAATGGTACTTGGGTCTCTCGAGGGGGGGTAGGGGAGGGGACAGAGGAGGGTATTATAAAGAGAACGGGGAGGAGAGGAGAGAGCAGAGGGATGGACTGACGGTGTGCGCACACACACACACGCATGCACGCTGACCCTGGAGGTTGTGTTCCCCTTTAAAAGTCCCGTCCCACTCAGATACGCAGAGCTCATGCAGGATGTGCTGCGGCAATGGGGGAACACTGCTGAGCTGTGCAGTTTGCGCTGCCAGCAAGCGTGCAAAGAGGAGAGAGGAGGAGGAGGGAAGCGAGAGCATAGAGGAGGAGGAGTGAGGGAGAGCGAGAGAGAGAGTGCAAACAATGTCATTCTGTTCAGGAGGCAGTGCTGCAGTCAACTTTGCCGCTGCCATGAAGGCACATCACCGGCGACCAAGGAGCTCAGAGTGAGTGCATAGAAGTTTTCTCTCCTATTCTCTGGCTGTCTACGGTGCATTCCAGGACTCATCCAAAAGGTAGACATGTCTCTCTTATCTATCCACATCTACCCATTTGTTCATCTTATCCTGCTTCATGTCTACATTTTGTTTTTAAGTGATGCTGTTTTACGTATTTTGTAAGCGTGCCATACAGTAGTTGAGCCATAAAGTATTATCTGTCAGTATGCATGCCTGCAGTGTGGGAGCCCCCGGCTGCTTCAGTCTCATCAGTGTCAGCTTCCCTGCACCAGAAACAGCCAGCCAGACAGACAGTCATTTCAGTCAGTCAGTTTGCAGTCAGCTTCCACTGCTTTCTCATCCATGTTTAACGCACAGTACAGGCTGGAAATAGCCTCAAGCGTGTCAGATAACAGCTGGTTGATAGGACGAAATGAACCAAAGACATAAAGTCCAGTCAGGGTGTTAAGAGTTGTATATTATTATGTTTCTCTGCTGACTTGGCTTTTGGGAGAGAGCAGAAGTCCTTGAGCTCTCTACTTTTCTCTGTCTTAGTTGTTGACTGGAGATGATCTTTGATGCTGGTAAGGACATGAATTGTCCTGGTTGGGCCACTCAGGTTCCTGTGTGTGTTGTGTGAGTGCGTAGTTGAGCAAACAGGAATTAGGCTATGCTGTGGCCTTCATGGGACAGGACAGAGCAATGGTGCAGTCATGAAGTTGGGCTCTAGTGAGGGGGAGTACTTTGCCACGATCCTAAAAGTGGATGCTGGGACAGTGCAAAGTGCAGCTCTTCAGAAAATGTACAGTGACACACAAAGTGGCACACACAATCTATTTGTGTGCAGGTGTGTGTAAAGAGAGGGACAGAGGGAAAAAAACATATGACAGATGTCGAGAGGCAGAACATGCAGTACAGTTGATTGTGAATGTTTTGTTTCTTAGAAATGTATTTAAAATTGAGTTAATGAACAAAACAATAGAAAGTGAGTCATATATCTCAGTGCAATTCTTATTCTAGACATTATGTCTCTGCGAAATCAACTCTCCTGCCCTTTGTTATATTAGGACAGTCTGTCTGTTACGCCATTGCACCGCCATTGCGCCGCCATTGCACCGCCGGGCCCAGGACTTACCTTTAAGAGGTCACATAAAAGATGGCGAATATCTTATATAAGTAAACCATAATACTGTACGTGTGAATTGCTGAGGTGTGTTGTGAAACACGCAGAGTTAAATCCTCTGCGTTCATTTAACTCTGGTAGTATACATATTTATCGACATGGACCCCTGAAACTGCGCGACTGTGGGTAAATTTGGGTACAATCTTACACTCTCACAGCTACATTAACATGGAGTATTGTACTGTGCATCTAGGATGACAGGATCATGAGCCGGGCCTGGTCATTCGGCCTGTGTGTGTGCAGAGTGGGTCAGACCTGAGTTCACCTCAGGTAACTGTGCTAAGACCTTGAAAAAAAGTCCGCTTTGCGCTGTGATCTGGCCCCGAGTGAACCAGAGGT
>NC_136807.1:42628559-42755973 GCF_951216825.1 Electrona antarctica
ACTACAGCTGCAGCAGCAGCAGCAGCAGCAGCAGCAGCAGCAGCAGCAGCAGCAGCAGCAGTGATGAACTCGCATTACCCCTCTGGCAAAAGGGGGGGGACGGGACGGGACACACACACATCCAGCACTAGAGTATCTCTGCATAATGAGCTCTTATGGATTCTGGTAATTCAGCACTTGGATTTCTAGAGGTTGTTTTATGAGTCAGTGAATGGACCAATAGCTAGCAATGGCGTACTTGCAGTAGGCATACACGTGTGACTTTCTGCTAGGGTTGCGATTCTACCAGATGAATGATTCACTTGAGGTGGTGCGATATGCATAAAATAATCCTCATGAATTATGATCAAACATTCAACATTAATATTTCACAGACTGTTCTGCATCTGTACCCATGATTTCCCTTGGATTTTAGTGGTCATATCACTGATGGATGGACATCATCTGAAATCGATGTGACCTACTGTGCATTATGGGATGTGATCTGATGAATCAGCAGGTTCATTAGTATTCTGTGTTAGCCTTTCCCTATCAACTACAGCGTACTGTGATAATTTAAAAAACAAGTTAACGATGACTGGGATTATCAAATAAGATTATCAACACTTAATAGCGTTATGACAGCAGCTTAATTAAAAATGTTAACTTGAAGTCAGTGCAACTTGATCCAGGAGTTGTAGTACAACAGTTCAATATCTGAAAAGATACTGTACAATGAATTTGCTTTAATTCCTTTTCATTCAGCTCGACTTGATGAAGCCATTATGACTGACTTTTTTTGTCAATGGACAGCTGGCTGGCTGGCTTTTCCATCCTCAGCCCACACAGTATTCCTCCAGCAGAGGGAGTAAAGAGACAAACCAATAATTGCACATCTGCTGCTACAGTACGTAGCTACTATGATGCAGATGCTCCAAGGATTTTGTGACGAGGCAAAAACATGAGCTCCTCACTAAAGTGGATTGTTACAATGAAAATGTTCTTCAACATGTCCTAATCTCTCAGTTTTTGTTCAAATCTACATCTAAACAGAGAAAAGGGAACATAAAACTAGTAGAGCATAATATTAGTGTCCTGCTCCTGTCTGTGTCAAACTTTAAGCATGTTATGCTTACCATATGTGTGCTACAAGTTATTAAGATAGAAGAAGCAGGCCGAGTCATGCTGGGTCTTTTCTGGGTTTCCCCCTCTCTGATCCTCTGCTCCTCCCCCCCCCTCTGATGCAGGAACAAGCTCTTACACCCAGCCGGCTGTTGGTGGCGTGTTGGGACATGCCTTGACTTGTACTGTCTGAGAAGAGAGAGAGAGAGAGAGAGAGAGCAGAGGCTTGTGGTCAACAGCTCCACTAATGCCAGTGTGAAGTGACCAGCAAGTCAACACAGAGAGAGAACCCAGCAACAACACTGGACACACTCCATTGTTGGTGACAACAGCAGAGTAGTGGCACTGCCGCACTCACCGGTAACGAGAGCAGACAGCCAGGGAGCTCCAATACCACGGCCCCATCGCTTGGTGAGTGTCCATCATTTTACGTTTAATGGAAAGCCTTAATGTCAGCATTATACAGCCCTTACATATACATTATATTTTCAGGAATCGTCTATCGGTTGAACGCCTGCCTGTGTAAATTGCATAGCGTAATTATGGGACACTGTTATTTTGAATGCAAGTCTTGAGACTCCCATCTCATTTGAGAAAGTCAAAAGATGTAACACACACACACACACACACACACACACACACACACACACACACACACACACACACACACACACACACACACACACACACACACACACACACACACACACACACACACACACAGGACATAGTTGAAGGAATGAAAAAGTATTATAACTAATCTGGTGTAAATCTCAGTGTTCATTTGACTCTTAACTGAACAGCAAGGCGTTTGCTGTGTAGGTAGGCTGTAGATGTTGACAGCAATGACAGAACATTACTAGTATAAACTATACAATCCACAGTATCGTGTAAGCATCCACACGTCTGGATGGTGCCATAGTAACAACTGTACAAAAGGTTACCAAAGTCATACACATACACCTATACCCACCCTCAAAATGAGTTACTAATCAAACGGTGACGTGGCACAGTAAGCTCCATACAGAGTACCACAAATAGGACCTACATCCTTTCAAAAGTCCTCTGTCTAAAGACACTGCTGCAAGCTTATTGAAGAATAACGGCTATGCGCTTTTTATTGTTCTTTATTATTTTCTCCTCTGCTCAGGTCTGACACTAAAGGCCGTTTCCATCAGCGAAACCCTGCAGGCCTCCTGTACCCAACCTGGCGAGCAGAGAAACAAATAATCACAGGGGTAAGAAAGAGTTCACTTCAGACTCAGAGCTCTACATTTCTCACATCTGCTTTGTAAAGTGTGTTTTCTTGGTAAAATAAATAAATAATAATATACCGTATAATAATAATATAACAAGCTCACAACTCATGTGCATGAAGGGAAATTTAAATAGGCCTCATTTGCAGTAGAGATTCTCTGGAGGGCATATCACCTTTTTGGCTGATTAGCCTTTGAGTGAGGAAGCATCGTAAGATAGTGCATACATAAAGAGGCAGATAACCTCTGCGTCACACCAATTCTGTAACTGTATAATGCGATTAATGATTAGCACTATAGTGGGAAAACTGCCATTCATGTGAGATTGTCAAGCTTCAAATACATTACTGTATGATGATCTGTATACTTTATATTATGTGTGTGTGTGTGTGTGTGTGTGTGTGTGTGTGTGTGTGTGTGTGTGTGTGTGTGTGTGTGTGTGTGTGTGTGTGTGTGTGTGCGTGTGCGCGTGCGTGTGTGCAGATAGTTACTGGGGCAACTTTGTTTTCTGGTAACCAGGGGTAGTGTGCATTGTGTGTAAAAGCCTAATGTGAAATGCTTGAATTATTAACACATGGCAGTTTGACACACAATACCAACAATTAGAGACTATGCTCTAGTTCCGTGTGATAGAGGGGTAAAAAAATAACGAAAGTTGCATTAATATTTTAGAAATAGGTCAACAATACAAATGTTAGTTTTGTGAATTAATTTACTTTTACTGCATACCCCACAAAATGACCGGAACTACTTAATATTTCACCAAAACCAGAGCAGAACTCCCACCACAGGACTCAGGCAATCAATGAATACAGTTGCAACCACTATATTAATGTCAAGTATTTCATACAGCTTAAGTTAAAAAAAATATGAACTATCCCTTTAACTCTCAACATAAAAGAGTTTTCTCACTTTAGTGCCTCGTTGTCTTTCCTACTTCAAAAATAAAATGATTGAATCAGGTCCCATTTTCTTTTAGCTTTAGATACGTCAGATCTAAAGCTAAAAGAGCACAGGCATAATATTGAATACAATTATATTACCATAAGAGAAAACAATCCCCTTGCACATGTGTGCAAAAAGGAACTCAATGTCAAAGCCTTATAGCTGGCATGTCATGTGTAGCATTGTTCTACAGTAAATACTAGATGTCATTGTTAGCCATAAGGTGATTTAGGTCTGTGGAATGGCAATGGAGCATGCAAGCACAACCGTTTAAATGCTGTTAGCTGACAGACAGAGGAACAACCGAGACATGCGGACAGGGAGCAAGGGAGGGGTTGAACTGTACAGGATTGGCTCATCATAGCCGTCCTGTGCGTGTGTGTGTGTGTGCACGCGAATTCTACCGCGTTGCCGTGTTACCGCGTCTGTTGCCTGTCGGCTGATTTCATCATTCATAAACAGTCATTGCATTGTTAACATCTGAGTCCTATGGTTACTCAAACAAATACTACTCCAAGGGAAACCAATGTAAGTTATGTGTCCATTTTGACAGCATGAACAATCAAAGTGGGAATGTATTTTCTATATCAATAAGATTGCGTTTCACTGGCACAATTTCATTTAGCTGCAAATGTTTTCATGTAACTAAACAGTTCTCACCAATTTCTTTTGCAATCATTCAGAATTTGGCTCTACAAAAACCGTTAAATAAAATCAATAATTGGCAGCATGTAGGCAGCAACGGTGCCTCCAGCTTGGCTGGGCCCTCCAACAAACACAATTGACAGTGTTCAGTTCACGAGTGGGAATTGGATCTAATATGTAGGCCATCACAATCAAAATGGTGCCGGTAGGTGTAACAGCCTACCGTGACGTGAGCCTTGCATTCCCTATTGGTTTGTCTGGGGCACCTGTTCAATGGGTAAGGGAATGGGAGTAGATAGCGTGAGCATCCACATGCTTAGTTTGCACTCCTCCGGTGAAACTCCTAACTCTTATGGGTAAAGAAGAGCCTACGGGTATGGGAGGAGGGATGTGATCGTTTAACCCACCCCAAGGCCAACAGTCGGGAGGTGTGCACTTTTTCCATTTCCCTAACCTAACTCCCCACCGACACTAACCTAATCCAACCTTAGGCCTGCCACCTGAAACTGATAACGCAACGTGCGAGTGGGGGCTCATGATGCATCTACTGCTGGTACTCCATGTCAGGCAGTGTGTTTAGCCAGTCATTCAGTTAGCAAGCAGGGAGTTGTTTTCACTGGCATTCTGCAATCCTGTATTAGGGATTACATCAAGCCCAGAGCAAGAAGGAATTCCTGTCATCATGTGCTCATGGCAGCCAGCGTCTGGCACACCACAAAAAGACACAGGGACATGGGACGCAGACATTTAGCAACTGCTGCAGAAAGCGGGTCACGAGGTGTGTCTGTGGTGTATGGACATTACTTGTTCTGTGTGTGTGTGTGTGTGTGTGTGTGTGTGTGTGTGTGTGTGTGTGTGTGTGTGTGTGTGTGTGTGTGTGTGCATAGCAATAGTGAGACAAGTCTAGTGATGCCATTTCAAAAACGTTTTTAAGGAGAATATAAATTGTTTCATTGAGGTCAACAAATGAGGTCAATACCTCCCCCAACCCCTACTAAAGAAATGACAGCATCACTCTTTATGGCATCGACACGCAGCACTAAATCCACCAGTCAGCAAAATATAGACATGGCCATGCTGTAGAATTGATCGCCAATTGACTTGTGGGTTGGGGGGTGTATAGCGACAGTGTAAGAGCAAAATGACCACCCTGTGTGTATATATAGCCATTGACTATTGTATGTTACGTACATAGGCTAACCCCATTCTGGCCTCCTCTTCCTGGGTCACTATTGTCCAGTATTATTCTGCGACATCTGTATTACTAATCTATTTCCTTCATGGTTCTCAATCCTTATTCAATTCCTAGTGAGTGCAAAGGGCTATACTCTAGTACAGGGGTGGGCAACTGGCGGCCCGGGGGCCACATGCGGCCCCCACCTTCACTTAATGTGGCCCTCAGGTTAATGTCAGAATACTGATATAATATTGGTTTCAGCTGTTACTATTCCACAACATGCAAACATGACCCGTCTAAATTAGTAGCTCATTGCTTCAACACAAGTATAATTAAAGGCATTTGAAATTATATAAAAATGTTAATTTTCAGGATTCCAATTCAAAAATAGCAAAAATTCAAGATTTCAATTCGAATATAGCAGGGAGTGAATGTGGAAATATAGTGGCCATCGTCAAAGTTGCCCACCCCTGCTCTAGTATCTATGTTGTCCTGTCAGCAAGGCATATTCCACAGGGAGAGCACAGTATGGAATGGTCAGCTGGCCTAAAATAGCACTGCAGAGAGAGAGAGAGAGAGAGAGAGAGAGAGAGAGACCGACCGCAGCAAACAGCAGGGTTCATCTTTTGTCCTACACATGCAAATATGACACACTTTGACACTTAGCACACTGAGCAACAACACACACACACACATGTATATAGTGTACACATGCATGCAAATACGCAAGAACTTAAATCTAACTTTCTGTAGTTTATTTGGAGCACCCAGGTAAAAAGATGTGCCTCTAAATGTAACTGAGGTCGTGTTGTAAAATCATGACTCATGGCAAGTCTATTCTTAGATCAGCTAGGGGGTGTTTTGTGTTTGTCCAAGATGTCTTCGCTACAGTGATGCTACACAACAAGCTACAGAGTAAAATAATCAGTGTTAATTTATTCATTTCTAACTCGTAAGAGTGAAAAAATGTAACCAGTAAATGGACTCTCAGTTGAATCAACACTCAGGATTTTACAGTGTAGTAAACTAGAGTACCAACAACCTCTTTAGGGAAGAAGACTCATCCACGCGTCACAGTTACATAAAACCAAGGTGGGTAGTGAAGGACACCATTCTTGGACTTTGTTATTTAACATTCCTTAAAAGAAAGACAAAAACCCAGCAGGGCTTCAGAAGCTAAATCAATTAAAGCGTTTCATTGGAACTTGATTGCAACAAAAACAAGGCAATTAATTTGAATCAGTGAGATCATTCATTTAAATACTGTGAAATGAGTGACCCTGCTATTGAGCCATTATATGCTCCCTCTGTTACAGAGCAGCAGCCGGTGCTTGGCATAGGCCCACGCCACCCACGCCTGTGGATATTAGAGAGACATTGGCCTACCGACGGCAACCGCAAAGCCAGGGCACGACACCGTGAAACATCTATACGGCCAGACTTGCTGCTTAATGGAAATGCATGGCAGAGTCATCATTTTGGAATCATATCCCACTGTGAGAGGGAAGAGGAAATGAGCCTGCTGGTGGAGCTGGATACGATGCCTGCTGCGGGTGTTTCTCTGGCAGTGTCTTAGCTGGTTGTTGTGAGGAGTGAGAACGAAGCAATCAGCAAGTATACTGCCGCAGAAACTCTTCGCACTAAGAGGCCATGGAATACGGACCCATCAAGGGTTAAATGTTTGTTGACAGAAGGTGAAAGATGGAACGTCAAAAGAATTGTGTGTACTGACTCTGACAGGCAGTAAAACCAGGCCCTGTTGTTTATTTTAATGTTGATATAATGTCAAATCAATTCAGAGCATTACTGTCACACATAGGGGACATGATGTGGTTTGTACGCAGAGGGTTTACAGTACAAATACATTAATAATCACCACAATTGCACTATAGTCACTCTGCAGTGTCTCAATTCAAATGAATGTCAAGTTCATGACCTGATGCAGTGGTGGGAGAATTTAGCTACTGAGAATGTAACCATTTGTTTGATGCTTATGAACAAACTTGTGTAAGGCATTGTACTTGTGTGATACTGCCCTCTTGTGACACAAAAGCATACTTGGACATAATGGTTTTTTTAGGTCATCAGACTCATCACAGTGCAGCAATCCAACAGATAACCTACATTTATTTTCCTTAAAGAATTATGGAAAGCATTTTAATAACAACTTTGAGTATATGTTTTGTTTTTGGTCATTCGTTAATTGTGTCAAATATTTTCATTTCTGTTAATATACATTCATATTTGTGGTCATTTTCTCACTGCAAATATTAGCAGTTACTGTATGTGATTAATTATGCCAACTACCCTGTATGCTTATGTGGTCAGTTCTAGACTCATGTGACTTACAGAATGCATGTCACATGCGTTGTGTTCACATGTCTAAAATACTTTTAACAGTTTTACAGTCTATATTCTCCACATCACAAATCTGGAGATTATGTTCACATTAAAGCACTGTCTAGAGGCCTAATTAGCATGGGCCAACCTGTCTGAATCAGCACAAAGCACATAGTTAGTTAAAGTTGGTTTAGATTGTTTTGTTAGTACAAATGTAGCTGTGCAATCACACAAAGAAAACACTTGCTCAGTCTCATATAGTAAGGTATTCTATTGTATTGTATTACAAGGTAGGCTTTGAAAACGATTAATTCCAGTAACTTTTGGCCTCAAAATCTTGTATCTGTTGATTTATGATGGAAATTGTTAATTATAATGTAAAAATGTAATTGATAATATTCATAAAAACAGTTATGAATCTCTATACAACTGAGCTTGGTATCTTGGAAGATACTGTGACGAAGTAGTGTTCATTGCATGCAGGCTGGAGTAAAGCAAAACTCTGCAGTCCTTTGTAAAGCTCTGCGCCACTGCATTGCTGCAAACACGAAAAGGGGTCGCAGTTTTACTGGGGGGCTGCAGTACTATGAGACCAGAGGAATCCTATACCGTCACTGGTTTAACCTTAACGCCACTGGCGAAGCACATTAAATTACACGTTCAATGTCTCCAAACTCCAAAATATTAGGGATTGTTTTGCAGATTTTACAGACAGTAAAGGCTAGCATATAACACTGTCCGAGCAACGTAAACCCAATGAGCTGAATGATAACTGTCAGACTACAATCACTTGGAAGGGAGAGTAATGTGTATTGGGTTAGATATAAAGACTTTGGTGGGAAACTGACGGTGAAGTGGGTTTCTCAGTGGGTATAAGCCAGCAGTGGGTCTGAAGGAAGCCAAAAAAATTAAGTTTCACTCTTAAGTACCTGTACACAAGATGTAACAATAAAGTACAACCCTGAACCTTGTTTAACATAGTTCTGTATAATTATGTTTGTATAGAGTCAATCTTCTGGAGGCAAAGGAATCTGTGTCATTAATTTGTAATAAATATTGTATAATGTATGTTGTTAATCATTCCTTTTTCAGAATGTTAAATCATCACACCGCATCTAAAACATGCAGAGCAAAGCTTACATGGAAATATTATCCAAGAGACAATGCAGTATTCCATGGTCTGTTGCTTGGTTCTGAACTACCAGGTTACCACACTTGCATTTCAGATAGTAAAAAAGTTATTAAAGGAGAATTCCATGCTAGAAGGCTTTCTTACCTTTATTTGTAGTTATGTCCCCAACAAAGAGGTCCAGGTGTTATTTTGTGCAAAAGTGCATTATTGGCTATTTCCCCTAATATAAGCCCTCAATGGGGGTTGGTTTTTTGTGCTAATTCACTCATTTCCATCGAAATAAGTAGTAAAGTTGATTTTTGAGCTATGGAAATAAGCAAATTAGCATAACACCCCATAGCGCCATTCAATTCAATTCATTGAGGGCTTATGGTAGGGGAAATAGCCAATAATGCGCTTTTGCACAAAATAACACCTGGATCTCTTTGGTGACGTAACAACTACACATAAAGGTAAGAAAGCCTTCTAGCATGGAATTCTGGGTACTCCCATCATTTCTCACCAGAGCTGGGGAGATTTGGAGACCTGTGTTACTAAACAAACAATTAATAATTCCTATCTGAATATACTTATTCCAAGCTTTTAGTTTGTGACATGCAGATTTGTGAGATCTTCGAAACCTCAATATAATAATTTAAAAAAATAAGTAAACTAAATAGCAACAACAAAATAGGAAATGGGGCAGGCTGGCCTAAAATGGCCGGCCTGGTTCGGCCTAAAACGGCCAGCCTGGTTCGGCCTGAAATGGACCGGACATTCGGGAGTTGTCCCAGATTTCCAATGGTCAGCACGTCCCTATGACATAACAGCATTCTTACTACCGAATACAGTTTGAATACAGTATTGAAATATATGTCATCGTTTTTGTAGTGATCTTCTTTGATCATCTTCAAAAAGGTTCTTACACTATCAAACCAGCAGAGATCATGTGGGGGAAGAAATTAGACACAGTGTGACTGTCTAGTAGGCTAGGGTAGCCTAACCAGTAGTTCTGCTTTCAATACTGGTTGTCTGGTTTCCTGCAGAGTCACGGTGACAGTCACGTCTTTCAAGTGATAGATAGGGGTTTAGTTGGGGGGGGATAGGGTTAGACTAAAGTTTAAACTTTAAGGAATAGGGATAGGTTGTAGGGTTATGCACTGCAGCATTAGGGTAAAAGGTGCAATATACTGTATGGTAGGCCTAGCCTTGGATCAAGACAATCATAGATGTATTTTATTGATTTTGATATTTGCATATCTAGATAAGAAAGTTAAAAGTCAGATTAGATAAAATTGCCCAATTGGCAATGGCAGTTGACAAAACGACATGACATCAGCTTGTGACTACAATTTGTTCCTGTTTGCGGATGACAGGGATAAATTGCAGGTTGAAAAGACCCTCATCAGCTCTGAACTTGGTAGAATGTGCACGTGGCTCGCTGATAACAATCTAACTTAACACCTGGGAAAAACTGAATCCATTCTCTTTGGATCAAATAGTAATCTCAGCAAGGCCGACGGCTTCTCAGTTAAAATGGGTAACAATATTACAAATATTTGCTCGTCCACATATGACGTAAATTCTCCATTCATTGTCAATGGGAATTTAATGTTTGTGTAAGACAAAAATGTACACTAATAGCAGAATATAGGAGGGGCGAGCGCCCCTCAAAAAAAGACAAAATTACCTTCCATTCTGGAGGCAAATCTTTCCTGTGATATGGCTACCTATCTGTAATCAAAAAGGTCAACCAAAGAACAAGATTCTTGTACAGGATCTCCTCACTGCCGTCACTGGTCAGCAAAAACACCTTGAAGACCCTAACAGGAGCCCTCATACAAGGTTTCTTTGACTATGCATGCACCTTTGATGAATTGAAAATGGTGGGCCCTATTGTAAACAACTGTAATGCTTTATGGTGTCGTACACTCACAGTTAACAGTTGTTGTATTGAGTTGTACTTGAAATGTACTGAATTTCTGCAAAACTGTTAATAAATCAAACAATCAATCAATCAAACCTCTTGGTACCACTGCACAGCACCCCAAAGGCCCTAAAACAAGACTCCAGACATCCCAAAACAAACTGTTCAGGCTACTACTTGGCCTTACTCCCAGAACCTCACCCTTCCCATGAACCCTCGTTCATTTTGATAGGTTAGAATGGCTTAGGGTTACGACAGAGTACAGATTCGCTACACCACTAAGATACCCATGTACCTGTCTAAATACTTCCTTAATGTCAACGAAGTCCACACCCACAACACCAGAGGGAGTTCCACAAACAAGGGGTTAAATTCATTTCGCTCCTATATACCACTAAAATGTGGAACGCCCTACGAACAGCCGTTAAGGAATGTGAATCCGTAGACTCCTTCAAAACCGCTCTCAAAGAGCACTTACGGGTGTCTGCAATTCGAAACTGCCCCTGTAGAAAAGTTAAAGTCACCCCCCCCTATTTTTCTACACTGTACATATTTTCCCTTCTTTTCTAACCGTGTATCTGATTTATTTATTTATAAATTGTATTATTATTATTGTCTCCACCAGGCCGAAGGCATGGGGAGAGAGTATGTTTTGTTATTATTGTCTCCACCAGGCCGAAGGCATGGGGAGAGAGTATGTTTTGCACTCCGTCCTTGTCTCCACCAGGCCGAAGGCATGGGGAGAGAGTATGTTTTGCACTCCGTCCGTGTGTGTGTGTGTGTGTGTGTGTGTGTGTGTCCGTCCGTCCGTCCGTCCGTCCTTCCGTCCGTCCGTTACCAGCTAATCTCCGGCACCGTTAACCCGGTCGATGCCAAACTTTGCACACACACTCCCTGGATGCCAACAATGAACCTCTGCCCCGCATTTTCCAGAACGGCCTGTTATAGCGCCACCATGAGGCAGCTTTTCACATTTTTTACCTAAAACTGCACCGATCTGCGTGAAACGTTGCATGCACACTCCCAGAGGCCAAGGACAAACCTTTGACCTGCATTTTCCGCATCTGCCTTTTATAGCGCCACCAGGAGGCCGACTTTTGTAAAACACATGTTTTGATATTACTCCTCCAGAATCTGTCCAAAAATCTCGCAAATCGTTACACAGTATCACTATGGTCATGTGCTCAAGTCGGATCTGTCCGATATTTCATATTTCATCCTAATTGGCTATAATTGGCTTTCACAGTTTGCAAGATTGCCCCGTTTTGAACAAAAGCCTCAAATCATGAACGCAGCATGCAATTTACGTGAAATCTTTCACACATTTTCTTACTAGGCTGAGGAATATATCCCACCCTTTTCACATTGGTCTGTTATAGCGCCACCAACAGGTTGATTTTTGCTAAACACATTTTTGGAACAAAATGCCTCAAATCATCCAATTGCCATCAAAGGCAAACATGTTTATATTACTCCTAAACATTTTGACAAACATCTCACACAGTCCTATCCTCCTGGTGGAGACCTGTGCCCAGAAGGGCACTTTTTCTAGTTATTATTATTATGTTTGTTGTTGTTTTTTGCATATAAGTGTATATTTGTATAGTCTTGTATAATCTATTGTTTTGAAAATGGAGGACCCTTATGTAAACAAGTCTTAGTGCTTTTTCTGGTTTTATCCTCTTTAGCAGATTTTGTATTGACCTGTACTTACCTTGAACTTTATACTGTACCCATTCTACAAACTGTTAATAACCTTTTCAATCAATCAAGGAGTTGCGAACTTGCGACTTCTATAGTTGCATTGGTGCAGTTTGGTCTTTGCAGTCTCTCTGCAGCCAAGCAGGAACCTCCCTTAGACCTCCTCCTTTGCTTTGGGTTCCGGGTGAATGTCTTAAAAAGGATAGGAAGGGAGGAGTTAAACATCATTAGGACTAAATAAGTTTTGTCTGACTTCCCACTGTAAGGAATGCATTGCTGCCTGTTATGAAGAAACTCCGTACGGCGATATGGATGGGCTCACTCACTCACTAGTCGGCTGGCCCTGGTTGTTATTGATGTAGTGTAATAATAACTCGCATGTGATATTAATTATGTGGGAACTTCAACTGGGAGGATTTCGGTTGTGGAAATTAAATAGTGTAGCCTAGCTGCTGCTTGTCCGGAAGAGCATTTTGTAAACAGCCTTGCATGTGTTATTAATACGCGGTCGCGTGTGCTCAAGTTGACGAGAACCAGAGCCTGACGAGAACAAACGTCACACATGCAGTCTCAATTTCTCAAATTAAGTAATGGATCTAAACCAGACTGAGACTGTTGTGTACACTTCGGTAAAAGTGCTTGTTTTGATTTCGTGCGCTCTCTCGTTTTTAGGTTCTTCCCTCATTATATTTGTATACATATTTTGGTCAGATTTGAGGACAACTCCAAGAAAACTTCTGGTATATCTGTCAGTTGCAGACTGGCTGTCTGCAACGTCATACGCATATGGAGTCTGGAAGGTTTTTAAGTCTGATTCTAAAGACTGTGTCGCCCAAGGAGCAATATCTACATTTGCAAATACAAGCTCTTTTTTCTGGACTGTTGCTATAGCCATTTACCTGTACGTTTTCATCGTAAGATCCAACCAAAGACTTGCAGACAGCTTGGTGTTGTTTTTCCACATCGTCAGGTAAGTAGGGGACTAATATACATGGGCTATATTACTTTGCTACTGCAATTCAATTTATACGAGTTTTAATTAGTTGGAATGTTTCTTAACAAAATTAGCATGCTGGGGTGATTGGTAAGGACATATGAATAACTATTTTTCGCAGTCGTACATTTACCTGGAGGTAGAACGTAGAAGACAAGAATTTAGAATCAGATCTGTGCGCATGCACCTCACGCTGTGATTGGTTAATTGGTTATCAGAGCGATCAGAGCCAGAGTGGTGATGACCATGTCCCTGGATGTAGTAGGTTATATTTGGCTCTGATCAGCCAGCACAAACATTTTCTCCCACTACTCTTGATCAATGCAACATTTTATGTTAACTTATTGTTTATGTCACTACTAGTATTTCTTAATGCTTTTTTGTGGCTTTCGCCATTTTATTTTTTATTTATTTGTAATAGTTTTTATGGAGGGATAAACAGTAGAGTAGGCTGACAGGAAATGCGGAGAGAGATGGGGTGACATGCAGTAAAGGCCCTCGAACCCGTGGCACACTGCCAGACTGGATTACCAGCCAAGGTGCCTGGACCACTGAGCCACGGCCCAGGCCGATTGCAGTATTTATTAACAGTTTGCAGAATTACAGTACGTTTCAAGCACAATTCAATACAAAAACTGTTAACTGTGGACGACACCATAAAGCATTACACTTGTTTACAATAGGGTCCACCATTTTCAATTCATCAGAACATTTAGAGACGTACAAATATACACTTCTATATATCCAAACACAGGAAATCATCATAAAAGAAGGTAAAAAGGGAAAAAACATAAACAGTGAGGGGAAAAGGGTTGGGTGGGGGATTCAGATTTTACGAGTTTCGAGTTTCGAATTGCAGCCGTCCGTAGGTGCCCTTTGAGATCGGTTTTGAAGGAGTCAAGGGATTTGCATGTCTTAATGACATGTTGGTAGGACGTTCCACATTTTGGTGGCATAGGAGCGAAATTAATTTAGGTTTGTTGAACTCCCTCTTGAGTTATGGGTGTGGACTTCGTTGACATTAACTTTGTTGACATTAAGGTACATGGGTATCTTGGTGGTGTAGCCAATCTTGTGGACCAGACCCATTTCAAGATGGTGTACTCTGTCGTCAACCCTAAGCCTGAGGTGGGTTCGGGGAGTGAGGCCAAGTAGCCTGACCAGTTTGTTTTGGGAAGTCTGGGGCCTTTTGAGGTGCTGTGGTACCAAGAGGTGCATGCATAGTCGAACCTTGTACGAGAGCTCCTGTTAGGGTCTTCAAGGGGTTTTTGTCGACCAGTGAGGAGATCCTCTATAGGAATCTTGTTCTTTGGTTGACTTTTTTTATCATGTTGGTGGCCATATTATCACCGGAAAGATTTGCCTCCAGGATGGAACCTAGGTAGGTAATTCATATTTTCGTGTTGTCACCCACTCTAACCAAGAAGCCATCTGCTTTGCTGAGATTACTATTTGATCCAAAAAGAATGGATTCAGTTTTTTCCAGGTGTAAACTGTAAAGATAGTTTGTTATCCGCGAGCCAGGTGCAGATTCTACCTAGTTCAGAGCTGAGGGCCTTTTCAACCTGCAGTTTGTTCCTGTCCGAGACCAGCAGTGCAGAGTCAAGTTGCAGTCACAAGCTGATGTTATGTCGTTTACATACTGTATATTAGGAACAGTAAAGGCCCTAGTATGCTTCCAACGTCCCCCTCCATTGGAGTAAAAGGCCTCTTTTAGAGGTTGAGGTTTAAGAATAAACAAGTGCAAATCTTACCAATATTGTTCCCTACATTGAGGTAAATTTGTAATGATTTTAGGAGTGCACATTTTGTGCAACAAAAAAAAACTACACAATAGTGCAGAATACAACACATGAGCAAAATACACTCATGATTAAACACATGATGGATTTTATGCCGGTTCAATTTACCACAAGCTGATCTGGTGAACTGCTAAGAAGCTGATTTTTTAGGAAGTTTTGCAACATTTCAATTGGTTCCTTCTGTTTCCTGTCTAGTTGGGGTGTTCCATTGGCCGTTACTACTGCAGCTCTGTGCCTTAATAAGATTGGGTTCGATGCATCCGAGGTGTCCGTAGGGTGGTGCTGGGTGAAGATCCAGGCTCCCGACCATGTGCTGTGGATGTTTCTGACGGGGAAGATCTGGGAAGTCCTGGCTTACATCACGCTCCCTGTCCTCTACATTCTGATCAAGAGGCACATCCACAGAGCAGTAAGAACTCAAACTCAAATTTCGGACTTCTACCTTCTGTGGTCTGAATAAGTCTTGTTATGATAATGTTTCAAAACACATTGTGCCTATGTGACCCATGTCGAAGCCATGTAAAGTAAAACAACAACACATTAGACAAATCCTGAATGTTGCACTTTGTAGATATTCAACATTTTCATCATAGAACGTGAATTACGTTTACATTCTGCTTATCATCATTATTACTTTCATAGTTTAGCAGAAGTCTTAACTTGTCATGTGCCTCATTTAGCATGCAGCCCTGTCTGAGTACCGTCCACTCTTGGCCAGCAGCCCTCTGTCCATCAACTCTTCCATGGCTGACAGGAAGCTCACCCTCATCCCTATCATCTTCATTGCCCTGCGTATTTGGAGCTCAGTGCGCTTTGTACTGATGCTAGTGGGCTCCCCTGCCAGGCAGAACCCAGCACTTGTCACTCTGCATGTGAGTTGAACTTGAGCTCCAGCATATCGTTGCTGTTGGGCAGAAACCTTGTATTTCCAAAACGGTGTCTCCGCATACAAAGCGTACAAAGTATTAAGAAAAAATATATTAAAAAAAACATGAATACCCGGATGGTTAGTTAAACCGTCTGGGCACCTAGGCTGAGAGCCAGCTCGACGGCGTCCCGCGGGTTCGACTCCCGAGCCCGACGGCCTTTGCCGCGTGTCACTCCCCCTTTCCTGTTTGTCTACTGTTCCCTATCAATAAAGGCAAAAAGACGAAAACTAATCTTAAAAAACAAAACATTAATAGTTGTAATGTAGATACAAGGTTTCTGCCCGCCACCGTCAGAAACAATGTCCTTAAGCACATACAATACAGAACAAAGTTATTTTCAACAAGATAACTGAGATAAACGTGTTGTGCCGCATTCTTTTGAAATGATGCCCTAGATCTGTGTTGTCTTATGAATCAGCACTGTTTCCTTTACAGTGGTGCAATTTCAGTTATTTTACGGAACAACCAGACCAATGTTGACACTTTCAGCATTCATTCAAATTAATGTTCATTTATATCATGCATAAACATCATGTTGACTACTGTCTACAGCAGTGGTGTAATGGTGATCTTTTTTTCCGGTACCACTGCATTTTAATTACGTGACACGCACACACATACACTCTCGTGCACGCGCCTACAAGTGCGCATGGCATGCGAACAGAACAGCTGATAGCCTTAAGGCCTATTCATAGTCTGGATTTTCGGTGGTGAGGTGACCACCGCTCCGGTGGTGAGCTGACCACCGGAGCTGAAATAACGTTGAGCGGTGGTGAGTAAAAACAGAGAGAAGGGCTGGAGCGGTGGCGGTGGTTTGCTCTTCACCGCGGCTCGTGACGTCATGTTGTAGTTTGGTGGTCACCTAACCACCGAAAATCCAGACTATGTATGAGCCTTAAGCCTATAGGCCTATTCATTGTTTATATTGTATGAGAGTTTGAGACACGCATACACAAAAGTAGACTTTAAATAATCAGACAAACTTCTCTACTGCGCTGCAGTAGCGAAACTAAAAAGTTTGCTTTGGACGAATCTCTTCTTTGACGGTGAAAGAGGCATTATTATTGCGTGCAGAACACCACAGAAGCAGTAGCCTACTGGAGCCATACTGCTGTGTTGCTTACCTTGTAAACATTTTTAACAACATTTGCAACGTGTGCAAACATGTTGCAACGTGTGCAAACATGTTGCAACGTGTTGCAAACGTTTTGCAACGTGTGCAACAAACATTTTCAACATGTTATGCAAAGTAGTAGCCATTTGATTTGAGCACGGTACTTGACACAGCGTGAAAATAAGGGGTGGAGTGCCCACCGCCAGTAAACCTAGACCACTGGGTACTTTGTGCGTCTTGGAAAGTCTTGTGACCCGAGGTTAGGTGCATCTTCTCTTGAATCTAGGGGGACGCGTTCTAGCGTGCATGCGCGTGCACCGTTCCGTTCCGTACCTGGGCGTGCACGTCATCTTGAATCTAGGGGGACGCGTTCTAGCGTGCATGCGCGTGCACCGTTCCGTTCCGTACCTGGGCGTGCACGTCACACCTTTTTTGGTACCACAGTGTGGTACTGCGTTCTACGAGCATGATACCACTGGTCTACAGTAAAAGACAACCCGCAACCATCGCATTTTACAATGACTTACGCCTCTGTTGTTCAGATGCTCGAGACAACGTAGCTTTTCTCTCTGAGTGCTCCCAGAGCACAGTTCTGAATTTTCGAACAGTGACGTCCAATAATATGTTTATTTACACTTGTGTTTAGAATATTGAACTTGTATGCAAAGCCATGTTTGCATACCGTAATTACAGTGAATTACCATACATTAATGAGGGGAACTCCCCTGAATCATTACTGTTAACATTTAATGCTTTCCATCTTGTCCTCCAGGGCATTGGCAACACGTTCCAGGGAGCGGCGAACTGCATCATGTTTGTTCTGTGCACCCAGCCCATCCGCGCTCGTCTCTCTGCAATGCTCTGCTGCTGCTGTAAGTGCCGAACAGGGTCTCCCAGCTCACAAGACTCTCCCCAAAGGCCTCCTGTAGTGACGGAAGAGGGCACTAGCTGAGCCCGGGCCAATGGATCATTTCTTGTGGTTGGGGAGGACATGAGGAAAATGATGAAGGGTTGGAGAAGAGCACCAGCTCAGCACCAGCCTCATTAGAGCAAGTGCCTGCAAAGATGGCTGTGGAAATTCTGCATGTGCATGCACATCTGCCTTAGGGGACGTACTTTATATGTATGTACTGTATACCCACACCACATGCACTTTGGAGGATGAGGACCTTGGTGCATGTACAGCCTGATTTAGGCTTATTTTTGCTGCTTTTTTGCTGTTGCGCACCAAAATAGCAGATCTACAAGCTCAACAGATCGTGCTGTGCTGTGTCTGTGTCTGTGAGACTGTAGATCTGTATTTTTGTGAGTGACACTGCTGCGCAACTAAGCATAAATCCGGCTTATGATGCTTCAAATAGGATTCTATTACTTGATCTCCGATATAATTTGGCCACATGGAACACATTAGATGTATTGTAAATACAGTTTGTGCTTGTTTTTTTTATATGTAGTGAAAGAGCTTTTAAAGTTTAGGGTTAGCCTATTCCTGTGAAACTACTCTAGATTGTACTTTTTTATGGTGGTTATATATTTTTTTATCTTAATATCAGTCCTTGTAATAATGCATTTTTTTATGTTTATATTCTACTTTGTGCACTGATGTGGTGTGTATCATGTTACCCCTGATCAGCAAGTTTTTGTTGCTAAATGGTGCTCTGTAAAATGTTTTTGGTTTTTTTCTGAGCTTTCCGCAGCTCTGCGATCTCCAAAATCCAGTAACGTTCTTGGCATATAATACATTATTGACTTAATTAATAAATGATAATGCCTTTATGCTGCGGGGAATGGGCAAAGTAGCTTAAGCTTTTTACATACCACAGAACAGTGGATTTGTGGACTTTGATTTCTAGATAAACTTTATGTCACATGGCTTTGGCACGTACTTTGTCTAGCACAGCACAAAATGAATGCATAAGAAATGTAGACTGCCAAGCCTAATATATATTAACTGTATAATTGAATTATGATGTAGGGACAAGAATGCCTTGTTTACATTTTTCAGCTATACAGAAGCTGCTCCAATCACTCATACTTTAATAAATACATTGGGGTGAATTAACTCATCATTCTTTCAAAATTGTATTTAGATATTGACTGTCTTTATGAGATTTTTGAGACTGGTAAGATTTCACTCCAAACCTATTGATTCTTCGATCCATGACTAGAGTTGCAACTTGTTTTTCTTGCTGTAGATGCAGAACGTCTTCAGCCAGAACAATAAAGTTTCAATCATTTGATGATGTGGCCATGTGAAGTGACATCAGGTTCCCAAACTTTTTCATGTCAAGGACCCCCAAATTGACACTAATTAGCCCATGGACCCCCAGTTGTAAAATATATATGCCAGGGCCCCCATGAGAGGAGATTTTTACAGCTCTAGCAGTGATTCTCAACCCGTTTAATTTCAAGGACCCGCAGTTTGACATGCATTAGGCTACAGACCCCCATTTAATGGCATTTCTATCTCTGCGACCCCCAATGTATATTATAAAATCAATGTTAATTTAACTCTTGAGTCTGAGAGTGTATAACATTGTACACTCAGAGTTACAGACCCATAAGGCTCCATTTGGTTCCTAACTATCATTTAGCTGGGGACCCCTTGGAGCTCCCTCAAGGACCCGTGGGGGTCCCTGGACCGCACTTTGGGAACCCCTGGTCTATACCATAGACTGTAAAAAATAGGGTCTATACTCTGAAAACTGATGCCGTTGAGTGATATGTAAAGCCTCACTTCTCCTTTGAGAGCAGTTTTTTTTTGGCTTCCTGCCACCCAACTTAGCAACATGCCACAAAGCAGACAGAATGCATACCAATGAACCCACTGAGCCCTCACTGGTGACAGTACCAGAGGAGATTCCTTTCATAGTTCTCCAGACCTCTTAAATTCGTATTTCTAGATCCAATGACATCTTGATGATCCTTTCTTATTGGTGACAAGCAATAAGATTAATTAGATAAACATTAAATATAAGTTATATACCAGATGTGAAAGTATTTTTGAAACATTTTAACAACACAAACAAATCTTGTATCGGAGTCCCAGGCACAACATTTCTTTGAATTGTACCACGGCAGAACACAGGATACTATAGCAAGATGGAGTGAACAGTCTTTATGCTAATGATGTGGACCACATTTTTGTCCTTGAGGTTCTCCAGATGATGAATGGTGGAATGACACATATTGCATTCTTTTAATGCAGTAGGAATGCAGTATGTGGCTCCTAGTAGTTATTCCAGTGAAGAGGTTGACAGATTTGGCTGACATTGAAGCAGCTTTAACCCATGGAAACACTTAAGGACAGTGGTTTATCTCTCCTCCCGGCTCGTGTCCCACTTGTTTAATTCATTGGTGTGAAAGGGGGGCATCTATACTGCAAGAGATGACCTTGTTGACCTTGCATGCCTTGTTAATGGCTATCCTTTATTGATGACAGATCGTTCATGAGGCTGTGTTGATGTGCCAAAAAACATTAACCACCCAAGGTGAGGGAATAGTTTTGCTACGTGACACCTTTTCCCTCAGTGGTGGTGTAGAGAATGTTCGGACAATGTATCTGGTCATTAGAACTACTAGGCCGGTGCCCTTTGGGCGCCAGGCCTACTCGGGCCATGCAAGTGGGGAACGGGGGATACACATCCCACCCATTGTGAAATACTCATGTATATGTGATGGACTCGCACCAATCCATGTGTATCGCGGGATGTACTTGTACATGGATTTAATAACCTACAGTTTTCCATTTTTGAATTATCATCCGTTGTGTTTCTCTGAGCCATTCTCCAATGCCCAATTATTCACTGTACCCACGGGCAAGAGGTATTTACATTAGCAGTTGCTTCTTAGTAGGGTGGCCCCAAACCACAAAGCATCCATTTTTATCCTGCCTAGCCTCAGGGACATTCTATTATGACACACACACACACACACACACACACACACACACACACACACACACACACACACACACACACACACACACACACACACACACACACAGTGTGAGCAAGATAAGAATTAATGCAATACATGGCCCAAACAACAAGATGTTTCAGAGCTGTGATCTTTTATTTTATGCCCAGTAGCCTGCTTTTATCCACAACATAAAACTAATTCCTTTACTGAGATGGTGAAAATACATTATATTTTATAAACAAAAGCCTATTGTGCAATCCCGCCCTCTGGGGGATGTGCAATGAAGTTAGACACATTTTATTTTTATTGTATTGTAACATGATAAACAAGATTACTGCTGATTGCAGATCTGTACAGTTTAAAGGTGCCAATATATCTTACCGTTGGATTATCCTTTATCAACATAATGTAGTCACGAACACAGCATGTACACATGCAAAACTTTACAGAGAGTTATCTACAAATTCGTTCAACACATAATTAATGAACACTACAGAGTACTGCAGTAAACGTTGCTGCGCTCTCTGATATCCCATGTCCAAAGGGCATCTTGAATCCAGTGGTCGAGCCACACTGTACTGTACCTTTTATTACTGAGTGACAACAACAGTGAGAGTAGGACTAAATTCAGCCATGAAAGAAGACAAGGACCCAGGGGAACCTGTGGAGAGGAGAGGGGTGAGTTAGAATCACAGTGTGTGAAAAGCACTATTACCTGCTTAATTATTTTGTCAGTAATTGTTTGGCCATGTTCAGCATAATCATGGATAGTTTTAACCACTTTGAATCCGTGCGTCTATTCTGGGTATGTCATTATAATAGGCGAGCATTGGGTGAAAATAACAGAGCCACAAGCTCACATCGTGTCACGTTGCAAGGCGTTGTGAGCTTGTAGATCGCCTCTTTTCGGCAAAGATATTTGGTGGGGAGGGTAAAAAAGGAGGGGACCAAATATAGACCCCTGGGGAACTAAGAATATAGGGTTTACAGTAAGTGGTTAATGTTGACATCCAAGATATGAGTTCTATTAATGATGTTAATTAATCATTTATACTGATGTCTCTGGCAGAGATTAACTGCTGTGCTGGCCCTGGCAACACTGATATCTGCCTTTGGTTCATCTTTCCAATATGGTTACAATGTTGCTGTGGTCAACTCTCCATCTCCAGTAAGTCAACCTTTATCTCATTGAAGTCACGATTATATTAACAGGATTGCACAATATTATATAGGGTCAAGTATGGGACCAATGTACAGAATATCAATAAATAAATACCTAACATCATATGGCAGAATATGTAGCATTATATGAATAGTTTGTCTATTGTATTGTCTCGCTTTATCCATTATTGTTATGCCAAATAGATTCTGATGTTGTGCATATCTATAATGCATACCTATAATGCCTATTTTATATAAAGTGTTCTCCATTGTTTGTTCAGTAATATGGGCCTCTCATCTCTCCAGCTCTTTAATAAATAGAAAATATATTTTCAGCTCGGTTACCATCACCAATTTCCTCCATTTATTCGCTTCAATTTTTTATAGTGTTCCACTTCTACATTCGTCTACTCATTCTTTGGTTCATCTCTATGGATTTTGCATGTTTATCCTGTATCCTTAATCCTGATTGGATGAAATTGGTATCCCAACTATCACATTTATTGTATGTTTACTAAAAAGCTGGAGGGACGGGGAGACCCTAATTGTTACCCAGTCTCTCTAGGTCTTTGGTAAACAGAAAATAAATCTTCAGGCTGGGATACCAATTTCATACATCAGGAGAGAGATGCAGGATACAGGTTATACAAGTGGAATTTGAAGGGATGAAACAAATAATCAAGGAGACAAATTTGGAACTGGAAACACAAGCTGATAATTGATCTTCCCTCTCCTTATTGGATGAAATTCGTAATCCACCAGAAAAGGCATATTCTGTTTACTTAAAGGACCACTTCACCACTTTTCAACGTATCTTCATATAATAGGTCCTCACTAATAATCATGATAAAATGGCACGATTTTTTCCTACTCAGTCTGTGTCTCATAGGAGGGCTGTGGGCAGTTTAGAAACCGTCTTCCAATGACATCATCATTAGGCAGATTATTTTTTAAACAAGATATTTTTACAAAAATGTTTAGATTTTCATTATCGTGAGAACGATGGCTTCCATTTTCGCATTGCAACTGCCCACAGCCCTCCTATGAGACACAGACTGAGTAGAAAGAAATTCTGCCATTTTTTCATGATTATTAGTGAGGACCTACTATATGAAGATAGGTTGAAAAGTCGTGAAGTGGTCCTTTAAGAGCTACAGTATATCATCACTTGAAGCACCTATAAGTATAAATCCGGCTCAGGTTTTGTTCTGCTCTCTCCAGTTCATGCAGCAGTTCTATAACTCCACCTATGTGGATCGTTATGGTAAGCCAATGGAAGAGACCTTCCTGACTCTGCTGTGGTCTCTGTCAGTGTCCATGTACCCCATGGGGGGTTTCTTTGGCTCTCTGATGGTAGCGCCATTGGTTAACAAGTTGGGAAGGTAATATTTTATTGTATCACATTGGTAACGATTTGTTACAATCTACCAGGCTAGTAAAGTACAATACCTCATTTCGTTTTTCTTATTAGTAATCATGCAAACTTTTTTGAATTATGTAATAATTCATAAATTCTTCTTGTTTCTGTTTCAAAGGAATTTCTTGATGTGATACTCTTATAATACAAAAACATAAATAACAATAAACACAGTGGTCTACATAGATTCTATCATTCCTTTTTACTTCATGGCAGGAAGGGCACCCTTCTGTTCAACAACATATTCTCCATCATTCCTGCTGTGATGATGGGAGTGAGTGAAGTCGCACAATCCTATGAGATCATCATCGTGGCCAGGATTCTAGTGGGTATCTGTGCAGGTCAGAAGAACCTAAATGGTCACGTATCCCAATGACTCAGATTGACTGGGAACCGGGTGACGTTACATAAAAGATAGTAGTATGTTACATATTAGTTTTTTAACCACCACTCTGGCATCAACATTTTAGGCATAGGCAGGGAGAAAGCAGGTCAAGAAAGCAGATCTAAAAGCTCACTGAGCTGGCTATTTTCTAAATAATTTAGATGTTTTCTATTTTGTATCTGAAATGGTCTTATATTGCATCTACAGGTTTGTCGTCCAATGTGGTGCCTATGTATCTGGGTGAGCTCGCTCCAAAGAACCTCAGAGGAGCCATTGGGATTGTACCACAGCTTTTCATCACCATCGGCATCCTCAGTGCTCAGGTGCTGGGCATAAGGCACATACTGGGCAACAGTGGAGGTAATGGTGGCGCATCTCACAGTGGAAATAGCTTTGTCAGTCAGTGCATTTCAAACTTGTTGTGCCCAAGGCACACCAATGGCCAAGTCACAATCGCAAGGCACATCTGTATTCAAATAGCAGATCTACAAGCTCACAACGGCAATTTTTTCATCAAAAATATAATAATAATGTGGAATAGTGAAACGAATGCACAAAAACGTACTATGTTGTTTATTACAACTCCAAAGGCACACCTGGTCTTGTCTCACAGCAAGCCAGTGAGCTGGGTGATTTTATGACAGCAAAAGCCTTGTTATATCCAAATGTTGATTGATTTAAAAGTTGACTCCTCTTATTCTGCCCTGTAGCTTAGAGCAAACGTTATGAGTATAAGTACTGTATAGTTTTATTTCATATCAGTGAAAATGTGGTCATAGCTGCCTGACACTGAACAATGGGCTATCAGTATGTTTTTTTTGTTTTAAACTATTTGGTTAGTGTGGAGATACATTTTGAAATTACTTTTCTCAATTTCACAACTATACTTTTCATTGGTTTTTCATGGAACAGTCTGTACTGTGCAGTCTGTGCTCTTTGGCTTTGTAGGGTCAGTGTTTGGGGTATATATTGTTGCGGTGTATATTGTTGCTGTTGTTTTGTGCTGAGTCAAACTATCGCTGTTTTCTCCCCAGGCTGGCCCATCATGCTAGGTCTGACAGGTATCCCTGCCTTGATAGAGCTGCTGCTGCTGCCTTTGTTCCCAGAGAGTCCCAGGTACATGCTCATCCAGAGAGGAGATGAGAAGAATGCAAGAATAGGCAAGAACACAGCACACAAACCATGCTTTTTGGAGAGAGAGAGAGAGAGAGAGAGAGAGAGAGAGAGAGAGATAGAGAGAGAGAGAGAGAGAGAGAGAGAGAGAGAGTATGACATAATATAGCTACAAAAACTCTCAAATAAAGAGATAAACATACCCAGTGACACGACAATGTTCCCCCTACACTCCCTCAGCTCTGCAGAGTCTGCGTGGCTGGGAGGATGTGGAGGAGGAACTCTCCGAGATGCGTCTGGAGGACCAGTCGGAGCGGGCGGAGGGCCATCTGTCTGTCTTCAGCCTGCTGTCCCAGCCCTCCCTCCGATGGCAGCTGGTCTCCATCATCATCATGAACATGGGGCAGCAGCTGTCAGGGGTGAACGCGGTGAGACACCTGACCATGCGCAGCATCCTTGACCCTTGTCCTTGGCCCACAGTGTCGTTGCTTCAGTAGTAGCAGAACTGCAGACTCACTCCCAATCTTCCAGCGTAGTCTGAAAACTCATCTCTTCAGACTCCACCTTAGCACGCAGCACTTGCCGTAGCACTTACCCTAGCCTTGATGACAGGCGTATGCAAAGGCTAAAATATGTCATTTAGATAGCATAATAATTTATGTGGACATATCATTCTAGTGTATACTTGTAGTTTCATTGTATAGTTACATTGTCACAGATATTTTAATGTTGTTGGATGGATGTTAGGTTCTTAGTTCTTAGATTATTTCTATGCATTTGATGTAATACCCATGTGTTGTTCTGTTCTTGCTTACTTAGTCGCTCTGGATTAAGAGCGTCTGCTAAATGCCTAAATTGTAAATCGTAACTGTAAATTGTAGCGGCTCTAGATTGGCGTTATTTATGTTTCGTTTTATGAATATAAGCAGCAGTCTACGGCTCAATTTAATTCATAATTCATTCTCCTTTACTGATGCAGTCGGGGGAAGCTATAAGAGAGGAGGCGATGCAGTTTGATCCTAGGCCAGCAGGGGGACTTTTGAAACACAGTGTAGTGTATTGTGCAGCTGGCTGACAAAGCATATGGAGCTACTTTCCTTTAAATAGCTCCATTCTACTTCTTTCTATTGCAGAGTGATATTAATTATACCATAGTCCATGGACAAAGGTGAACATGAACATGAACCTCCCCTCTTTTATATTGAACCGTCCCTAAACCAATCCACCCATCCACTACTTATGTAACCACACCACATCTCACCCTGTTTCTCAGATCTACTACTACGCAGATAGCATCTATGCCTCCGCAGGTGTAAATCAGAAGGACATCCAGTACGTCACAGTGGGCACTGGATCTGTGAATGTCTTCATGACCATAGCTGCGGTATGTAAGCTATTCATGCAGTCAATCAATCAGTCATTCAGCAGAATCAACGGTTAAGGTTTTATGAGGTGTGACGTCTATACTGTTTTACTGTTTACTGTATACTGTTCTCAGCATAGTCAAAGATGGAAAGAACATTTCTGACTTCTTGTTAAACTATATCACATGCCCCCTTTCCCCCTGAAACAGATCTGCTCTCCTGCCTTTTCCTGCTTTGTTACATTACATTAAACATGTAGAATAAAATAATATTATATTGTAGGGGAGAACGGGGTAAGATGAACCACTTTTTGCTTAAGTTGTCCTGGAAGCAAGGCAAAATGAGATGGAAGTAAAATCTAATGATCTACCCATATTTCAGGATGTCTTCTATCAATTGAAATGATGAGTAAGCATCTATGACAAAGGGCCATGAAAATATGACCTTTTTAAAAAGAGTGGTCATGTGGCTCAATTTGCCCCAGGTAAGGGGTAAGTTGATCCAAGTCGAGGGGCAAGTCGAACCACATGATATTTTAATGTTAAAAGCTTAAACTTGAACAGATAATGTATTCACTTATCAATGATAATATAATAACAGTGTTCCCTTTTGCAAATTGTCTTATTTATTTGTTTATTTATTATTTAAACAATATTAAGACAATTAAATAAAGTTTGTTATTCAGAACCTTATATTTGCAATATTGTTAATACAATATTGCAAACTTCTCTTAAATGAGTATGTACATGCAGATTAAAGGTCATTCAGTATAATTTGAGTAGCAAAGACTTAATAAAAAAATATGAATAGTGATTCCCATTGACTCAATTTACCCCCGGACATTGGCTCATCTTACCCATAGCCACCATTTTAGAAAACAATGACTAGAATAAGCTACTTCAGACAATTTAATTGCTAAATGATTCACATGGTTCTATCCATTGGCAAATCATCAACGTGTATGATATTACATTTTAGACCTAGGTACATTTTGCTTTGTATAACAGTCATTTTACATGATGTGTCGAAATTTTACTTTGACCGACAAAAACGTTTTTTTTGTGTAAAAGAATGTTTTCTAACTTTCCCCATGTGCTTCCCAACTTCACAGCCAGGTGTAAATTATGGATGCTTACTAGATTTAAGGTCACATGGCAACACAGTTTTCTAGTTTTCTAGATAAAGAGGGTAACTTAAACGCTGGCTCATCTTACCCCGTTCTCCCCTACCCCTCCTATTTGCTCTTGTCCCCTGTTTCATGCATTAGCAGTTCTCTCTAATCATTCTGGGATCACATTCATATTTTGTTGCTCCTCTGATGCTCACTATATTGGTTGATTTTAATGTTGATGTTGGCGATGGATGATTATTCTGGAATTCCACTTCAATTACTGCAGGTAATTTCATGTCAAATCACAGGTCTTCATAGTGGAGGCCACAGGGAGGCGGCTGCTTCTTCTCATCGGTTTTGCAATCTGCTGTGCAGCCTGTGTTTTGCTCACCATAGCGCTCAGCTTCCAGGTACGAATCACTACACTAAGTAAACACCCTCAAATGTTACTCTTCCACCCTCTTGTGGCTGTGTTTTATAACACAGCAATAAAAAAGGTGCTTGGTATTTGGTAATGTGATCAAGAGACCATAAAACCAGGGGTGTTCTCTACACCCCCCCCCCTCTCTTTTTTGTGAAGTGAAAAAGATACAGGTTATACAGTAGGTCATACTTGTGTTTATTGTCTCCACCAGGCCGAAGGCATGGGGAGAGAGTATGTTTTGCACTCCGTCCGTGTGTGTGTGTGTGTGTGTGTGTGTCCGTCCTTCCGTCCGTCCGTTACCAGCTAATCTCCGGCACCGTTAACCCGGTCGATGCCAAACTTTGCACACACACTCCCTGGATGCCAACGATGAACCTCTGCCCCACATTTTCCAGAACGGCCTGTTATAGCGCCACCATGAGGCAGCTTTTCACATTTTTTACCTAAAACTGCACCGATCTGCGTGAAACGTTGCATGCACACTCCCTAGAGGCCAAGGACAAACCTTTTCCGCATCTGCCTTTTATAGCGCCACCAGGAGGCCGACTTTTTTTTATATTACTCCTCCAGATTCTGTCCAAAAATCTCACAAATCGTTACACAGTATCTCTATGGTCATGTGCTCAAGTCGGATCTGTCCGATATTTCATATTCCATCCTAATTGGCTATAATTGGCTTTCACAGTTTGCAAGATTGCCCTGTTGTGAACAAAAGCCTCAAATCATGAACGCAGCATGCAATTTACGTGAAATCTTTCACACATTTTCTTACTAGGCTGAGGAATATATCCCACCCTTTTCACATTGGCCTGTTATTGCGCCACCAATAGGTTGATTTTTGCAAACACACATTTTTGGAACAAAATGCCTCAAATCATCCAATTGCCATCAAAGGCGTATGAAGAAATGGCACCCTTTTCACATTGGCCTATTATAGCGCCACCAGGAGGCCACAGCCTTAGCCTGGCGCAGCCACACTAAACCCGCACCTATTGCATATGCATATGCCCCGAGGCGGATTTAGCGCAGTGGTATATTAGTATCGCAACGCGAGGCTACCACAACCTGACCTGGCTTGGTGGAGACCTGTGCCCCGAGGGGCACTTTTTCTAGTTTTTATCATACTTTTTACCTTTACTTATTTTCATCTTATCTAAATATTTTTATAATGTTTTAGTTATCATACCGGTAATTATATTTTGATCTTGTTATATTATAGCTACTACAGCCTGTTTGTCCATCTGCCTCTTATGGTGATCTATCAGTATGGGCATAACGGTCAAACCGGCAGTTCTGGACTAACCTGACTCCGCCAGATGGGGCAGCAGAGAGTACACTGGGTTCCGGGGAACCCAGTGTACTCTCTGCTGCCCCATCTGGCGGAGTCAGGTTAGTTCTGGACAGCTACCTATCAAATCGACTCGACCAGGGGCACCAAACTCCATTATTGGGCACTGGCCTAATTGCCCACCCAATTTTGCAATACTCATTATACCCATTATCATAGTACCTATTTATGCCCATATGGAGTTCCGTGTCAGGCATGCCCAAATATGGAGTTTAGGCCAGTCTATGACGTTATATGATATTAATGACATCAGCATACTACATATGGGGATTTTCTGATCTGGTCTAGTCTTATATTCAGCGCAATAGGGTTTTGTGAATAGCAGTTGGATCCATAAATGCCTATATATGGCCGTAGACCGACTCAACTGTACTCCCTCGGGTTTGAGACAGTTCTCGAGGTACGTGAACTACAGAAGGACAGACGGAGAGAGATTTTGTGCGTTTATAGTAGGATTGTTGTGTTAGTAAAAACTTTTGCGTTACATGTCCAACCAACATTTCGCATGTTTTTACCTGTATGAGTGAGTGACAAATAAAACCACTTCCTTCTCTTGAATCTCTAGATTTTTTACTCAGACAGACAGACAGACAGACAGACAGACAGACAGACAGTGCATATATGCAACTCACCAATCTCATAAGTCTTGGCATGTTAATGGATTAGGCAGATTTCAAAACAAAGAACAGACAACTGGGATGTAGCAAATCTGTGGTTTAACCACACATGTTAGAGTGACGACATTTATATCATAATACCCTGGAAACCCATTGAGTATATTAATTCGCTTGCTTGTTATGGCTTAAAACAAACCTCATAAACATGTTTGATAAATAATAATGGTCTGTGGTTTGACAGGAGAGTGTCTCCTGGATGCCCTATGTCAGCATCGCCTGTGTCATCATCTACGTCATTGGACATGCCATAGGGCCTAGTAAGTCTAACAAAAGTTGTTGATTACAACCTGGTGGTCCATTAGCTAAAGTGTTGTTTGGATGCGACTAGACATTTAATAATACATGTCAAAAAGTTTAGCTCAGTTGTTTAATGTATGAGCGTAATTCCGTGTAATAGTCACTGCCAGACCATGATGATGATGATCTCCAAAGTGTTTGGGTTTGTGGTTGACCACATGTGCGTTCCAGGTCCCATTCCTTACGTGGTGACCACCGAGATGTTCAGGCAGTCATCCAGGCCAGCTGCTTTCATGGTGGCAGGATCTGTGCACTGGCTGTCTAACTTCACTGTTGGTCTAGTCTTCCCTTTCCTAGAGGTCAGTGTCACAATGGTTGAAAATGTGTTTTTTTAATGAAATCAATTAGTGTTAAGCTCCATATAATAATTGTAATGAGCAACATAATCATTTAAATAACTCACAAATTTGATCTCATAGTTAGGCTACTATAAGACTACTTCCACTGGAAGATATACGGTAACAGATGTGAAGTTGAAGTAACCATTGTTTCAATCATTATTTGTTGATAAGTTATGTGAAGTGGTGTTTATGAAAGAAAATGCATTCTTCTCCCTTCGAACATATTTCTGTGTAATTCCCCATTTCGTATGTGTCTACAATATAATTACTATAATTTCACTAACTATAGCTGTGTACAATTACCATTCTTGGGGCGGTGGGGTGCGACTGCAATTGCACAATATGTAATCCATGACTCTGAACCAGCTCTAACTTGGAAAAACTAGGAAGGAAAATCAGCACAGCACAGGTTGATGAAGGAAAATAATAGTAGTATATTACGAACAGCTTTGACATTGAGGGTGTTTTGGAAAATAGACGCCAGGGGAGATACTATAAACATCCATCCTTCACATGTTTACTTCCTCTATCAACCTGCAGCCAAATGTCAAAAATGAGGACCTTGTGCGTGGTGTAAAAGGCAATGTTTTATCAACGGAAAACACAACATGCCTGAAAAGTATAAAATCTTCCAGTAACTCGCCCCCTTCATCATTTGGTGGGGGTGTAGTGTTTATATCCCCAAGCTGTTTATTCACTGCATTCTTAGAACATAACATCTAAGAACAAACTGATCACATTTCCATCCCTGGTCCCCTTACCTCCCCAGAGGTTCCTTGGACCCTACAGCTTCATCATCTTTTCCTTCATCTGCCTGATGACGCTGGTCTACATCTGGCTGGTGGTCCCAGAGACCAAGAACAAGACTTTCCTGGAGATCAGCCAGATGTTCGCCAAGAGAAACAAAGTAGAGATCAAGCTGGGCAATGGAGATACACCACTGACAGAGACCAAAGACAGCCGGGAGGATGTAGGGAAGGCCACCGCCTTCTGAACACAAATGAAGACATTGAGAGCAGAGGAAGTGTTCCTCCTTTGAGGGTTGAATAGGGTATGAAGTGTTTTAATCCAGCCTCTATTTATGACATGACATATGTGCACCGACCGTGTGTGTGTGTGTGTGTGTGTGTGTGTGTGTGTGTGCGTGCACGCACACGTGCGTGCGTGAGTACATAATTCTGCACCATGCACAAAGGGAAATTCCTGTGCATGTGTTATATAGCATCAGTTATGTACAGTAAATGATGACCCACAAAGAACGGGTCCATGAAAACCTCCAATCATTAAAGGAACCGGCAAAACAACTTATACAATAGACCTTTATTGATCACAGAAAGATACACATAGAATACATTTCTAATGCTATTATTATGACCAACTATTGTTATGATTTAAATGTCAACTTACAAGCATTTCATTTCTTTATCATCCTTCATTTCATATGTATATACTGTACATTAATCATCGCCATCACCACTGGTATTGTGCCATAGATTAATAAAAACCTCCATCCCCAACTGATATATATATATATATTTGTATTATAAAGCTTATACATCACACCTGGTCATTTAGAAACACCTATAGTCATTCTCCAACTGCACTCCTCCATATAGACTGAGAGACGTGATCCCCCAGTTGAACACATTGCCCATCACAGTGTTGTTCTTCTCACACGTCATCTGCTCGCGGATCTCAGCTGTGCTGAGCACATAGTCCCACATGTTCACGTCGGTCATCTTGCCCTCAAAGGCGTCCGAGTCGGAGATGCCCAGGTAGCCATCCTGATCCCTGCCCAGAACAAACAGTCCCCCGGAGCTGAGTGTGTAGCCACCCCTCAGGTACTGCTCCTCCCCTTTGATGCCGTTGATCCACAGCTCTGCCGCGCCGGTGTGAGATGTCCAGGTGACGCAGTAGTTAGCCCAGTCATGTGACTGGGTGCGGTGTGGTAGGTTGACAAACTCATTGCCGATCCACAGGCCCACCTCGTAGCCGATGGTGATCATGAGCTCGTTGTCAATGCCTGGGGTGAAATAGGAGAGGACAGTGTGGATGCCGCCGGGCTGTGGCCGCACGTGCATGCATACAGTGAAGGAGTGCAGGTCCATGGGGTGGTTAACACGGGCCAGGGCATAGCTGCCAGCACTCCTCTCTGGGAAGCTGAGCACCAGAGGAGAAAGAGAGCGAGGTTCTGAGGGGGACAAGAGAATGAAATGTTAGACTAAACTGCGATACATTCAGCCCTAGGGCGGCACATACAGCACATTTACATATCTGTGTAAATGTACTTCTCAATGCAAAGAAGTGGCAAAGAACCGCTCACCATTTCTGGAAGGCTTAGATTCCTGAATTCCACGACCACCTATGGGGAACAGGAAATAAGGAGTAACACTATTCATTGGCTAACACAATTAGCTATATTATGGGTTGATGGACAAACCTCAGAGTCTACTCACTTGAATGTATGTGTTTTCCAAGTGTTGTTATTAGACTCTCGATCCTCAGGAGCTTGGACTCAATTTCATCTTGCCGACAAAATGCTGAGCAGAGACAGAGGAAACAAAAGTGCTTGTTCTGAGTATTATTTGGAAATACCATGTGCTGTTATAGAAAGTATTAGGCTAAGCCCAATTGTGTCATTTAACCCATGTAGGCCTGACGTCGACATTTTTAAAATGTATTTTTTTCTGAAAAACCTCATGTTTCCATATCAGTGGTTCTCAATATGTCAAGGACCAAAAGGGGTTCCCGCCCCAAAATGGGTTAAGAGTCAGATTGCGTTACATACTGCCTTTCCCAAGACGTGGTAGGAAGGATGACTCCACCACACGGTCATTTAGAGGCTGTGCCATGCGGTAGTCATTCCACAGGGTCTTGTTCTCCATGTCCATTAGAGTGCTCTCCAACTTTCTGATCTGAACATAACAAAAGAGATTGAACATAACAACCAATGTGGCACCGCCCATGGATGCCACATTGGGCATTTACAACAAACTTGAGTTCTCAAAAGTTGAAACGGTTACTATTACTTCACTTATTGTGAAGCGTTTTTGTTTTACCATGTGGGGAAAATGTGAGATAGTCAATCAACAGTAATCAGTAATCAATAAAGAATGTACTATAGGCCTACATAGGTATATATTCATGTAACATGTCATGGTTATAGATGTTAAAGCTATGATCAGAACCGAAGTAGAGAAGCTCTGCTATACCTGGTTATGTGAGAGAGTAATGGGGGTATCAAACACAGTCCAGAGGATGCTCTCGTAGCAGGGTGGAGTGGTGAGGGAGCCCTGATATCTGAAGAAATGGTTTAGGTTCTCAGGCAGCATGTCGCGCACATTGAGGCTAGATATATTCATTGACTGACCTGTCAGGATTGCATTAAAAACACATTAGACTGAAATAGTATGTGGAAAAAAACAGTGCTAATATATTGGTAGCCAAGATTTTAACAAGATTGATTCACTTAAGTTATGATACTAAGCCAAGGCATTTAAAAAAAACAGAACACCGTAAATACCAAATTTTACTCTGAGAGTGTAAATAATTACTTTTTACACTCTCAAAGTTAAATTAACCCTGGGAATGTGCTGTGTAGAGAGAAGGGATGTGGTGCAGTGGTTAGTTATTTCACCCTTTGAAAGGGATAGCTCTGTCCTCCTAGTATCTATTATCTTTACCCTGACATAGTGTGGGAAAGCTGAGGAGGGCGACAGAGTGAGGGAGAGAAGTAGAGAAAGCTCTGCCGGGATAGGTTCATTTAAACATACGTAAAATGTGTCCTCTGCATTTTACTCATCCTAGGAGCAGTGCCAAAAAGACAATCCTGTGCCAAAACAGTTGCAGTTCAAAAGAGACAAAACCATCAATGGTCACAACTGACCTGCATACTTGATTCTCTCCAGATTGGAGATAAAATCGCTGTAGTAGGTATTCTCAAAATGCCCATCCTGGAAATGTGAAACAACGATGTCAAACAATAGCTAGCTTGTTCATTTTCAAATCATCAGTGACTCTCAGTAAGAGTTAAATGGACCCATGGCAGTTAAATTAACATTAAATAACTTACTGTACGGTGATTAACAGGAATATTTGCTGGACTATCAGTTGGCTAAAACCACACCAGTAAAGCCTGATAAATACTTCTAAATATGGGCTGGTGTCACGCACTGAAAATGGCAGATCTATAAGCTCACGCACCTTGCCCTGCAATGTGTTGTGAGCTTGTAGATTGGCTATTTTTGGTGCACAACGCCTGCATGCAACAAAGTCTAATGGGGCTTTAACATTGTCTGTGTTACATTACACTGCTATCAAGGCAGGCAGATGCCTGTGGTAGTGTTGCCACAGCAATGACCTCTCACAGGAGAATGCCACTGACTGGCCAAGACCTTTGGCATTCCTGTGGAAGCGATAAGTCACACAACCTGCCAACACGCAATCATCCACTCAATAGAGCCTCTTACTGTCCAGGGTGATGGACACAGCTATGGCATCATACACAGGGGAGGGCATTTGGTCAGCTGGCAACTGTACATTTTCATCACAAAGCTTTTTATCAGCTTGCAGAGCTGATCTACATTTAATAACGACCATAGTGACGACCGTAGTGGACACTTTTTCATGATTGTCTGCCTCTAGGCTAGCCATGGTTCACATGACGCTCGTACTTCACGAGCGTCATGGCGCAACTGCCTCCTGTTTTATGCGATCGCTACATTTACAGTCCAAACGTGTATATACTGTAAACATTCCGATTTCAAATATAAAGTACTCGCCACATGTGCCACGGGTGTTTGCTGGTACAGCGATTAGCATTGCTACATCCCGCGTTGTTTAATAAAGAGCATTTTTATCCGAGCTGGTTTTTTGCCATTGGCTTTCAACTACGTGCCCCTATCGGTCGGGAGGAGTGTGGCACTCGGTGTGTTCGATATAGGCACGCTGACCGCACTGACAATACAGACTAATAGGCGAGTGCGCTCCCGGTGTGCAACTTTGTATTTCCCAAACGAACACCGTTTGAGAAAAGTAGCCGGGGCGCTCGGATAAAATGCTTTTTATTAAACAACAAGGGATGCAGCAATGCTAATTGTTGTACCAGCAAATTTGTAACACCCGTGGCACATGTGGCGAGTACTTTATATTTGAAATCGGAATGTTTATATACATGCTTGGACTGTAAATGTAGCGATTGCGTAAAACAGGCTGCAGTTGCGCCATGACTGTCATGATAATCATCATGACAGTCATGTTCAGGGCTACCTCAAGGCTAACCTGACTCTGCTAGATGGTGGCAGTAGTGAGTTCCTCCTCTTGCTTCCATCTGGTCTCTCTCGGGCAGAGAGGATGTACTCTGAACCAGTGCTGATCGGAGCGATATGCGATATATAGGTCAAACATGCACACACTTGTACAGTATGTAAAAGGAGGAAGAGAAGAGAGGGAAAAGAAGATGTTTTTTGACATATCCTACCTCATAGAAAAAGGCAAGAACTGCCAAGCCATCAGGCTTATCTCTGGCTTCAGTGAAGCTTTTGTACTTGTCAGAGTTGTAATGCACAACGTGGAGCTAGAAGACAAGGAGAAAATGACAAGACAAGTGAGTTGCCAGATTATACCCCCTGAGCTGCATCTCAAGCTCTTGGCAAGTTCTTGGCAATGGGCAGGCAGATCATCTAACATCACAACAAAGTGGATTCAATTACAATGCAAACTTTACTTAGACATCATGAAAAAACTGAGCCGGAACACAAGCCGGAAAATAAACCACAGGGTAAATACGGGTGGTAAATAACTGAATTGGACATGTTAGGAGAGAGAGAGAGACAGTCAAACAACTCAACAACATTGAGGACAGCAAAGTCTTACTTAAAATATGCACTATAAATCTGAACTATTGCATTCATGAAGTCAATAACACATTGACAGCACAAATTGCCAGAGCTGCTGGTATACAATAAATCATGTTATTAATATTGATCTGCTGCATGTTTCATCTTCTACATTGTCTTTTCCATTTTACCCATCCAAGTATGGGAGCAGCCACTGAGCAGCATGCATGCAGTATAGGCTATTTCCCTTGTCTTTTTTATGTGGAGGGAAACTGGAGCATCTGGAGCAAATCTACATGGAAAATATGCTAAATCTATAACATTCCACCAGTGCCGTTGGTCTAGTAGTTATGTGTCCTCATATATTTTATTTATATAAGAGGTCAAATTTAATTTTGAATTCCAGCCAACCTCTGCCATGTAACGGATGCCATCTAGTGTGTGCTCTGCCCCGCTTTCCTCCAAGTCCCAGCCGCCCCAGTGCAGGTGCATCTGTACAGCCGTGTACCGTCCAGGGAGGCCTTTAGTAATCACCAAGGTAGGAGGAAGGTCGATTTGTACTGTTGGGGCACCGGAATATATTAAAGGAGGTTAAACCAGAAATCACCATTCTGCAATTTAGACACTTGTCTATACTACCTATGAAAAAAGAGACGCCATGTAGAATTCCAACCTATGAAAGAAATATCATTCTGAGTTAATACATCTCATAGCAGTCATAGGAAACTGGCCTAGTCGAAACTGGTTCCTGTAAAAAACCTATTTCCCATACTGTACACGTGCCCCCCCCCCTTTTTTAACTTTATTTAACTATATGATGATTTACTTTTTTCATTGACTTTCTACCCATTCTAAATACTGTGAATAACATTTTCAATCAATCAATCAATCAATCAATCAATCAATCAATCAATCAATCAATCAATCAATCAATCAATCAATCAATATGCCTATACCTGTGTGCCCGTTGTTGGTCATTAAGAAATTCCCTCTCTGTGCTTCGTATCCATTGAGCTCCAGCTGCAACATGCGGGGGTTGTGCCTCACACTGCGTCGCTGGATGTCAATAGGAGACTGCTTCTTGCCACCGCATGAAGGGTACTTCTCCGGCCAGTGCGCCTGGTCCAGAGCCCCCTCTTTACGCAGCGGGTAAACAAACAAACACACCCCGAAATGTAAACCGATGTAAGAAATAAACAGTGTAAACTTCTCTCCAAACAAGTGCTACCCAACTTTTCACACTCAACGATATTCTTTTGTTTGTTCGTGAGGAGAAAACCAAACTAATTCTCGCTATCTCTGTGCGCTTTCACAAGACGTGAGAAAAGTTGAATCGGTGGTTAATGACCGCAACACGTTTCTAACAGGCAGGTGGCATGGCATTGTAATAGAACAATTCATTAATAAAAGTATAATCTCATTGTAGCCTATACTGTGGTGAACCTATAGTTTTGGATTGCTTTTTTGTTATTATTGAAATCTAAATAACTAACCCTATGTATGCTATAGCCTGCTAATTATTGCCATTGCCTATTCGGTTTTTGCTCTTTTAATTTATTTCACGTTTCACGCATGTTAGGCTACTACTAAGTAGTATCAAAAACAAATAAAGAGAACTGTCACTGTACCTGTGTATGTCCAGTGTATTCCATCGTGTGCTATTGAAGCAAGAGCAATGCTGACCAAAGTAAGATGGACAAAAACTGAGAAGAACTCCATTGTAGTGGGACTTGCTTCATGCACAACTCACCTCACACTGACTAAAGACCCAGAAAGAGAAAGGAGGTGTTGAGACTTCTGCTGAAAACGCCCCCGGGGGCCAGGCTTTTCCCATTTCTGCAACAAGAGATGATTACTAGCTGCTCTGACTGGCCTCATGTCCTCATCAGTGACCCTGAGATCTGTTTACACTCAGGTTTGGAGGTGGGCCATGTGTTGACATTTAAATGTATCATTATTAAAAGGCTAAATATTGGAACCCCCCCCCCCCTTCCCCTATTTCATTTTCTTTATTTTTTATTATTATTATTTTTCTCTCTCTTTCATGTCTGTTTACATTTCTTCACTTTATTATTATTGTTAGTATTATTTATTATTTTTATTATTTTTCAAATGTGTTACTTTCAATGTTGCTGCTGTCTCCTTGGGGAGACAATTTTGTACTGAGAACTGAATGATGCTATATGATGCTTCATGTATAAAATGTATTGTCTACCCCGGCAATGACAATAAAAACAATAAGTTGAAGGAAAAAAAGAAACAATCATCTTGTCATGGATGGGTTACAAAGCTAATTAATATATATTTTTCCCCTCAATGATTTCTTATACATCTTTGTATAGTGATGTTCATCAACATCATGAGGCCAGATAATACATTTAATGTTGATAATTCAGGATAATTCCGTTTTTATATTGTTATAGGCTAGCCTATAAGTAAGCTGTTAAAGATACTGTATCCGATATACCAAAATCTAAATCATCTGATCTGTCAATCGTGCATGTATACTATTACTTGCTTCTTGCATTATTTTTGTCATTAAGCCGTGAATTCATGACCCCTCACTTGGATTAAACAGAATTGCTGACTCTCTGGATATCAGGAAACCCAAAGAAATATAAGCCTTAAAGCAGGAAACCAAAAAAACTGGAAACCAAGATACGAGTATGGTCATGTCATTTGTCACTTCATCAAGCATGCATGCATGCAGGGGAGGGCTTGTGGATGGAGTCATTCTGAGACTGCAGATGTTTGGTGATACTTTATACACATTGAACACAAACCCAAGGGAACATGAATAGCCTATAATAGAATAACAGGTATCACCTGCTGAGATGCACCAGTCACAACATGTCCCATGCCTAACCACATGCCAGAACTGTACACCTTTGTGAATGTGTGTGTGTGTGTGTGTGTGTGTGTGTGTGTGTGTGTGTGTGTGTGTGTGTGTGTGTGTGTGTGTGTGTGTGCGTGCGCGTGCGCGCGCGTGCGCGTGCGTGCAGTGTCTGGATTAAGAGCGTCTGCTAAATGCCTAAATTGTAAATTGTAAAATTGTGTGTGTGTGTGTGTGTGTGTGCAGGCCCGGTTCTTCCTACAGGCCGACGAAGCAACGGCTTCGAGCGCCATGGGGGAGGGGCGAGAGTCCCAACTCTGTCTGCACCGTGTCCCCCCAGTGCCCCCCCAGTGCCTCCCCAGTGCCTCCCCAGTGTCTCCCCAGTGCCAGTGTCCCGCCAGTGCCTCCACAGAGCCTCCCCAGTGTCCCCACAGTGCCTCCCCAATGGACCCCCAGTGCCTCCACAGTGTCCCCACTGTCCCCCCAGTGCCTTGTTATTGCATATTGGAAATACTCAACTAAAGTAAAAATACTTCCAAACTGTACTTACGTACTGTACTAAAGTACAGACCAACCAGGGGATAGCCCGATGAAGGTCTTCCAGACTCCCCAAAATACCATTTTAGCATGAATCATCCATTGGAACACTGTTAAATAGGTCAAAGAAACATACCTTCACCCGCCCATGATATCGATAAATGCACCAAGTCTCTGTACACACATTCACGTAACTCCAGAACCGTTTTCCCCACCAACTTCAAATTCGACACACACGTTCCACACCCCCACCCGGTGTACAGTCCGCTGGATAGCCGGTTGTCCAGAACCAGCACAAAAGCCTCTGCCCGGCTCTGGACCTCATCACCGCTATATGTCCAAATATGGAGCTGGCCTGTTCTGACATCATTCTGATATCTGCATATTTCCATATTTGGGCATGCCTGACAAAGAACTCCAAATATGGACAGAAAGTGTCCAGGATCCACGTGTAGTTTCTCAAAGAAAAATAAAACATGGATATCAGATGAAAAAAAATATATACAGTATAATCTTATTTATTTTAAACTTTCAATAACATTGCTTTAATTTTACTTAATTTTGGATTATAGTGATATCAATACTAAATCATGGTCTGTGTAATAGGTGTCTCTATGTATAATTGTATGTATGTAATTTGTAAGTTGTGTTACTTGTGTTACTTGGGTCGTTTGATGTGTATGTCCCGTAGCAGCATATTACGTGATGAAGATATGTACCAATGCCAGGGTATAACTGGCTTTCGATGGTGATGTAATGTTGATATGTTTCAGTGTCGGGTGGATTAAAGGTAATGCCCCTATGTATACATGTATGTAACCTGACACCACTGCTATATCAAGCACAAAATAATCATTACGTCATACGCAGCCACGGACATACGGATCGGAGCACCGGACAAAAAACATTACTTGCACGCTCTGCTTGCGCAAGTAATAACTGGGTGGGCTTGCATCGTGTGCTATTGATTTTTTAACCAACACCCTTTATGTATGTGCGTTGGTTAAAATAAATATTGAACCAATGAAAAGTATTAAAAAGCGCTTCAGCCATAACCTCCTAACTCCACATGAGCTGGATGTTTTTTTGGAGTTAGGTGTTTTTTTCCCGACAGCAGAGATATCCTACTCGATTAGAGGTTAGAATAGTGGGCTTGAGACCTTTGACCTCTACTCAACAGCGCTTACTACACAATAATTGTTAAAACTATGGTACCAAATTCGTAATGAGTTATATTTCATTACTAAGAGGCACTCATAGCTTTTTTTACAGTATCGCTACAGACTTCATAACCTTTCCGTTCAGCCCCAGAAATCATCTTGACTTGAATACACGCTGTAGGCTGGGTGACGGGTCCCTCGTCTCTGCGTGTTTATGCCAGGGGGTTGTACTGTTTAACTTCTCAAACACGACTGAATGATTATTGACTCTACTTAATTAATATTTCCCACAGGAACATCATTATCATGAATGAACCAAAAATCCAAAAGACCAAATCCTACAGTGAGACTGCTTTTAGTTCATAATATGTGCCCCCAGACCCTCTGTAGCCTCCCAATCCCATCCACTGCATTTTTTTAAAGCCCATTTAACCCATTTAGGCCTGACGTAAGTTTTCAGTGGTGCTCAATATTTCATGTCAAGGACGACCAAAATTATATGTATTTGGCCGGGGACCCCCATTTGAAAATATGTTGTTCCAGGTACCCCCCAGAAGCAAAGATTTGAGTTAAAAAACGTTCGCTCTGAAAGAATATATATTCAAGAATCACAGATTTGCGCCACATTTTCACGGTTTAAAAAAAAATAGCAGACCTACAAGCTCTTAGCGTGGCACTCAGTGCCGCGCTATGAGCTTGTAGATCTGCTATTTTTCAACAGCTAAAGCATAACATAATGCTTAAAACACCAAACGGGGTTCCCGCCCCAAAATGGGTTAAAACAACAGCGTTGAACCATAGTGCTGTACACTCAGTAAGCAAGTACAAAATACAAAGAGTAAAACAATGAACAACAGACAGGGGGAAGAAACACAGACCACAACAGTGGTAAAGTTAAAAGGAAGGAAGCTAAATGATAGTTTGGTTGGCTTGGAAGCATTGGGCAATGGTTTATATAGGATGAGTAGTCTTTATAAATGTATTATGGATCGGCATTTTTATGCTTTTTTGTAAATGTGTAACCTTTGCAGTGTGGGGGGATAACCACGGTTGAACGTCTATGTCATATCAATAAATAAAGGTGCAGACAGTCCTACTCGTGAGCAGTTCATGTATTTTAAAATATTGTACGAGGAACAATTATAGTTTATATTTAAGTGATTTATTCTATTACTATTGTAAACCTTTTTACCGGTATATGGTATGGTTTGACATGTGACAGTTAATACATGTGACAAGTTTATAGTCATTGACTATATAATCACCTTGGGATGTTTAACCCCAGGAACATGTGAGAATGTTCTGTACATTCAAACAATGTTGCTTGAACATCAAACATAATTTCCTATTCAAGCTGAAGGGGGGGGGGGTTGAAGGTATTTTTTTTAAGATTCAGATTTATGTCTGCTGATCCAAACTAAATATCATGTCATGTATTGCTTATGTATTACTGCCGGGGAGCATTGGTCTGGCAGCGCTCCAACATGCACTGCTCCTGTGCTTGCGGTTATGGTTATGGGTCTAATGAATGTCGGACCAATATTAGTGTCGGACTAAAGCCTGTACCCTTGTGTAACCTTTGCAGTGTGGGGGGATAACCACGGTTGAACGTCTATGTCATATCAATAAATAAAGGTGCAGACAGTCCTACTCGTGAGCAGTTCATGTATTTTAATCCAGCCAACCTCTGCCATGTAACGGATGCCATCTAGTGTGTGCTCTGCCCCGCTTTCCTCCAAGTCCCAGCCGCCCCAGTGCAGGTGCATCTGTACAGCCGTGTACCGTCCAGGGAGGCCTTTGGTAATCACCAAGGTAGGAGGAAGGTCGATTTGTACTGTTGGGGCACCGGAATATATTAAAGGAGGTTAAACCAGAAATCACCATTCTGCAATTTAGACACTTGTCTACTACCTATGAAAAAAGGGACGCTATGTAGAATTACAACCTATGAAAGAAATATCATTCTGCGTTAATACATCTCATAGCAGTCATAGGAAACTGGCCTAGTCGAAACTGGTTCCTTTTTTAACTTTATTTAACTATATGATGATTTACTTTTTTTCATTGACTTGTGCTTTAGGCCTACCCATTCTACATACTGTGAATAACATTTTCAATCAATCAATCAATCAATCAATCAAGAAATCAAGAAATATGCCTACCTGTGTGCCCGTTGTTGGTCATTAAGAAATTCCCTCTCTGTGCTTCGTATCCATTGAGCTCCAGCTGCAACATGCGGGGGTTGTGCCTCACACTGCGTCGCTGGATGTCAATAGGAGACTGCTTCTTGCCACCGCATGAAGGGTACTTCTCCGGCCAGTGCGCCTGGTCCAGAGCCCCCTCTTTACGCAGCGGGTAAACAAACAAACACACCCCGAAATGTAAACCGATGTAAGAAATAAACAGTGTAAACTTCTCTCCAAACAAGTGCTACACAACTTTTCACACTCAACGATATTCTTTTGTTTGTTCGTGAGGAGAAAACCAAACTAATTCTCGCTATCTCTGTGCGCTTTCACAAGACGTGAGAAAAGTTGAATCGGTGGTTAATGACCGCAACACGTTTCTAACAGGCAGGTGGCAATGTGGCATGGCATTGTAATAGAACAATTAATTAATAAAAGTATAATCTCATTGACTATAGCCTATACTGTGGTGAACCTATAGTTTTGGATTGCTTTTTTGTTATTATTGAAATCTAAATAACTAAGATTAAGAATGTTCCCCTATGTATGCTATATAATTATTGCCATTGCCTATTCGGTTTTTGCTCTTTTAATTTATTTCACGTTTCACGCATGTTAGGCTACTACTAAGTAGTATCAAAAACAAATAAAGAGAACTGTCACTGTACCTGTGTATGTCCAGTGTATTCCATCGTGTGCTATTGAAGCAAGAGCAATGCTGACCAAAGTAAGATGGACAAAAACTGAGAAGAACTCCATTGTAGTGGGACTTGCTTCATGCACAACTCACCTCACACTGACTAAAGACTCAGAAAGAGAAAGGAGGTGTTGAGACTTCTGCTGAAAACGCCCTCGGGGGCCAGGCTTTTCCCATTTCTGCAACAAGAGATGATTACTAGCTGCTCTGACTGGCCTCATGTCCTCATCAGTGACCCTGAGATCTGTTTAGACTCAGGTTTGGAGGTGGGCCATGTGTTGACATTTAAATGTATCATTATTAAAAGGCTAAATATTGGAACCCCCCCCCCCCCTTCCCCTCTTTCATTTTCTTTATTTTTTATTATTATTTTTCTCTCTCTTTCATGTCTGTATACATTTCTTCACTTTATTATTATTGTTAGTATTATTTATTATTTTTTATTATTTTTCAAATGTGTTACTTTCAATGTTGCTGCTGTCTCCTTGGGGAGACAATTTTGTACTGAGAACTGAATGTTGCTATATGATGCTTCATGTATAAAATGAATTGTCTACCCCGGCAATGACAATAAAAACAAAAAAAAGCAAGTTGAAAAAAAAAGAAACAATCATCTTGTCATGGATGGGTTACAAAGCAAATTAATATATATTTTTCCCTCAATGATTTCTTATACATATTTGTATAGTGATGTTCATCAACATCATGAGGAATACATTTAATGTTGATAATTTAGGATAATTCCGTTTTTATATTGTTATAGGCTAGCCTATAAGTAAGCTGTTAAAGATACTGTATCCGATATACCAAAATCGAAATCATCTGATCTGTCAATCGTGCATGTATACTATTACTTGCCTCATTAAGCCGTGAATTCATGACCCCTCACTTGGATTAAACAGAATTGCTGACTCTCTGGATATCAGGAAACCCAAAGAAATATAAGCCTTAAAGCAGGAAACCAAAAAAACTGGAAACCAAGATACGAGTATGGTCATGTCATTTGTCACTTCATCAAGCATGCATGCAGGGGAGGGCTTGTGGATGGAGTCATTCTGAGACTGCAGATGTTTGGTGATACATTATACACATTGAACACAAACCCAAGGGAACATGAATAGCCTATAATAGAATAACAGGTATCACCTGCTGAGATGCACCAGTCACAACATGTCCCATGCCTAACCTCACATGCCAGAACTGTACACCTTTGTGAATGTGTGTGTGTGTGTGTGTGTGTGTGTGTGTGTGTGTGTGTGTGTGTGTGCGCGTGTGTGCGTGCAGTGTCTGGATTAAGAGCGTCTGCTAAATGCCTAAATTGTAAAATTGTGTGTGTGTGTGTGTGTGTGTGTGTGTGTGTGTGTGTGTGTGTGTGTGTGTGTGTGTGTGTGTGTGTGTGTGTGAGTGAGTGGGAGAGATAGAGAGAGTGAGAGAGAGAGAAAGTGGGGAGAGAGGGAGGGAGTGAAGATCAGAGTGATGAATGATGAAGGTGCTTGACATTAATTTCCCTATAATTACATGATTCCTCATTAATTAATTTGTACTAGGGCATTAAATATAATGTTTGTTTTGTCTTTGACTGCCAACACCAATACCTTTGTGGATTAAACAGGCTCGGCAGGTGCAGGCCTACGCAGTCTTGTTAGGTTGTAGGCTATATGGCAGGGTTCCCCAATAGGCGGCCCGGGCCATTTGCGGCCCGCGGAGCGCCCCCTTGTGGCCCCTGGAAGAATTTCCAGGGGGTCCCAGATATAAATGGCATTCAATGGGGGTCAGTAGCCTATGCATGTCAAACTGGGCATCCTTTTCAAATGGGGTCTTGCCCTGAAAATGAATTTTCAGGGCAAGACCTCGACCTTGTGCGTGCGGACTCGGCCCCCAGCCTGGTACCCTAGTCAAAATATGGCCCTTGAGGAAAATGAATTGGGGAACCCTGCTATATGGGTAGCAGCTAGGACAATGATTATAAATGTGTAATGTATCAAGGGGCGCCCGCTGGCCTAGTGGTCCAGGAGCATGTCACATATAAGCTCTGGCCCGAGTCCCGTTCATGACGACCTTTGCTGCATGTCTCACCGCTTCTCTCTCTCTCCCTCTTTCCTGTCAATCTTTTCTTGAAACTATCAATAAAGGCAGAAAAGCCAAAAACAAATCATTAAAAAAGTAAACGTATCAATACTGCAATATAGAAATACAAATACTCTGTTACAAGTAAAAGTCCGGAATTCAAAATGTGCTTGAGTAAAAGTACAAAAGTATGCATGTGAGCTTGTAGATCGGCTATTTTCAAATGGCCGAAATGTATAGGGCTGAAGTGGTCATGTATATATGTAGCTGAAGTCATATGTAAACGACATATGTTCAGCTTGTGACTGCAACTTGTTCCTGTTCGCAGATGACTCGGCACTGCAGGAACAAACTGCAGGTTGAAAAGGCCCTCAGCTCTGAACACGGTAGAATCTGCACCTGGCTCGCTGATAACAAACTATCTTTACACCTGGGAAAAACTGAATCCATTCTCTTTGGATCTAATAGTAATCTCAGCAAGGCAAATGGCTTCTTGGTTAGAGTGGGTGACAATGTTATCACACGTAAAGATGAAATTACCTACCTAGGTTCCATCCTGGAGGCTAATCTTTCCGGTGATAAAATGGCCACCAACGTAATCAAAAAAGTCAACCAAAGAACAAGATTCCTTTACAGGATCTCCTCACTGGTCAACAAAAACACCTTGAAGACCTTAACAGGAGCCCTCGTACAAGGTTTCTTTGACTATGCATGCACCTCCTGGTACCACAGCACCAAAACAAACTGGTCAGGCTCCTACTTGGCCTCACCCCCCGAACCCACCTCACCCCTGCCCACTTTGACAGACTGGAATGGCTTAGGGTCAACGACAGAGTACAGCATCTTGCAATGGGTCTGGTCCACAAGATTTGATACTCCACCAAGATACCCATGTACCTGTCTAGATACTTCCTTAATGTTAACGAAGTCCACACCCACAACACCAGAGGGAGTGCAACGAACCATGTACAACCCAGATTCGGCACAAACAAGGGACTAAATTATTTTCGCTCCTATGCCATTAAGTCATTAAGACATGCAAATCCCTTGACTCCTTCAAAACCGCTCTCAAAGGGCACCTACGGACGGCTGCAATTCGAACCCCCCCCCCCCTTTTTCCCCTCACTGTATATGTTTCTTTTCCCTTTTTACCTCTATGATGAATTCCTGTTCTGTTCTTTGACTATATAGAAGTGTCTATTTGTACGTCTCTAAATGTTTTGATGAATTGAACATGGTGGACCCTCTTGTAAACAAGTGTAATGCTTAATTGGGTCGTCCACTCACAGTTAACAGTCTTTGTATTGAGTTTGTGCTTGAAATGTACTGTAATTCTGCAAACTGTTAATAAATATTTCAATCAATCAATCAATCAATGCCTTGTAATAATAATCAAAATCTACAAAGTAACTTAGTAACTAAAGTTTTCAAATAAATGTAGTGGAGTAAAAGTAGGCTACAATATTTGCCTCTGAGATGTAGTGGAGTAGAAGTAAAAGTATTGGAAATACTCAAGTATTAAATACCTCAAAATTGTACTTAAGTAAAGTACTTACTGTATGTATACTTAGTTACTTTCCACCACTGCTGTCTGGCTGCATCACAATCCCTAACTAACTCTCTGCGTTTGTACAGTGAGTCAGTGAGTGACTTGTTGCTAAATTGTCTAACTGATATTATCACTGATATAACAGCGAAGCAGCAGATGGCGCAGTTGGATCTCTATAATACAACAGTCTGGTTTATCTGAAGGTCACTGCGCCAAGCCTTCAGTTTCATCATAGGATGCTTGCTGATCGTTTCCTCTGCGCAGGCTGCGCAGCTGCATGAAATATACCTCCTCCCTGCCCTGGCTGTAATGAAACGTCATTATTATGTCTGGGGAAACCCACACATGCATTTGGGGGTGATTCTAGCGTTTAATATGTGGGCGTCTGGGCCAGGCGACCTTTTCGTCATACCCATGATGTAAAAATAAGGTTTACATTTATTTTTTACATAATGTTCCCAGTGTTTCAATAAGATGTATTGGCGCTCATATTCAGGAGAAATACATAAATAAACGAACAGGTTATAAAACTAACTAGCCTAATTCAACAATAAGTAAACAAGCAGCAGCTAGGCTATTATTATCAACATCATGCTGATACATGCTGACAGCATGTAAAATAGTGGGCAGACAGTCGACTGGGCACCGCCACCACCTGACCACCACCACGTCTCGCCATCACCATCAAGGTCTCTTCGCAGATGAGCTGGGACAGAGGCTACCATCAGAGTATTTTTCCAGAGGATGTGACGACTGGGGAGAAAAACGTGACCAGCGTCACATGTATGCTGCCGAACCACTGCATCCAGCACAGCAGAGTTCTGTATGCTGCTCTGCACGTACTCTCTCTCTCTGCGTCACTTTATCCTACCGTTGTGCAACGTTGCCTCATCATCCCTCCTCCAACTCCAAGCCACGGATTAAATATATTAAATCACTGCTCCTCCGAGTCCTCCAAATACTATACATTCCTTCCATTATCATCTATTGTGTTGACAATCTATTGTTATCACATTTACAGATAATTGCAAAGTTGCAAACACAAAATTGCATCTGTGATGCTCTAGGCTAGGCCCACTACTACTACTAGTCTACTATGGGGTCTCTTATTTGTTCTTTCTTTTCTTTTTACCTCTTTTGTTTTTCAATAAAAAAAAGAATGTACACAATATGTTACATTGTATTGTATTGATTGATTGAAATATTTATTAACAGTTTGCATAATTACAGTACATTTCAAGCACAAACTCAATACAAAGGCTGTTAACTGTGAGTGGACGACGTAATTAAGCATTACACTTGTTTACAATAGGGTCCACCATGTTCAATTCATCAAAACGTTATATATATATATATATATATATATATATATATATATATATATATATATATATATATATATATATATATATATATATAACGTTCTTCTTGACAAAAAAAGAAGAAAGAAAGAAAGAAAGTATATTGTAGCGATCCCAGGAACCGGAGACAGAGACATATGACTATGTAAAAATGCTATGTAAAAGTGATGATGCTGGTCGTCGTGCCGTCTGTCATGTATGGAAGGACAGAAAAAGATGTCCGCATGGCGCATCCCCGTGCATGCATGCATGCATGTGTGTGTGTCTTCTACATGGGAAGAAGGCGTGGTGATGCTGCATGCTGCTGCTGGTGAACGTGCAGAGCCGCTCGCACTCGCCAGCTCGGCCCCAGCCAATCATATCGCGAGAACTCCTTCCTGTGCCTTCTTCTGGCCACTTATCATCAGCCAGGAACATCACGACGAGTTTCTTCTCTGCCCAGCACGCATTACAGAGAGCACTACCCGGCTTGCACGCAGTCTTAAACCCGGAAAGGTAAGTCCCAGCCTCCTTTTTTACTACTTTTATTATTATCTGGCGTGGCTGAATATGGTTTTATCTACAAGTCTACCAGAAGTCATTCCAAGACGAGTCGTTTTTACGTTTTGCGGGGCTGTATTTCATTGACCGTGTGATTGTAGGTACACGGCGTTCCTCATCATCCTCTACGATGACCCCCAAGTCTTATTTTTGGCTGTTTTGCTGTATATTACCTTAAACCGTATTTATTTGGGAGTTATGTGCTTATCTTAACTTAACATGACATAATGGTGGTTCAGGCTGGGCTACAGCCTATTTTTAAACCTGGCCGTCAGCTGGCGAGATGTCACTCCATTTAGAACTGCAGTGGGGGGGTTCAAGTTGCAGCCCAGTTTTAGCCCGTACTTAAACAACGTTCATTTGTAAACGAATGACCGTCTACTAGTCTTATTTGAGTTGAATCTTTTATTTCATAACGTCTCACATGGAGCCATACAGAATTAATGGCCTATGCAGCAGTGTGCTTGCTACCAGTTGCTTGTGTCAGACCTGGGGGTGTGTCCAGACGAGAACATTGTGTGAAGGGAACTGTTGCATTTGATACAAGGTTCCCATAGCATAGAATAGATATTCACCCTGCATCGCCAAAATGGGTATTTTCTTCACTTCCACAGACGGGCGACGGCTTTTAATTAACTATAATAATTATGTATTGGCAGTTAGTTTTCTAATATAAAAAAATATTAAATATACTATACAGCAACAATACCAACACAGAACCCAGTAGATTGAAACGAGTTAAAGCATTTGAGGGCCACCTTAATATATCCAATTTCAGTGTTTAATTATTTGGCTGCCTGAGGGTGCCATTTTGTGGAACCAGAGCTTCACTCACTAGTTTTTCCAACTTCACTGACCCGATTAACAAAAGGTTAACAATTGTGAAATGTATTGTATATAGAACTGTAGCCTACACTGTATACCAGTTGCTGCATAGGTGTTATATTTTTGTTAGGCTATTATTGTAGTTTGGCTGTTGTTGTAGCTTGGCCCATGCTGTTGAACTGTAAACATTCAACAGCAGTGTTTTGACAGCAGGACCCCTCTTCTGTCTCTTTCTGTCATACATTTGGTTGCTTCAGTCCCCTGTGCTTTATGGCCAGAGGCAAGTTTACACACATACATGTAAGGGCAGGGTTTTTTCCATTGGTTGGGGGGCTGGGCTCTAGTTCATTCATTGATGCATAAAAATGGATGGATGAGAAAGTCAGGGCATTGGGTGTAAGAACAATGCTAATCCATTCTGGTTTAATGCATCCCATCCATTCCATTCTCGCACAGTACACTTCTGTCTGGAATTTGGACAGATAGGCTGACTAAGATTAGGCCACTACTCAGTCAAACATGTACCAACTACCAACTTGTGACTTACTCATTCCCATTGTCAGTTGTCACACATTATTTTCTGCTTTGTTCTGTTGATTCCACAACTCAAACCACAGCAGTATCAGCAGCACTTTTTTTTAACATGTTGTAGTACTATTCCCAGGTATCAGACAGTGTACAGTGCTAAAAGCTGCAGTACAGATTTCATGAAGTTGATTATGAATTCACCTGTTGAGAGCATTGTTGCACTGGCCACACCTTGCTGTGACTAATCTCTATGCCTTGGTCATATCTTTTTCTTTTATTTATTCCTCCCACCGTTTACATTTGTTAAGTAATGTAGTCTACAAGATTATTATAGATTGTTTGCTGAGTCTCTAAATGACATTTACAGATGACGACAATGGGGTTTACATTTTATGCCCACTTTGTCCTTGAGTATACCAACCAGACTCACAGATTTTGCCAAGTCACTGCTCTACATCAAAGCATTAGACCTTATTGAATCAACGTCAGTATGCTGTGTTTTTTGTTTGTCCTAGCAGCTCATGACTGACGTATCCTCATTCCTCCCTTGTTTATTTCTCTCTAGAACCATGTCAATCCTGAAGATCCATGCACGTGAGATTTTTGACTCCCGTGGCAACCCCACTGTGGAGGTCGACTTGTACACCAAGAAAGGTATGGTAAATCTACTGAAGGGCTAGGAACCATGCAGGTTTCTTAAATACAATAAAATGGAAAGGGATTTATTGTTTAGCCAATAATAGCCATGGCCAGGAAATTGAACTTGGCTTCATGTCAAATAGTGATGTCACATCTATCTATAAATGCACCAAGTCTGTCTGTGTGTGTGTGTGTGTGTACTGTTGTAATCCACATAACTCGAGAACCGTTCGCCCCACCGACTTCAAATTCCACACACGCGTTCCACACCACCAGTGCACCACAGGGAGTGCAGTGCCTGATGTCCAGTCGGTCAAACCCACGGTTGTCCAGAACCGCCCCAAAAAGGCCTCTGCCTGGGCTCTGGACACTGTAGTGTAGAGGCTCCAACAGGCACCGCTCTAGTCATAGTAATTACAAAATAAGTCGCATAATCAAGGATGTCTAAAAGAAAGATGGTCAGAATGATCAAGAGCCCGATTTATTTCATGTAGGGGCTGATTAAGGAATTTCAAAGATAAAGAGAAGATTGGGAGAGCACCGTTTACAGTCTAATATCATTTGAACAACGGTAGACGTTACATTAAATGGAGATGAACCTCCTCCAAATGACTGTTGGAGCATCATTCAAAACAAGCATTCATACTGGCAGGAAACTGAATACTGTGTGCAGGAAAGTGTCCAACGTTTCATCAGCATATTGCTTGATGTGGTGGTATTAGTCAATCTTGTGTTGTGATTTCAGTATCTCACCATTATATTGTGCAGCCCCCATACTTCTCACTGTAGGTTAAGCAGATTCAACAACAAACTTGCATTATTTTCACACTACTCGTATAAAACCTTAATTCTCACCATATAATATACTGTATGAATGTACAATGCTAATTCTAGGTGGTTTGCCTATTATTCCTAATCACCTTGAACCTAGATGGCTAAAGTGACTTGGTGTAAGTTGTACTTACTCCAACATGGGTAATGGTATGTGTTCCCCTGGTGCCAACTCTGGGTCTAGAGAGGATCAAATGGTGGATGTGTGAAATAGCTCCTGTAATATCACACTACTTTACCTACTGTATCTGCTACACACACAAATATCATATAGTCTATAGACAGCACAATTTAGGAGTATGATGCCATAATAATGTAATGTTTAGCCCGTAGCACTTGCCCAAGCCTCAGAGCGATATCACGGGCGTATGCAAAGGCTAAACTTAAGTAACTTAGATAGCATTTTATGTAGACGTAGCACTCTATAGTGTAAACGTATAAATTCATTATATAGATATTCCACTGTTATGTTTTTGTCCTTGCTTACTGTAAATCGCTCTGGATTAAGAGCATCTGCCAAATGCCTAAATTGTAATGTGTACAAACCGGACACCCATGTAAATGATACTTCTGCCTTCCTTCACCGTATGACAAACCACATGCACTCATACAGTATACAGTATACAGCATACAGTATGCTGTTGACAATTAGGCCAGGACAGTCCTAGTTGAAACTAAAGCATATAAATGTTCATATGCTTGGAATCAACTGGGTCTGACCGTGATCCTGGTTTTGGTGTCCTGTTGATGCCAAGCTGTTTGTGTTCTGCCCTGTGAACTTAAACAAAAGAACCGCTCAACCCAACTCAATGTCCTGGGAATGTTAATGAAGAACACTGAATTGCCAATGACATGGAAACGAGTAGAGACGGATTGAAACTGGCTTAGATTAAGGCGTTGAAATGGCATTGAAAACTGCCTGGAGACAAGCATCTCTATTCTATAGCCCTGCTTTCTTTCATTAGTCTCTTATGGTTGCTAGGTTCTCTAGCTTTTTGTATGTAGCGCCTTTTTGTTCACTATTAATTTAGATGGCCTTGTTATTTGGCAAATTGGCATCATTTGTGGCATAGTCGAAAGGAGAGTGGTGCTCTAAAGGTACACCAGCTAGGCATATAATGTGTTTCACCATGTTATATAACTGCTTTGCCTCCCAGTGGTACTACTGGATCTCTGCTCGCTGTTGCTGCTATTTTCAGATGCTCTAGCATCACTTAAACAGTATTTGTTCTTCAGTTTACCCAGGGCACGGGTGCTCATTTTCAGCCACGCCCTGCACACAAAAGCACAAAGCAAGTGATGAATAAAATCTCTGGAATCTTCAATCTAGAGTTTATATCTTGATGCATTTGATTTGTTAAGCCTGAAACCATTGCTTGGATAACTGCTGTCGTCCTGGCAAAGCCTTAAATCCGAGGCTTCTAGGACAGTGGGCAAACTGAATAGATTTTGAATGTCCCCAATTTCTGCTCACATGGTTGATTCCAAAATGGCTGAGCTCTATGCATCTGCATCATGTATGTGTGGGATGGAGGCTGTGCTCTGGCATCCTAGCGGGGATCTTCTTGCACATGCTCTGTGCACAGCTTTCACAGTCTACGGTTTACACAGCAGTCAGCATGACGCTTGCTCTCTGGAAGGAGGATTACTGTGTCGTTCTACATTCATGTATTAAAAGGTAGAACACGTTTTTAAAACCTTCAATATAGAGATGAGATAAAAACAGAACATAAAATAATAGTGTTCAAGGGGGCAGTTTTTTTTTGTCAAGTTCTTTGTGGATTGAAGGGACAGAGTGATAATAACCTAAAGGGATAGATAACCAGGGTTACAACCAGTTATGAATCTCAGGGCTCCGTGATAGACGGTGTCCAACAAATGAGAGGTAGCTGACGCATGCATCGAAAAGATGCAAGAAGGTGGCAGCTACAAGTGCATTAAAAGACACTATTTATTCCTGGAAAAACAAGCTGAATTTTAGTTTCAGTTTTTCAAACTAAATAGTCTTACAAATCATTTAAGATTTTTATCAACAGGCCTGGGGATATTTGTACAAGGCATGCATCTGCATCCGTGTATTATAAAAGAGATAAAACAAACAGTCCTTTAACAATGTTTATTAACAGTCCTGGGGAGATATTAAGTACAATCTCCCCAGGCATCTTCTACAAAATGTCCAACTTAATCTGAAATGGCTAATGCCAGCCCACACAGACAGACCTTCCGTACACTACTGTTTCTCATCATTGTCCAAACTGTCCACTTGATGAAATATCAGTTCCTGTAGAACCGGCTGTTAGTCCAGATACTAGAAAAGAGTTCATCAAATGAATTTAAAGTACAGTTCACGCAGAGGACACATAGAATAATGTAAACGTATGGACACTCTCCTTTAATCTTCTCTCTCTCATACTAGTTCTGTCAGACAGAGAAAAAACATTACTTTGTAAGGGCAGGGGATGCTGGTCACTGATTGGGTGGTGCCTGGCAGTGGCTTTCTGTAGCTGTTAACTCTTGAATGCCGAGCAACCACTACTGCACCAAATGTCATCAAAACATGTTTTGTGTGGGTCTCTTCATGTCCCCCGATGAAGGGCAAAGGCTGAAATGCAACATTTAAAAAAGTTGTTATTTTACACTCTTCATGCACCTTGCTAGTGGGTAAAGTTACTGTCCGTAATCAAAAAATCACACCCGTGTGAACTGAGTGGTGTAAGGTTTTATATAGCATGATCAGCTGTGGTCTGACGTAATGTCTGACGTCCGATGTGAGGTATTATATAAGGTAAGGTATTATATAGCCTGATCAGCTCTGATCTGACGTAATGAAATCACACCCGGATGTGATTTCACAACTGGCTTTTGTGTGCAGAAAGAAATGAGCATGGTTGCTATGTTCAAAATAATTTCTGACGTAATTAAATCACACCCGGGTGAACTGGATGACCGTAGCAACCATGGTCATTTTTTCTGCACAAAAAAAGCCAGTTGTGAAATCACATCCGGGTGTGATTTCATTACGTCAGATCAGAGCTGATCAGGCTATATAATACCTTACCTTATATAATACCTCACATCGGACGTCAGACATTACGTCAGACCACAGCTGATCATGCTATATAAAACCTTACACCACTCAGTTCACACGGGTGTGATTTTTTGATTACGGACAGTAACTTTACCCACTAGCAAGGTGGGTTGTAGGAGTGGTTTACACCACTCAAAAAGCTGAACTCCATACATTGGATAGTGATGATGGAATGATGCTTCAACATTCGTTCATTACAACTGTGCCATTGAACTGTGGTCAACCTTTGCAGACAACAGTTGCCGTTGAACATGAACCATGATGCAGCATTTCTGTATACTGTATAACGCTAACGGTGACCAAACTTCCTGTGTTTCATCAAGGTCTGTTCAGGGCCGCAGTGCCCAGCGGTGCCTCTACTGGCATCTATGAGGCACTAGAGCTCCGTGACAATGACAAGACACGCTACATGGGCAAAGGTACAGTAGGCCTCCCTTCTACTGACCTATCCTGACAGCTGTTTATTTTGTTCTTTCTAGATTCTACATTCACCTCCTCTCCATACACTCTTGGTCTCTCCATACATTCTTGGTCCCTTCATCCTTCATCCCTGACCCTTTTCCCACCTCTCCTCCTTCTCTGTCAGGGGTGAAAAGAGCTGTTAAATATGTAAATGAGTTCTTGGCCCCAGCTCTGTGTAATCAGGTAAAAAGTGTGGACAAAACGGGAATGCGGAACTAACGTATTGCAGTGTACAGCAGCATGAATTAGTGGGTTTGTCTTTTGAAACTAACTTGGCAGGCATTAACAGATGATTACGGAGCTTAAAAAATAAAAAGGCGGGGGAAACAAATGGGATCATATTTATTCAATTATAAGATCTCTGGAGTAATCATTCATTATACTCCGTATGATTACTAGTAGATAATCATACGTTTGTTGAATGACTGTGTGATCATCTGTCATGCCTGCTATTACTGCATGGTCTTTATTTTCCTTGGGTCAGTGATGGTCTGCTTGTCCCTTGCAGGTGTCTCAAAAGCTGTTGAGCATATCAATAAAACAATAGCACCTGCACTGGTTAGCAAGGTAGGCCAATTTATTGTTTGACTAACATGACTGTGTGCTAGTGTAAAGGCATCAGAAAGTTTCTCCGATTACCAGCGAAGAATGAGCCATTCTGTTTGTCATTCACATTTTTGTGTCTTAGAAGTCAAGTACATATTTACATAATGGGAGGATTTATGACCTTAGTTATGGTAGTAGTCTATACAGAATGTCTTGACGGTAAATGTTTAAATAAAAAGGTGAGAAATGAAAGTGAGTACTAAATGAGTGATCTTTGTGCTGTCACTCTGAGTCAAGTGTTGATTCAGTTCTGAATATGACACATGCACTGTACCCTGTGGCAGACCTGCAATTTGTGGTAGATGTCTGAGCTGCTGTGATTACTTTAACATAATTATTTGCAGTGTGGTCTTTTGAACTAACCAGACAGAATTCAACTTTAAGTTTACCTAGAGATAATGACTTCCCTTCACTTGCACTAATTGCCATGTTATGTCTTGCTCAGAACGTGAATGTCTTGGAGCAGGAGAAGGTTGACAAGCTGATGCTGGACATGGACGGCACAGAGAACAAGTGTAAGCTGCTACTTGATTCAGTCATTTGGCCTCAGTGCTAAAAGAGCTGATATTGTGCCCAGATTGTGTCGGCTATCTCAAGACCGACAATGGACAATTAAACTTTGTTTTAATTAACAATAGAGATTGGGGTACAAAATTAATGCCAAGAAACCGTGGTATTGAGCACTATTGTTTCAGAATATATTGTCATGATATTTGTCTTTGCCCCTCTCAGCCAAGTTTGGTGCTAATGCCATCCTGGGCGTTTCCCTGGCTGTGTGCAAGGCTGGTGCAGCAGAGAAGGGCGTGCCCCTCTACCGTCACATTGCTGACCTGGCTGGCAACCCTGAAGTTATCCTCCCTGTCCCTGTAAGCACTAATTTCAGAACTGTTATCATAGAACATGACATGCTAAATTTCAGGTTCATAATGGTTGTAGTCACCAAGTACAATAGCTGTTTACAAAGTTGTCTTGCGTTGATGCAGGGAGTGTACAAATCACCACTTGTGTACAGACAAAGAAATATAAATGTAATATTGGAATCTTGCTAATGGCCACAACGGACCCTTTTAAAAGCCTGAACATGGATCCCCTCTAATTTCCTTCAGGCTTTCAACGTCATCAATGGTGGATCCCATGCTGGCAACAAGCTCGCCATGCAGGAGTTCATGATCCTGCCTGTTGGAGCCAGCTGCTTCAAGGAGGCCATGCGCATTGGTGCAGAGGTCTACCACAACCTCAAGAATGTCATCAAGGAGAAGTATGGCCAAGACGCCACCAATGTAGGAGATGAGGGTGGCTTCGCGCCCAACATCCTGGAGAACAAGGAAGGTGAGAGGAGACGGGAAGCCATTTCTCCTGCTTGTAACAATAGAAGCGTGGCCCTGATCCAACTAAGAGCAAACTGCATAGAAGAATTAAATTCCCAAATGATTGAATTCGGAATAGAATTCCCATTGTGTTTGGAAATAAGGATTTAGTTTGATCTTTAAAAAAAAAAACCTTTAGCATGTGACTTGGCCCGCTGAAAGGGAGGGTCCTGTGAGTGTTAACAATCTTAGACCTCCCAGGCCAGTGTTTCAACAGCAGCCTACCCCCCCCCCCCCCCCCCCCCCCCCACCCCCTCATGAGACTACTAGCCTCCCTTTGACCCTATTCTGCTGCTCAGGCCAGTCATGCCACTCCTGGGCCGACAGATGGCTTCCAAATTAGAGCCTCAAAGCATTACTGAATAATGAATGCATTGACTGCACTCAGAGAAAGATCAAGGTGCTGAGATGGCAAATGCCCCAGTAGGTCACAGTAGTGATTTGTTGGCCAAAACCCTAGTATTAACTTAACCAACAAACTCCCTCCACGGGTGCAGTACTTAGTTTAGACAGTTTTTGGTTTAGACTAGTCATTGGTTAGACCAGTCATTAGTCCTGCAACTACAACCTATCTCAAACCCTCACCCTAAACCTAACCTCCCACGGGGCAGCACACCTAAACCTAACCTTAACCCATGTCTAACCAATGACTAGTCTAAACTAAGTATGCCCCCCCCTCCCTCCACTATTTATTTGGTCATGGGTTCTGGGACGAGGATTCAGCCAGCCATTGTGATTTAGCTCTTCTCATTCAGTTTGATTTCAAAGCAGCGTATCTCAGTATCTTTTACTTGTTTACTTTTTTTTTTTTTAATAAAACAAATATTCCCAATTGGCAATTCCCCCCCATGTGTATAGTCCCTGTCATTGCCAACACCTACTTGTTGGTCTTGGGGATGCACTCTATAGACAACCACATGTCAGCTGGCGTTGCCAGCTGCTTCTCGACAGTGAAGCGTTTCACCAGGAGGGCATAATGTGTGTGTGTGGAAGAACAACACTATTCCTACCAGTTCCTGCCACTGTTGGACAGGTGCCCTGACAAACCTGTAGGAAATACTAGTTATTTTTATTCATTTGTTTGTTAGATGGTAATTTTGTTAATTTATTGAATTATCTTTTCTACACAGTTGAGTCATTTACAATTCCCCAATGTGTATAGACCCTGTCACTCCCCAACACCTGCGTGTTGGTCTTGGGGAGGATATAAACCAGGGTAACTCAAAGTGGGTGCTGTGACGTAAGTCCAGCTGGGGTGCCGTGGAACAATTTGAGAATATTATACGACTTGCAGTTACAATATCACGTCTTTATTTCTATTTGCAACCAGAAGGGCTGGCCACCGTGTTTTTTGTTTTGTTTTTTGTTTTAGATCTTTTTGGCCCATTTTTGCTTTATTTACATGTAGTTACACGATCACCAACACATTTCCCCCATAAAATGGGGTCCTGATAAGATTTGACCAGAGTTGGATTTGAACTCAAGTCATTAGCAACTCGCAGGAGCATTTGGTTAATGTGACTAGTCTGTGATCCCCAGGCACATCACAGCTCAGTAGCCTTTAATTTGATTCTATAAGGTGTATTAGTTAAATGTAATAATGAGTCTCCAATACTGAAAGTGTTGGGCATTTATTTCTCATGCTATGTAATCACTAAACAAGCTACTAGTTTAGCCCAATCATGTTTTAATATCCATTCTTTCCTTCTCTGTCCTCAGCCCTGGAACTACTGAAGAAAGCCATTGCCCTGGCTGGTTACACCGACAAGATTGTCATCGGCATGGACGTAGCCGCCTCTGAGTTCTACAAGGCCGGAAAGTACGACCTGGACTTCAAGTCCCCTGACGACCCAAGCCGTTACATTTCCTCCGACAAGCTGGCCGACATCTATAAGGGCTTTGTCAAGGATTACCCAGGTGGGTTTTCAAGCCTATACTTATCCTTATTACAATGAGGTTATAGGCCCCTTGGCCTCTTAATATGGTTCTTGTCACCCTTTTGAGATGCAAAGCCTCAACGACTTGCATTGGTAGAGATGAGAAAGGGCATAGCTGGCTGGATGGCCTTGGAAGTCTAAGTATTAAAGGCTTTGGAATGGGATTGTGAAGTGACAATTAAACCATTAGTGATTAGTATTATCATTGGTTTTACATGCTATCAATATTAGTTAAAGTTATAAGTTTGTATACCGTAGATAACTGTTGTTCATATTAATAACTTTATTTCTAAATGATGCATAATGTGTGTTATCTATTCTAAATTTAAGAAATGCTGGATGTCAGAAAAAAGTGTCTGTCTGAGCCTCATACACACGTACAGAACACAAATGTTTGGTCAAACCATGTGACTCCCATTGGAAAAGCATTGAGGCGGCCATCAAACACAGACGGAACATAGAACATGCGTTCTGCATGTGTGCATCAGGCCCGTTTTCGACACCTCCCCTTTAGGGATTAGACCGCGTCTTGCAGCAGAGCCACACGGGGAACATTTCCGGGGCGTGCGTGGCAGACGGGCAGCATCGGCATTTTGGAACAACATTGAACACGATCGCCTACCACTTCTCTCCTGCTTCTTTCTACCGCAAACGTTTCAACTGCATGTGGGTGACACACTGTTTCGATCACCACCGCAAACGTTTAAACTGCACGTGGGTGACACACTGTTTCGAGACCACAACATGGAATGAGCGGGTCCATTTAGCTACACTCCCAAAGCTACATTACTGTGACAGTGCAATGACCACCATCCCGTGCCATCGATACGTTTAAACTGCACGTGGGTGACGCACTGTTTCGAGACCACAACATTGAATGAGCGGGTCCATTTAGCTACACTCCCAAAGCTACCCAATTACTGACAGCGCAATGACCGCCATCCTGTGCTGTCTGTACAATAAAATGATGAATACCTACAGAGATGCAATGACAGATATCCATCTATCTATGACAATCCATCTTATATAATAATTTTGTGCCCAAGTTCAACCAATTTCCCAAGATCATTCGTTAACAATTCCCTTCCAATCAATGTGATCTATCTATATCACTTTACCCACACTGTACATTTCCTGTTCATATATTGGAACGGGCACGGCCCTAGTACTTGATTAACTCTTAACACTCCCAACGCGGATCGCGTATCAATACGTTATCAATTAATCAAACGTCGGGTGCGGATCACGTATCAATACGTTTCAATCACTTTTTTATAGAATACTTTCATTCATCTTTTTACCCACCCGGACAATGAAGAACCATCGCCCTATCATTGCTGCTTACTCCCGCTCACGTGATCAGAAAAAAAAAACAAAAAACAAAAACCCCCCTCCCCTCCTGAAAACAGGAGGGCTGGCCGCTTTACGTGTAGAAGCCAGTTGAACGCTGAACGGAACGCTGCCTATTGCCTAAACACATATGCACCAGATCGGCATTGCAATGCATAACATCTGCAACACACATGGACAGATGCATGTTTCCTTCTTCATACTGTAGCGACCAAACGATCCCCGAGCCTACAATACTACGAACTAACCACAGTATCGAGGGGCTGCCACGACAAGACAGTGTTCCGTTGGTGGATCACGTATCGCCATGCAGAGCCGTCATAATCGGAGATCGCTCAGACGTGTGATTGTAACGCTTTTTTATTCATTATAATTGTAGTGATAAGACCGCAATGAACGCGTCGGGGACGTAATCGACCCGGGTGTAATGTATAACGAACTTTTCCGCGACCTAAACCGTGGTGTTGTCATCTGTGGAAGTCATTTTTTCCTTCTCGTCGACATCACAGCCGGGTGACGCTTTTTTCCCCCTCCATCGCCCCCAAGCTGCATGCCCATAGCCTGGCTTGGCCAGCCTCATAGCGGGGATTCACTGAAGATTCTTCCCCGGAGGAAACATCAGTGAACCCTCGCTATGAGTCTGGCCGTGCCAGGCTAGCATGCCCAGGCATGTTCCCCTACACTAGCTTGAAAAACAAAATCAGCTGATGACAACGCGTCTCGCCGTTATACTATAGTTCTGAACCGAACGGTGGAATGGGACTTTTTATAGCCGTACGGATCAAGACTTTTGCTGCCCAATGTGCCCATGACCCCCCCCCCCCCAATGTTACTGCGATCAAAACAATGAAAGCAGTGAGATAGATTAGGCGAGGCGGCAATCATCATCAAAAAGAAAGCATAGTTATGAAGGTTTATAGTCAGACATTGACAGGCAGATATAACAATAAACACAATAAATATGCTATACATCCTATACATCGAATGAAAGCCCTGAATGTGTACTTTTACGAGGAAAAGAGTAAACATTGATCCCATGTACAGTTTGTCATAAATTGGATACTGGGTGGATGCACATTGCGCCCACCAGATATAACTGCAGAGAAGACATGGACCTGAACTCAATATTCACAAAATAAGGCCTATAGCGACATATAAATACTATATACCGTATGAAACAGAAGACTCTCTGCTTTCATAAGGAAAAAAATTGTACTGTAATAATAAAAAAATCACACCACTGTGAAGTGAGCAGTGCAACTCTACTTCTCTACTTATTCACTACAGCTCGCTATATACGGACTGAGGCAGAAAGTCATGTAAACCTTTTATTTACAGTTTGGTCTGTAAACTTCTACTGTAATAATAAAAATCACACCCCTGTGAAGTGAGCGTTGCAACTGTTCTGTACTTATTCACTACAGCTCGCTATATACGGACTGAGACAAAGTCATGTAAACCTTTTATTTACAGTTTGGTCTGTAAACTTCTACTGTAATAATAAAAATCACACCCCTGTGAAGTGAGCGGTGCAACTGTTCTCTACAGTTGCACCGCGCAACTATAAAGAACAGTTGCACCGCTCACTTCACAGGGGTGTGATTTTTATTATTACAGTAGAAGTTTACAGACCAAACTGTAAATAAAAGGTTTACATGACTTTCTGTCTCAGTCCGTATATAGCGAGCTGTAGTGAATAAGTACAGAACAGTTGCAACGCTCACTTCACAGGGGTGTGATTTTTATTATTACAGTAGAAGTTTACAGACCAAACTGTAAATAAAAGGTTTACATGACTTTCTGCCTCAGTCCGTATATAGCGAGCTGTAGTGAATAAGTAGAGAAGTAGAGTTGCACTGCTCACTTCACAGGGGTGTGATTTTTTTATTATTACAGTACAATTTTTTTCCTTATGAAAGCAGAGAGTCTTCTGTTTCATACGGTATATAGTATTTATATGTCGCTATAGGCCTTATTTTGTGAATATTGAGGAGTTCACGTCCATGTCTTCTCTGAAGTTATCTGGTGGGCACAAGCTGCATTCAATAACCAATTACTGTCTAACTGTAGATGGGATCAATGTTTACTGTTTTCCTCGTAAAAGTACACATTCAGGGCTTTCATTCGGTGTATAGGATGTATAGGATATTTATTGGGTTCAATTTTATATCTGCCTGTCAATGTCTCTGACTTTAAACCATCCATAACTCTGCTCGCTGTTCAAGATAACCACTTCCAGGCAAATGCAGGTGTTGCAAAAAGGTCAATATCTCCAGAATGGAACATGGTAAAATCAAAATGTATTTTTTTAATTGAAGTGGACAAGTTCAGCTTTCTTTTGATGTAGGCGTGTGATTCTCGCTATAAGAGAACATTTTACTGTGGGCCCCCGAACAAGGCCTTTGTGCAATGTTAAACGGCAGCAACATCCAAATAGGCCTGTTGAGATCTTGCAGCAATCAAAGTGTTAAGAGTATCTGTGAGAAGTGCCGATACAACTTGAGAGAGGCTAATAAAATATCTGCACCACCTAATTTAAGCCCTCTCAAATCATGGTAGTTCATATCACTGGTGTACCATTATCATCAACACTGTTTTTTTTCCCCCACACAGTTACTGTACACAAGCTACTTGAACAATGCTAAGACTTTTCTTTGAGAGACACATACGGGTATTTCCGCCATTCCATGTGTAAGGCAGAAGAATAACACTACTCCCTCCTCCCCTCCTAGTGGTGTCTATTGAGGATCCCTTTGACCAGGATGACTGGGAGGCATGGTCCAAATTCACAGCCGACACAGCCGGCACAGTCCAGGTGGTGGGTGATGACCTCACAGTCACCAACCCCAAGCGCATTGCCAAGGGTGTGGCCGAAAAGTCCTGCAACTGCCTGCTCCTAAAGGTCAACCAGATCGGCTCCGTCACAGAGTCCCTGCAGGCGTGAGTGTCCAAAAGGCTGTCATTCAAAGAAGACATACAGTTACTACTAACGCTTTAACAACGATGTTCTAAGCTATCTTGTGTGTATTCCAGATGCAAGATGGCCCAGAGCAATGGCTGGGGCGTGATGGTGAGCCATCGCTCTGGAGAGACGGAGGACACCTTCATCGCTGACCTGGTAGTCGGACTCTGTACTGGACAGGTAAAACCAATTCTCAATACTAGGGATGTACCGATGAGACATTTTGGCCGATATCGATATCCGATACAATTAATTGCTGTTATGGCCGATAATTGATATGATCTCATTCTGTATTAAGAAAATATAATTTTTCCCATTCTGAAAAAAGGCTTATAAACTCTGAATTAAAAAAAAAACTTGTTGGCTTTTTGAAAGCTTCCCCAGAAAACATTGATATAATTTGCAGCCTTCATCATAACAAAAGGCTTTTTATTATATTTTTCAATAAAATCTGTTTGCCGATTAATCTCCCATCACTACTCAATACTATGTTCTACCTGGTTTCTCAGTTCAAGAGATTGTCACAGAGTTGATTATTTTGATTCAACATGCAGATCATGGTTTTCAATTTCAGATACATTTTTTGGATTATATTGATTCATTTTCTCTTGTATGTTTGATTCCTTTCCCAGATCAAGACAGGTGCACCTTGCCGATCTGAGCGCTTGGCCAAGTACAATCAGCTGCTCAGGTGAGTCCAGTCAGGAAACATGATACATAATTCATAATTAAGATGATAGTAACTTCACATGGCAAACATGTGCATAATGACACCTTTTCATCATACTGAAGGAACAAATGATCTGTGTCACTGTCAACATATTTCTGTTGGGGGGGTAGATTGCAGACTACAGTGTTTCAGACATGCTAGTTGGTTAAAATACCTGACTTGTATAACAGTTTACACTACAGCTCCAGTTGAAACCATCATGTTTCTCTTCCAGGATTGAAGAAGAGCTTGGCGATAAGGCCCGCTTCGCTGGCCGGAACTTCAGGCACCCTATCTGAGCTGGTCTGTCTCCTTTGGGCCTTTGTGTTTTCACTGTGCAACAATAAACAACCCCACACATACAGTATATGCCACGCTAGGTCGCTCGCTCTGTTCAGAGAGAAGATGGAACGCCATTGAAATCCAAGGTCCAAGCCTGTTTTGTGGCACCACTGAAACCTGTGTTCTAGTGCACGGTGCACCACAGTGCACTAGGACCCATCTGCTCTGGCTCCTGAATAGTAATGGTTCTTATTTTTGTGTCTGTGTAACTGTGAGAGATCTTTCTTTCGCTTCTTGTGAGTTGTAGTGATTATTGGTCTTCTCCTAAAGTATTCTAGTGAAGAGCTACTGTAAGAGTACTTTGCTGCCTTGAGCAGAGTACTATATGTGCAATGTGTTGCGTCTGACAAGTTCTAGTGCTGCTGTAAGCGTTGGTAGACATACCGTATGTAATAAACAATATAATTTAAACAGAAAAGACATGGTTGTCGTTGTGCTTCTTTTTGTTGCATATAATGGGAATATTATTGAAAGGAAATGTGTAAAATTCAGTTTATTGTTGAAATTCCATTACTGTAGCTTTGTCATTTAGTCAAATTGGTTAAGACACAGAAGGGATGATGATGATAACAACACATCGCATGGATGCACCTGGGACGTATCCTCAGTGATGTATCCCAAGGTCATCGGGGTTTCGGGTCTCTCGAACATCATACCCCTCACTCAGGTGACCCAGCCTGCGTGATCAAGTCCCGCCTTACGTCCCAGTAGCTACCCTCAATCAGTCCCATTAGGGAAAAACCAGGGCCACACAATCCGTTGGAACTACTACAGACCTACTCTGCCAGGGCTGGGGGGTATGCTTCCGGTGCATGGAAGGACTAGGCTCTGTGGGTTGACACCAGGTCCACTTCTGCTCTCACCAGGCCCAGGACCTGTGCGTTGCATCGGAGTCCCAGCACCATACACTTCATTCAGGAGTGGTGGGCAATGGTTCCGCAGACTCCACCCGAGCGAGAAGGTGGTGCTGCAGGCTCCGCTTGCTGCTTGAATGGCCCTCCTAAAGGCCTCACCGAGGGTTTGTTGGGCTTCCTCCTCACGGAGGACACAGGCTGGGGCGCTAACCCATACTGCTCACCTAGAAGAAAAACATCTCCAAGCATATGTAAAATGCCCTTAAAAAAAAACAACCTTAATCACATTAATATCACAAGATGTCACATGATTCATAATATAATAACTTTTTAGATGAGGCAGGAACTATACCTGCAGTGTCTGGTCACTTAGGAGGTAGTAGAAACACAAACTCTGTAGAAACATGACCTCTGCAAGAGGGACACTGATTTCCCCCAAAGTAAAATGATCCAGAGCTGCCCCGATGAGCTCTGAGTTCTCACCAGACTGCCATGCCATTGCCAAGAAGAATGTTGGCCTATTCACAAGTGATGCAGTACTTCAGGGATTGCCAGCTGGTTCTGTGCCACCACAATTCTTTCCTATACAGCTTTGTGTGGACTTGTCTCCATTGTTTAGCTGTTTTAAATGGGTTGTTACAAATGACTGGCATGCAATGCATTCACATTAGGGTGCACCAAATTCCTGTCATCGAAGCTACGACAATTTAATTGAGCGGCTCAAATAAGTATATAGTATACATCTATGCCAATGATGCCAATAACTACAATGCTGTAGCTAATGGGCGGATCAAAATATTTTATAAACGTAAACCCAATGGACGTAAAATTATATTTTCTTTGACCCATACGGCATCTAGTGGTTAGTACTGTGAAGTGCAATACCAGATTTGTCTTTGCCTGCGTTATCAACATGTGGCCCTGGTGCTGGACCCGGCCCTTTGACCATCTCAGTCCGGCCCTCTAAGTCCTCAAAGAAAAACTATTCATCTTTATTGGGGGTCAATAATAATCCTTCTAAAAAAGGAAGCATTTTATGTCTGGCTTGAGTGATTAATCCAATTAATCATTAGTAATTAATATGTACCATTAGAGTAGCCTACATAACTGCATTAGTGCATTCCATGTATGTTATGACAGAGAAACGACTACGACTGAGTATTTATAACAATGCAATGTGTTTGATAATGTGAGTGATATTATTGTTGACCCTATTGTAAAGTAGTCTGTCTCCCAAATTCATGCAGTTTTAACATACCGGTAATTCACCACTGTGTGTGAAGTTTCAATCCAATAGTCCAATGTGTGGCCCATGGCGTCTGGCTCTTCACTCACTTTATCGAAGTCAGTATGGCCCCCTGGAAATAATTATATTCTGCCCACCGATGCGTAGACTAGAGACAAAGTACACAATGTTGCCCACGCCTGTCACTGTGCATTGGAATACAAAATGAGAGGACAAGAAGTGTCTGTCCACTTAAAATTAACAGCTTGCCTTGAAATTCCCCTTTATGAATGGGGAGAAATTAATTACTGGTATGTTATTCTATATTCTAAATGTGTGAGGATTCAGGAATGAGGATGAAGGAAGTAAGGAACATGTTTGCGTTTGTTGGCTCGGTACAATACATAACGGCCGGGCTATCAGAGGATCGTAGTTTTCTTTAAGAATGTAGATGGACATATGCCAATTGTGCCTGCCTGCCAAGTAGTGCATACATATTTGTGTGTGAGGCTGTGAGCAGCACTACTATCAACTATCAAGGCCAGCAACACGTTCAGTGTATGTTGACGTTCACATAATATTGACCAGAAGGTGGCGGTATTTTACCAGCAGAACTTGAGATATCCCTAACTGTTCTCTCACCCCAAGATGAAGAAGGATGCTGTCATGCCGAGTGCCTCTCACACACACATGCACACACACTAGTCTGAGCATCCCAGCAGCGATTACTCCCCTCTTTAATCTGAAGTCCACCATTTATGACAACATTATCAAACGTGGTCAGTTGCGTTAATAGCCACAAAAGAAAGATAACATACAAGTGCCATTGCAGCTTCTCAGCTACACCCCCCTATAGTGGTGGTACTTGGCTAACTAACGTTAGCTAATTGCCTCTGCTGCTGCTGCTATTGTTTGTTGTTGCAGTCTCTCTCATCAAACAAATCACAGATGTTGTAGAACAATCCCCTCCAAGGTAAGTGATGTGGACTGCAGCCGCCGGTTTTCTCCGCATTTGATGTTCATCACTGAATGTGAATGAGGTGACAGCAGGTTATTGTGGAATTGTTTGTTGGCGTTGGTTGGAATGCTAACGTTAACCGTTGACCAGATGTAGCTGGGCTAATTATCCATTAGCATTAGCTTGGTTGCTAGCTTGATAGACTTGTTTGCTGTTACTGGTTACCACCACGAACCAGCAGCTGAGCTGGTCCAGCAGCTAACGTTAACTAGCCCTGCTGGGCTATAGCTATAGGGACAGCTTAATAGGAAACCAAACAACTCTGTGTCACCAGCTAACACAAGGTGCATACACATGCAATGAAAAACGCCATTGTTTTGTTGCCAAAACTGAATTGCAAACCACATAGTAATATATCAATAGTTGATATGTCGTATAACTTGAAACGGCTAGCGAAACGCCTCCTTTCCCGGGAAGTAGTCTGTCCCATCAAGCTATTGTCACTATAGCTAATGCTAGCTGGCCAGCTAACTTGCTGTCTTTGTTTGGGTGACTTGCATTCAACAACTCTGGAGTATGATTTGGTGCTGATGTGCATTAGTGCTGCTGGTTATTGCGAAGTAACGCACCAACTAGCAGCAGCAGTAGTATGTAGATGCAACTGTTCGCTTAAGATTTGGCATTCCACTTGACCTGTCACACTGGCTGCAGTGTAAAGTAAACTAGTTGTCTGTGTAGCCAGGGATTACACAAGTTACAATGTAGTGAAGATTTGTTGGGAGTTGTGTCCGAGTTGGGAAGTGGGGTTTCGTTCTTGTATTCTTTCTTATTCATTGAGACTATGTAATTGTCATTGAGTTAACTTATTCACTTTTTATGGACTCAAGAGCTGACCTGAAGGAATCAGTGCATACATTTTCCTAGCTTTACTTGTTTCTATAGTTTTCAACTTATCAACTCATGCCCCCCCCCCCCCCAAAAAAGCTACCAATGTTAAACAATAAACACTGTTTGTCCACTTGTACAGTTGCCATAGATAGTGAATACACTGTGTAAAACTGAATGAAAATGGATTTTATATTTACTGAATGAAGTTAAGTGCAAAGCATAACAATGGGTTCATGTGTATACTATCATTCATACACCAGTACCTAAACCACTACTCAACTATTACACTATTATTACAACGAACTAAGTTGTTAATAAAAATCATATTCCGTCTTTTCAGAGCGTGTATTGCTTGGGTTCTGTGCTGGCTATAGGTCACAGAATTAGTTATAGCTCCCATGGCCCTCTCATTGTATGAAATCTCTTATCTCACAGACAGAATTATTTATTTGGTTGCTGAGTTATTACGTTTTGAAATTGTCCTTTGAATTAAGTCATTAGTGGAAACTTGATCCCCTTTCATCTCCAATAGATGAAGCAAACGCAAGCACATGGCCCAAAAAATGATATCTGTGATAAATCATGCTGGTGAAATAGTTACTTCAAATGAGTAATGAACGAGTTAGAAGTCTACCATTAAATGGAATTTACAAATGAATTAAAAATCACTTGATATCTAATCCAAAGGTGTCCATTTCTGGGGAGATTAGTAGATCCAAGTCACTAATAACTAGTCTATCATGATGATGTAGCTTTTTTTTTAATAAAGGGAAGAAATTACACCAATTCTTGAATATGTCCAGTACCACTAGTATTCTACTCTTATGTTACTCTTATGTTATTGGTTCAAACACCAATCACTATTGTAAATATCAAAGGACATCCATTCTGTTGAGTGAGACTATTTTGATTAAATCTAAAGTGGTGAGTGCGTTGATATTGCCTGCTGTTGCCTAGAATACACCTGACATTTTAATGAGTTGTCTTACTGCAAAGAAGTGACTGTGATGATTCTTCACATAACTACCACATTGGCATTTAACCTGCGAGGCCGGGTTACAGGAGTACGTATGCCATTACAGGCTGCAAGCTGATTACTAGTTAGGCAACGCAACTGAAATTGTAGCTCACTAATGTGTGTTTAGAAAAGAAGAAAAAAATAACTCTTCAGACTTAGCCAAGAGAGTGATTTAAAACCGTTTAAATATGAAATACTGCTGCACTTTTAATTTATTTTCCTCACACACCAGTATTTTACATTAACTACAGTCCATTGCACAGATGCTGTGCTTGATTTTAAATGGTGTTATTAGTCTCTGTATACCACAAATAATAACAGATTCTGATGTGATCTAGTCAGTGATCTAAAGAGAAGAGACTTAGACTATACACTGTAGTGTCTTACTGTCTTTCTTCACACACATTGGAATATCGGTATTGTGACTTTAAATTACGTAGCTAATGATGATCTGCGTTTGTGGCTGTGGCAGCACAAGAATGAACGTTGGCGATGAGAAATTACGCTACTGTTTTTTTCCTTTAATGAAAAATGTATTTGAGTTACAGAAGCTCCTTGTTGAGTGATGTGTAGGAAGTGGAAGGCACTGCCTGTGAAGTGTCACACAATGTAAAAGGAAGATCCCCTGTGAATTGGCTGCCTGTTCACCGTGCTCTGGCACCCCTTTGTTGGCTGATTTGTCAATACGCACAGTTAGGAATTCAATGTCTACATGCTGCGCTCGAATGGCAGCTTGCTGTTTTTCACCCAGATCACCCCCACTGCATCTTAGCTTCAGCATGTATTATCATGAAGGATAGTTCTCCATTATGTAGCCTGGGTCTGGTCTCAGCTCCACTATGTGCTGTGTGTGTACTGCATCATTGTGTTGCAGAAAGGCATGGTGATAACCTATCCATTTGTGTGCCTAGGCTATACTTTAGAAAGAGGCATTTTTCTCTCTGTGAGGCTATTGTGTTTCAGGCTGAGGTGATGAGACTGATTTATTGTTTTCGTTCTGGGATTATATAAATCTCCTATGTAATATTGGAATCATGTGAGTTATAGAGCAGTGATGAAACCTAGTCTTGGTAAAAAACTAATCTGAACAGGCTGTCTTATAAAACCTCATCATTGCAGATCAGGCTCTTTTATTAAGAAAATGTGCAGTGCTGTATCTGGCGTGCCCACTGACTTCACAGACTTCCTTACACAGAGACTGCATTCGGATAACAAGGAACATTGTGGACCAACTGATTTAGCTTCTCTCCTTCTAGTGTTTGATATCAATTTCAGTGGAGGATATCTGGTGGTTACATAGAAAATTAATGCTATGAACAAAGGAGCAATGTTCGTTCAGAGAGCTCTTGATGGGCTATTCAAGTGCTGTATATTCATTAAAAATAACAATCTGTCAGCACTTACTGACAGCACGCACAACAAGCCAAGCTCTCTTCATTGTTCTCCAAAGATGTTTTTCTGTTCCCGTGCCAAGAGCTGGGTAATTGGCTGTAGCAGAGCCTTGCATGTGTTGTTTTAAGATATTGGACTGACATACACAGGGCACCCTGGCAGAAATGAGGCAAGTTTTTTTTTTCTTTTTTGCATTGTTTTGTTCACTTCACCCCCTCCTCTCTTGGCTTATCCCAGCAAGTCGGGGCTACTGTATGATGCAGGATGTGTTTTGCGTTTCCTGACAGCTTCCCTTCACCTCTCATAACGGGAGATCCAAGCATGCAGCATCATATCTCATCTTTGTTTGATACAGGCCTAGTGCTGCAGCTCCACAATTGTGGCGAGGAGATGGTATCTGCAAATTCTATCTGTGTTAACAATTGCAAGCTGTCTTGCCGCATGCTGCCAGTGGTATTTGATGTACTAGATGTGATCAAATCAGTTTTCGCTGTGAACTCAGGCAGGGTGAAGGCTTGCTGGCTTGGGTGTCATGCCTTGAAATCGTCTTGTCTGTGTCTTGTTGGGCTGGCATGGCTTCTTGTCTCAACTAATCAGACGTATTGCTATTTCTCCTCATATTATCAGCCAGGCTCTTCGCTCTTGGCAGTTCCTTGAGTGGGTAGTAAAAAAAAATCTGTTTGCATGTTTACCATATGTATATTTATATGTGGCTTTGAGGATAAGTGAGGGTGGTGTATGTTGCAACTTGCAACATTTCAGTGTCATCTGTGATTTATGGTGCCCAAGTAACCGTACAATGTAGTGTGTAGAAACTGGAAATGGAGGCTAAGCTAACATTTGTTGGTACTGTGAAACAAACAATATGCCAAAGGCAGGACAATGAAACATTGTATGGCTGCTATCGTACTGTTATATTTATTTTAGCACATCTATTAGCACATCTATTACATAGCCAAAGAACAGGAATTTTCGTGGATGTAAAAAAAGAGAATAACTTTCAGTCATTTGGCCTCTCAGTGGAAGTGGAACATTAAATGGTGAAAGATCATCTGGCCAGCCCCCCCAGGAGAAACGGGGAAAGAGCAGGGTTAGGAGAGAGAGGGGAGGAGGAGCGTGTGTGTGTCAGTGCTGATTAGGTAAGAGATTGTCTCATGTAATGACACGGCATGGCGCTAGTGGTGCAGAAACGCACACAATGCATACCAGTGTTTTACTGCACACCCGGCCCCGCAGCTGCCTACAAACATGCCTGCCTAGTAGAGGTGTGTGTGTGTGTGTGTGTGTGTGTGTGTGTGTGTGTGTGTGTGTGTGTGTGTGTGTGTGTGTGTGTGTGTGTGTGTGTGTGTGTGTGTGTGTGTGTGTGTGTGTGTGTGTGTGTGTGTGTGTGTGTGTGTGTGTGTGTGTGTGGACACGCACACTCACTCACTCACTCACTCACTCACACTCTCTCTGCTGGTATAAATTACACCATCATCGTTAGATGACCCACAACACATTTACTCTACACAAAAGCCAATGGCCTTTTTCACGTCCCACTCCTTTTCTCCTGTAGTGCAGAAGAACAACTGAGGTAAATGAAGGTAGAGATGAGCACAATGGGCTTGGCACCTTTTTTGAGGGGCCTCAAATACACACCAAAAAACACACCTGTGTGAAGTGAGGGGCGCTAATATATTAAAGTCTAACTCATGTTGCTATGAAATGGTGATGTAAATGTAATGGTGATGTAAAACAAACTTGTTAATGGCATTTAATGTTTGTTAGGGACAAGATTTTCCCTTCATTGTCAATGGCATTTTTAAAACAAACATTGAACTAAAAACACACATTAAACCTGTATATAGGAGGGGCTAGCGCCCCACCAGCTTTTGGTGTGTGCACACATTTTGTTAATTTGACATCATAGTGCCTGAGCAAATAAATAGTGTCTATTTTACGTCATGATGTACGAATCATGATAAGAGCGCCCCCACTTCACACGGGTGTGAATTTTTGCCCCTCCTATATACGGTTTAATGTTTGTTTTAAAAACGCCATTGATGATAAAGAGAATTTAATGTTTGTTTTGTCTCAATGTTTGTGTTACATCATCATGTTGTAAGAAAGAGCGCCCCTCACTTCGCACAGGTGTGATTTCTATTTCTTACCAGCCTACCAGGGGTCATTGTTGCAATTGGCAGCAGTATTTCTCAGTGCAAATGCTTGGTGTTAAATAGACTACCTAATGTGTCAGGCCATTTTACACTGTTGAGAGCCAAACCTTTCAGGAGTGTGAGCGGAATATGTCCTCTTTTCCTACATGTGAGCCATTGAGCGGTCCAAGACAGGTGAAGGTTTCATTGACTTACTGCCCCCCATAGTACTGAGCAATGTCAATTGCTTTTTAGACCATTAGCTGTGCTAATAATGGACCTAAGGTCTGTTATATAAACTAAAGGGCTAAGCCACATATTATTGCCATGTTAAGACAAAATGATAAGATGTGAAGATGAGATGTAAAGAGTAAAGACCCACTCTGCTATTTCCCTAACACAGTGTTTAAGGGTAAACAACAATCAATAAGTAATCAGTAATAATTATCAGGGAGCTCCCTGTAACAGTTGAATGATGCAGTTGACTTAATTGATTTGCTTCATAGAGAGCGGGGGATCAATAGGACCAGTGTTATGTCCTGGGCAGAGCAGACATATTTCTTTGTCACACAGCTCAAACTGGCTGCTTGCTGCTTCTAGTATAATCTCACCAACTTCAGTGTCTGAGAGATGAAACCAATCACATGCATGCTTTTACACTGTCCTGGCCATAAACCAGTCATGTAGGTAGCTGTGTGATTAATGTCTTTAGCCAGGTTGTGTGTGTAGTGTACATGTATGCACATGCACATGCACACACACATACACACAGCTGCAGAGGCCAGTCTAGTGACTGATGTTTTAATGGAGAGAGCATGTGGGCCTGCAGTGAGCCCAGGCTTTATGCGGCCATAAGGAAATGACCCCTGGTGGTATTTGTGGCTCTGTTCTCAGCTCCAGCTCTCTCTTGCGCTCCCCTGTCCACTGGGAGCCCCCGATGGCAATCTTTATGTCCTTGCTCGCCCTTGCAGGTTAGGTACACCTATTGAGCTCCCCTGGGCTTTTAGTTCACAGGATTGGGCTAAAGGCTGGATTGACTTGAGGTTTAGGGATGGACATGTTGTCTCCGCACCTCTGTTCCAGCAGCCAGCGCAGAGAAAATGAGTTCTGTGGATTGGGTTTAGATTTGCCACTGTAGCACTTCCACTCTTATACACTCTGGCTGCCGTCAGGGAAAGGGCTGTCAGAGAGCAGAGCGAGAGGGAGGGAGGAAGGAAGGAAAGGAGAGGGAGAACAGTGAAGCACAGCAGTGCTATCTAATGGATCAATTTGTAATAAATCTGTTGCCTCAAGCTGTTGTTGTTCGCTTCTACACAGTAAAAGGTGTCTGCATTTCTCAGGCAAGAAAATGCTTGTCGGTCTGCGCAGACAGCGCTATCAGTGAATGAGACACAACTAAATCACCGCAAATCTTTTTTTCTTTTCTTTCTCCCAGCTCAGTTTACATGGGTCGAACACACTGCACCGTTTTTAATACAGCCTTTATCGGTGCATTCCATTGGTCAGAATGGGAGGGGGTTTGGACCTGTCGATAGGGCTTGAGCACTGCGATGAGGAAGTAACGCTCCCCTCACATTAAATCTCACCCATTATCCGATATCTGCCATTAATCACGACGAAAGGAGCTATTGATCAGGCTATCAGCCAAGCTATTCAATTTATTTGCCAGAAGTTATTTCACATCACAAGGCTCTGTATTGAAGCAGCTTTGCCCTTTTGAAGAAGCCTGGGTTTCCATTGAGCAACAGAACTGAAATGGTCCTGCTATTATGACAACAGTTTGATCTTTAAGGTAACAAAAGAATGTGTCTCTATAGGGAGCACTCTCTCTCCTCCTCCACTAGCAGCCATATGGACCGTACTAATTGTGTTTTACGCCAGCCATTTTCACCGATCCATTGGGGACTTGTGGAAGAGTGCTGTAGCTATAATGTCACCAGCACCAGGCTGGCTCATGAAAGAAACATTAGCGGGCAAGATGAGAAGACAGGAAGGCAATACACTGCAAGTCAACACAGTTATTGATTTTATTCAAATGAAAGCAGTGGTTTCTCTGCTCGGGATCTGTTGTTTGTTAGCTTTTAATCCATGTTTTCATGACTCGTTGCAATCTTGGCTGTTGTCTCAGCTAGCCGTTCATTTGTGTCTCACATGTGCTCTTTGTCAAGTGGGGAAATGCGATTCCAGGCATGATGTAATTTTGTAAAAGAATAATAATAGTTATCTGAACAGCTTGTTACTGCGGCTCAATGCATTTATGAGGATGTCACAGGCAAGTGACAACTCTCATCATGTATATTTATTAAGCTGATGGTCTTATTTGTAATTGGCACCAGTATCATATTTAGCCTGCAGTAATGATGCCACAGAGCAATCGGCTCTAATCAGTTTTGTTTTGTGACGCACACAAAAATGCTGAGGTTTGAACATTGAATGTAAATGTGACATTCACAATGTTTGCCCTGCCCTTCAGGCCAGAGATGGGTAGTAAACTGTTTGAAGTGCTAAGTGTGACCGAGCCAAACGTGTGTATGTGGGTGTGTGTGTTTTAACGTGTCCGTCTATAATATGCAATCATGAAAAGGGCACATCCAAGGAAATGAGATATCTCAAGCAGCGGGAGGGGGAGGAGAGGAAGGAGGGACGGGCCAGTGATGGGAGGGTGGCTTTCATTGTGTTGTGTTTTCGTTTCGCAAACAGTTTTCTTGTAATTATCAAAATTGATGTTTGCCGTGGAGTCCATAGATCGGTAGGTTCCCCCAGTAATAAAGTAATGCAGGGAGCTGAGCCTTTAGGCCGGGAAATAAAAGGCAATCAAGCCTCCCCAACACTCTGCCCCCGTCACCCCAAAATGAAGCAGCAGAAATCCTAATTAACTCGACTGAATGGAGGAGCTATGCCAATTGGATGATAGGCTGCAGCTTGTGCAGTGGTGCTGCCGCTGCCTATGTGATACACGCTAATGAAGACGATCCACCAGCCTTGATGCCCCCCCCTCTCCTCCTATGTCTTTACTGACGTCCACCGATCCACATTCTTTTTACTCGGTGGCAGTCTCTCCTGAGGTATTTTATCCCCCCCTTCCTTCCTTCCTCCCTCCCTCCTCTCTGCCTCCTTGCTACTCCTCCTTCCCCACATATATGAAGCTGTGGACAAGACGGGTTCCTGTGATTGAGTGAGAGAGAAGCTTTGTTGCCTCGAGGTGTCTGGGAGTCCTGCACAGTAAATCGGTGAGCTAGAAGATGGCCTCTGTGATGGTTATCGCTGCTTATGTAAAGAATGCTCTGAGACAGAGAGAGAGAGAGAGAGAGAGAGAGACAGAGAGAGAGAGAGAGGACGACAACGGAGAGAGAAAGGGGGAGTCGGCATTGATCTCTTCCCATTGATTTCATAGATCCTCTTTCAGATGACACCAAAGTTGTCTTTTCGTGTCATCTTCAAGTGCTTCTTTTGAAATAAGCAGCTCTGCAAATTACTCCTGTCATCAGACTCCCTCGCTCTGTACCACAGCATTGTGTGATCATCTGTGTGGGTTGAGAGTCATGTTAAATCTTGCTGTGCACACTCACCTCGTTTGTGCTTCCTACAGTATGTTTGTGTGGCAGCAGGCAACATGGTGAGCCTTTTCAACTCCGTAATCGCGATATGATGCCTTTTGCTTTTGTTGGCGAGCAAACCTCGTTGCCTTGATAGGCCTACAGCGATGGACGCTACATAGAAATTGACAATGCAGCTTGGTGGGTATAGCTCTGAACAGTAACATTTCCATGTCTTTGTTGTAGACGACGTAGAGTACTGACTGTTTGAAACCCGAGCCAGCCTCAGTTTGCAGCCAGCTGCTCCACACTGTTTACCTGTAAGCTCTTTGTCTGTGCGTGGCTGCAGAGCTGTCACCTCACCCCGTCTTTGTTGTACCAGGCAGGCCCAGGTGCCTCCAGGGATGGACAGACAAACAGAGGAAGAGGGGAAGAGAAGGCAGTACCCCCCCCCCCCCCCCACCACCCCCTCCCCCCCTGCTGTTCTTCCTCCTACATGTATCCCTTGCGACCACTCCGCCTGACAAGTTTCTTTCCAGGCACTCAAAAAGTGGCAAATGGACTCACTGTAGGATTCACTGTCACTTAGCTGAGCAGCACACCAGGAGACCAAATCCAACTTATTCTGCCTTTCGCTTCCCGTTCCACTACGTTCTGAAAATGTAGAAATGCTATTCGGCAGGGAATTGCCTGGACCTGGTTCCCCCGTAAATAATATTAGCCTGTTCCTGTCTATAATCCCCAACTACCCAAAAATCCTCTCCAGTGAAACAGACATGGTGTGCTACTGATAACGGCTTGATTAAGTGTTTCTTTTATATTTCAAATTCATTTCAACTAGAGGACACTAGGTCCAGGTCTTTTCAGACCTGATTGCAGCTGCATTTTTTTAACCAAAAATTCAACGAAAGGCAGGTCAATTAGCAGTGCAGGCACCATGTGAGGAGTATCTCTACAAGGCTAAGATGTGTTCAGGAGAATGTCTTTTACATTCTCATTTCTTGTTGTCAATACAAAGCAAAACCTGCTTGGCACGAAGCAAGCTCTTGCTGCAAGTGTGCGTGCGTGCGTGCGTGCGTGCGTGCGTGTCCGTGCACAGCCTCTGACACCACGTGCACGCGCTTACACAAACCGCTCGGTGTAATGAAAGCCAAAAAGAATCTCCTGACAGGAGGAGTTTAAATTTCACTCCTCAGTGAGACAGCTTTGTCACAGGGAACAGATTTACCCACACCTCTGGCAGCCCTCAGAGACCCCTGCTTAGAAAACCAACAGCCCTCATCTCTCTCTCTCTCTCTCTCTCTCTCTCTCTCTCTCTCTCTCTCTCTCTCTCTCCCTCTCCTCTCCTTACCACTCACTTTATTCAGAAGCTCAGTATCTCCTTCTAATCAATGGCAACTTGTTAAATAAATCAGTAGATAAAACAATACTGCACGTTGCAGAGCAGGGTTTTTACCTCCACCCTTTCTTCTGTTTGCTCTGTCTGACTCTTCAGTTGTTGTCTTTCTGTTTGCTCCGTCTGACTCTTCAGTTGTTGTTTTTTCATCTCGTCTGTGCAGCTGCTGTGAAAGACGGTGACAACAGGCAGAGAAAACCAAATAGTCTCTGCTCTCTCTTTCTGTCTGTCGTTGCTCTCTCTCTCTCTGCTCTGCTACTCTACCTTGCTTAACCTGGTTTCTTTATATTACATGGGGGCTTGTCTATCTTGTATCCGCTGTCATCTTAAGAGGAAGACAATGAAAGTGAGAGATGCACGTGACCTTCACTGGGAATTCAGCTGTGTGTGTGTGTGTGTGTGTGTGTGTGTGTGTGTGTGTGTGTGTGTGTGTGTGTGTGTGTGTGTGTGTGTGTGTGTGTGTGTGTGTGTGTGTGTGTGTGTGTGTGTGTGTGTGTGTGTGTGTGTGTGTGTGTGTGTGTGTGTGTGTGTGTGTGTGTGTGTGTGTGTGTGTGTGTGTGTGTGGTGTATCAGATCAGGGGGTGGGTTCTCTGTGGCAAAGGAATCGACTGGCATGTTTTAATTGTTTGTGACACGTGAAATGAGAAACAATAATGTGCGAACAGCGGGCCCTGGAGATTACAATCTGGCCGACCATTTTGAAGGAGTGCCGGGGAGATGCATTACCGCCATCTCTCTCCCGGTCGTAAACCTGCTCACTAGCGTTTATCCAACAGTGATTTCTCCTCCGTTCACCTCCGGGCCCGCTTGCAGTCCTGTGTAGAAGACGGGCTGGGGAAAAAAAACCTCCCCGGCTATTTGAACAAGTCCTCTAAGGTGTTGGCGCTGTGTTTGTGTGTGTGTGTGTGTGTGTGTGCACAGTAAAATCCTCTGTTTTAATTCTGGGAGTGTACGCTCTCTCCGAATTAAATGAACACTCAGGATTTTGTGTGTGTGCAAGCAGTGGCAGTTTTAGGCAAAACTCTGCACCACCACCTAATTTGACTTGTTAATGGAGCATTGATGAGTCTAGGGGGAAATCGGCCAAAGAAGCACACACAACGCACAGTAAAAAAAGAAAGAAAAACCTTTACTGCTGCCACGGTAAATGCCGTTAGCTCCTTCAACACACGCTGACAAAAGGAGAGGCGAGTGAGTCGAGGAAACGAAGAATAAGAAAACAAGTATGAGGAGACGTAGCTGTCATGTGTTGATGCCTGCGGCCGCCTGCTCCTCAAAGAGGAGGAGGAGGGAGGCTTCAGCGTTCAGTCTCCAACCTGTGATTTGTAATACATTTCTTTTCTCAATTGGTCTCCACTGCATTGAACTGAAGTAGATCTCTTCCTCTGGGACTGTATTTATTTGTACATCTTTACCAGAGCTCATTGTTAAGCAGACATTTGTTGAGTTCACAACAGTAAAATCTGAGTATTAATGCAAGTGAACAAATTGGAAAAATCACTGCATTTAGCTGTGCAGTGGGCTGAGGACATAAAGGGTAGGAAGCAACCCAAGCCTGAAGTAGGTACAGGGATAAATAGCAAGGTTTGTGCTAGGTATTATTTGAAGTACATATCTGCTGTTTGTTGCTGTAGCCACTATAGTCTGATTTTATCGCCATCGTACACGTGCCCGTTCATGCCTGGGGTTTACACGCACGGACGGACGCACACACACACACACACTATAGCCCCATGCAAACACAAATTCCCCTTGACAGCGAGGTTAGCTCCCTGCTTTAATATAAAACAAATGATTCCAGGATGAAATACTCATCATTCTGCCACGGCCGTCCAACAGTTGAGCAGTGCTGCTGCAACAAAAGGACTAGGGCTGCCTGCACCCGGATCCCTCACAGGGGCATCTTGTCTGTGTTATCACTCTGGCTAGTGCCGCAATTAATATTAATGTGCTTTAAAGCACGCTCCAGCAGCCTCGCCTTGCTCCCTCCCTGGCGCTCTCTCTCTAGCTCTGCGAGTGACTCAGTAGGAAGAGAGCAATAAAGTCAGCAGGGGATAAAAATCTGGGCAGGATATGACAGTCCTCATGTCAGCTGTCTGGGAGCTGGAGGGCTGTGTGGATAAAGACCAAGGATGAAGCTGAATCCTAGACAGACAGACAGACAGACAGACCGACAGACAAACATGCAGGTAGTAAGGCAGGGAAGGTAAGAGACTGCAATCATCCACAACAGCTGCGCTGGGGGTTGCGAGCAACCTGTTTATTTAGTCGTGTTGTAATGATGCTTGACCTTTTCCGTCAAGTCCATGGCCTGACCTTTAGCACGCCCTGTCTGCAACACTGTGTGGTGCTCTGCATGTGTGTGTGTGTGTGTGTGTGTGTGTGTGTGTGTGTTGGGGAGGCGGTACACACACACACACACACACACACACACACGCGGCTTCCTTTTCATGGAGCTTCATGGTCTGCCAACTCCAGTAGTATGCATTAGGTGGTTAGTGCAACGCATTTAATTATGCTAGATGACACTAAACTGTCTATGTTATGATTAGCACAACATGCTATAATTTAGTTTCTCCTTCCAAGGGTTTGGGTGTCGGTGTGTCGAAGGATGGAAGGGACAGAGTGGCTTTAGAATTCACCTAGATTCCCTTTTAGATCATTTACGAGAATTGCTGTCTCTACAGCCAGTGTTTCCCCCCCTAGAAGGACTTTGATCTTTTCCTCTGCACCCCTCGCTCTCTTGCTCCCCTCTTTGCTCCCGTGCCCTGGGATAGTTTGTCAGATGATACTAGGTCAAGCCTTTTCTTTTTATGTGTGCTACTGCCTACGTCCTCCGCTCAGCAGTGCAGTGAGCCGCTTGTCACGGCAGGCAAGGCTTTCTCATCTCTGGCAACGGCAGAAGCAGCCTAGTACGGTGGAGGGATCCAGACAAGCAGCCAGCCATACTGTACAGTTGGGTGCCACCGATATTGTCCCTTATCATTTGACCCATTTAGGCCTGACCTCAAAATTTAAAAAAATCCTTCTAAATCCTCCAGTTTTCTGAAATAAATATTTTCACGATTTTTCAAAAATAGCAGACCTACAAGCTCGTAGCGCGCCACTCGGTGGCGCGCTATGAGCTTGTAGATCTGCTATTTTTCAATAGCTAAATTATAACATAATGTTTAAAACACCAAAAGGGGTCCCCGCCCAAAATGGGTTAACTGTCCTTTTGCACAGATCACGCAAACCTCAGCAAAAAGAAAAGGACAATATCGATGGCCTCCAACTGTATGCAATTTACAATTTACAATTTAGGCATTTAGCAGACGCTCTTAATCCAGAGCGACTTACAATAGGCAAGAACAAAAAGCATGGGAATACATCACATATGTAACAAAATGCATTTATCGCGAAACATGCGTAAGCTAAGACCGTGACTAGAACATATCTATATAATGACACTATACATATAAACTATAACTAGAACATATCTATATAATGACACTATACATATAAACTACACATATGTGCTATACTATGCTGTACATATATACTATGAAGTGCTATGACTACATACAATGCACTTATTGTGCTGTCTACATGACATGCTATAAGTCTGTTTCAAATGCTATATAAGTCTAAGAAGTGCTGTCTAAGGGGGTAGGGTAAGTGCTATGGGCCATGATGGAGTCTGAAAAGGTGGGTTTTCAGACTACGGCGGAAGATCGGGAGTGATGCTGCAGTTCTGATTGCAACGGGAAGTGCATTCCACAGTTTTGGGGCCAGAAGGGAGAAGAGTTTGGGACGTGTGGAGCGTTGTCCCGGCGTTTTTAGTGAGGGTACTTCCAGCTTCCCTGCGTTGGCTGATCTGAGTGCGCGGGAGGGTTTGTAGGGTTCAATCATGCTGGCAAGATATGGGGGAGCCATACCTTTGGTTGCTTTAAATGCCAACATCAGAGTTTTGTATTCTGTGCGGGCAGCGACCGGGAGCCAGTGCAGGGAGCGGAGCAGGGGGGAGACATGTGAGAATTTTGGCTGGTTGAAGACCAAGCGAGCTGCGGCAGACCAAGCGAGCTGCGGCAATGTATGTACACTACAGCCAGCCATACAGTAACAGTACACAGTCAGTCGGTCTTTCATACCAATAGTCAATCACCCGTATGTGCAGCCAAGTGAGCCAACCAGGTGTACGTACATGCGTAGTACACATAGGGATGGCCATGTCGATGTGGTAACCGGTAGGTGAAACCTGTTACCGGTTAACTCATTGACTCCCAAGGACGGGTTTTTAGGTTTAGTTTTTAGGTTTTTATTGAATGATGTAAGATCGCTGTCTTCACTACCATATGGTTAGCTCTGTTTGCACACATCCGCTTCAATGTTAACTTCAATTAAATCCATTCATCTTGGATTCTATTTACCAGATTTTATATATGTGTGTATATATGGTTCTTTCTCTTTTTTTCCCCTTTTTTTGAAGAATGCCTGACTATCACTCACCTGCCAGGACTGCATTTGCGATCGTGAAAGGAACCCAGCCAGGGAAAATGTAGACAGTCGGTGATACATTCTGATGATGTAATTAACGTATGTTCATTGCTAGAGATGATGTAGATCCATGTTTCCTCCTAGTAAACACTTGTATTTTGTTTGTTGATATAATATGTCATGCACATATCTTTTCAGTGTATACTGCAGCACAGGCCTTGACTCGAGAGAGAGATTTTGAAGCTCTGGCTCCAAACATGATTGAAGATTGTTGTGTGGAAAATCCATGATATTTCCATTCAAATCAATGGGAGACCTGTCAAACCAGCACTCAGTTTGTCTGAGTCTGGTGGCGGAGTGGTGGGTGGGCAGGGCTTAGAGAAAGGTCTATTGCCTCAGTCATCAAAACATGTGATTTTCATAATTATATTGCAAAACACGGTGTTCTGTAAAAAGAAAATCCCACGGATGTAATTTCCTGAAGTGTGTAAGGTTCCCCCCCATGTTTTCCTTTGTAATGGGGTTAATAAGTCTTTTTTTTTATTTATTTTTTACAAAATGTTATTATTTACTATAGTCCTACTGGACCCCATAAAATTACATCTGGCCACAAAATATCACGGGATCTATTGAATGTGAAGGGGGAGGTGACAAACTGACACATTGAGCCTATGACACACAGTATGGCATGGCATCTCCCTAGTACGCCTTTCAGCCAGTCGTACATAGTTACATTAATATACAGCCAGCCAGTCGTTCGTACATACAGCCAGCCAGTCGTACATGCATGCATACATAAAGCCAGCCAGTCGTACATACATAAATGCATGCATGCGTACATAGTTACATACATACATACAGCCAGCCAGTCGTACGTACATACATACATACAGCCAGCCAGTCGTACATACATAGTTACATACAACCTTACTTTGGATTTTAAATATATTAAGGTTAGGTATGCGGTCTAGTCTAACTTGGACTCAGGGGGGTGGACGCCTCTGCCTTGCATAGTCCCCAGTGAATAGGCATGTTGCCTTTCACTGGTAACCTTACTTTGGATTTTAAATATATGAAGGTATTGTAGGCTGGGATTTTACAAAAAAGCCACCCTTGTAAATACATACATACCTACTACATACATACATACTTATAAGGTATGCCATCTGGTGGCTAATGAACCAAACACATTCTCAGAAGTTGAAGCAGTTTTAAAGGACCCACTTTTAGGCCAGTGCAACAGAGCATGCTTTTGCCTTTTTTTTAAAACCTTACCCATTTTAACCAAATACATACATACATACATACATACATACATACATACAGCCAGCCAGTCGTACATATATAGTTACATACATACCATACATACATACATACATACATGCATGCATGCATACATACAGCCAGTCGTACATATATAGTTACATACATACATACATACATACAGCCGTACACATACATACAGCCAGCCAGTCGTACATACATACATACATACATACATACAGTTCAGCCAGTCGTACATGCATAGTTAGATACATACAGCCAGCCATACATACATACATACATACATACATACATACAGCCAAGCAGGCACTGCAGCAGAGCCCCAGCAGCTCCCTTGAGGAGGCCATTATACAGCAGGGATATCAAACCATGAATCATTTACACTAGTCCTTCCCTCCCTCTACCCTTGCATGACGCCTGCCTGCCTGCCACTGGCTGCATCTTTAATGAAGGATTATTGCATTTCATAAACATGGGCTTATTCAGTAATTAAAGCAATATTGATCCCTTCCACATTCCCTTGAAGGTGCAAAAATAAATAAGTAAATACTAGTTTCAGTTTTTCTGGCTTTGTGCATCTTTTTTTTGTACTTGTCACCGTGTTGCCGAGGAAGTGTTCCCTAGAAACCATTTAGACACTAATCGCATGCTATGATCCCCCCTTTTCTCTCTCCCTCTTTCTTTCTCTGTGGTTGGGCTTTTAAAGAGCCTTCCGTGTTAAATGATTGCTCTGTAAAGAATGGGGCATGGAAAAATAAAAATGCAGTCATTTTCCGTGTCCTGGAAAGTGGAGACATTACCGTAATAGTGTTTTTCCAATGTTGTCATTTTGTGTTTGTATAGATAGAAGGTATGCAATATATTTAGTGTGTGTGTGTCTGTGTGTGGCGTGTGCAGACACAGGTTAATGTGCTAGAAAAGAGTGATTTAGGTCAGTGGTGGTGTCTGCATCTGTCACTGTGAATAGTTGGTGCTTTGGGACGGAGCCTGTGTGGGACTGAATAAAGCAGAGAGAAGAGTGTGCTTGGGGGGGGGGGGGGGGGGGGCTGCCTGATTCTTTCAAATGGAAAAAGAGAACCTGACTGGACTGTGATTGGTGCACACGGAGGGAGACCGGCTGCATGTCATGAACAGCCGTTTGATACAAACATAATCACTCTCACCTTTTTATTGGGGATCAAGATATAGGCAAAGCCTCTGCAAATATTACACGTCTCCCCCCCTCCCCCCCCCCTTCCTCCTCTTCTCTGTGGCGGCTCCCTCCAGCCTTACCTTTCTCCTTCTCTCCCAGAATCCTTACCTCTCTCCCTTATCTCGTTATCCCCCCCAACACACACACACACACAGTCACACACACAGACACACACACACACACACACACACACACACACACACACACACACTTCTCCTTCCTCTGCCTCAACCTCTCTCTCTCTCGTTACCTCTCTGGAGTGCACTTGAGTTCCTCTGTAAATATCACAGTCACTGATGAGGAAAAAGTGCTGGCATACTCACAAGGGGATTAAAGGAGCCATTTTGTATATCACTTATTAATGTGTCTATCTACTTCACACTGGTGAGTCTTCCTTCCCTGCTGGCGGTATGTATTGTTTCCCCCCACACACACGGGCAAACATATCACTCTGCTATGTGTGTGCGTGTTCACACACCCATGTAGTTATCTCTGACCAACGTTTCAAAGATAACGTCTAGTGATGAATGCCTACTAGCCTCCAATTAATTTCTCTCCCTGTAATGAGTTACCTTTATGATGTGGTACGGGTTCAGCCTAATTATTTCAGTCAATGGCAATGCTTTGTTTTGGTATTTTTTGCTCGTCAAATTGATGGTGATTAAATCGTCAAACGACGAGTTCATTAACCACCATCAACCTGTGTCCCTATTTGAAAATGTCAGATGTACAAGCTCACAGTGAGTCATAGTGCGGTGTGTTGTGAACTTGCAGATCGGCTATTATGGAAACGATTTAGAAAATAATTTAGGTTAAATGCTGCTTTGTTGAAGATGTAGTTTACACTGACCGTACAGGTGCTCTCAAATATGACACCTACTCCTGTTTGTTTAATGTGTGCTTTAAGCAGTGATGTCATGGGGCAGACACAGTGTGCACCCCTCACTGTTTGTTGTTATCCAGCCACATGGCTCATCATTACAGGACAGAGTCCAATCAGTGGTAAATATTCTGCAGTGGCCTATAGCCTAATCAGCAGGAGGATAATCATTGTTAAGCAATTGTGCGTTCCTCTTGATCTCCCAGATGGAGGTAAACTGCAGGATAGTGCTGCCTCAATTACTATATCCCTTAATGGCGAAGCAAGGCATGGGCTCAAATCAAAATGGCTGATTGATGTGGACACACATGGCTCATAATTGGATTATAAGGGGAGGGCGTGATGTTAAGGGGGGTGGGACACACGGTGGTGGAGCTAGATTGTAATACTGACCAGGTATTTAGTGTTTCACTCCAGCGACCCCCTCGCGACCCTGTGCTTCGTGTCATGTGTCCACATAGCAACAGTATTCTCATGGGTCTTGGCCCTGGTGGCCTCTCTCTACACCCCCCACCACACACGCTGCACTATCATGTGTGTGCGTGTGTGCATGTGTAAGCTGGCTGTGTGTTTGTGAGCTGCTGGTGACTGTCTCTCTTCTGCTAGTGACAGCTGTGGGGTCAGAACAAAAAGCTCTGCTGTCTATTTCCAAAGCAGCGAGCTTCTGCCCCCTCCACCCCCCCCTAAACACAACGAGTTAGTGGCAGGGATGATGGGACCTGTGTGCCCGAACTGCAGCGGCAGGGTGGCAAACATTGATCAGTCAGTATGTTGAAACAATTTGTCGAGCTCGATTGTAGCTATCAATCTTGAGGACATCTAAGGGTCTAAGAACACTGAACATTTCCAGATTATTCTCCTGAGTCCTGGCTATTTTTGAGGGGTGGTAGCCCCTCCTATATACAGGTTTAATATTTGATTTTAGTTCAATGTTTGAAATGCCATTGACGATGAAGGGAAAATGTACGTCATCTTGTCCCTAACACAAACATTAACTGCCATTTACAATAAAGAGAATGTAATGTTTGTGTTGGCACAGTTTGTTTTACATCACCTAATCAACATGAGTTACTTTAATATATTGGCGTCCCATACTTCACACGGGTGAGATTTTTGTTACCACCAAACTCTTTTTCCCTTCTGGCTCCAAAACTATGGAATGCACTTTCCATTACAATCAGAACTGCAGACTCACTCCCAATCTTCCGTCATAGTCTGAAAACCCACCTCTTCATACTCCATCTTGGCCCGTAGCACTTGCTGTAGCACTTGCATTAACTTAGCATTTTTTTAACTTAGCATTTTATGTAGACAAAGCACTACAGTATACATGCATAGTTTCATTATATACTGTAGATATTCCACTGTTACGTTCTTAGTTTACGTATGATTCATAGATTCATGATAACTAGTTTTTATGTATATGATGTATCGTATTTTTTGCAATTGCTTAAATTAAGTCTCTCTGGATTAAGAGCGTCTGCTAAATGCCTTAATTGTAATGAATACAACTGCAAAGGTAGAGAAAGGTAGAGACGGATTCCTGGAAATGTTCCATCTTTACTAGTCCATAACTTGCAACTTCTAAATGCAGAGGCAGTCGTAACAGAGGGGCACAAGAATAATCATTTTCATCGTCGCAGACCCCTTGGGGAAGGAAAAAAAAGAAGCAATATCTATATCTATGTGTAAATTTGTATCTACATATTTACACATAGATATTTATCCAAACATGTACATGAGGTTTAGAAATAAGGTGCATGAGCACAGCAGCGGGTATACAGTGTACTGTTCATGACAGTCATGACATTAGAGAAAGAAGATTTAAGCTCGTAAAGCTACATCATCGTTTTAATTACCTTTATAAATAATGAACTTATTTTGAAATTCAGCTGAATCGCAGCAACCGTGCACCGTAACATTCACTACATTAAATCCATCCCTCCATCACATACACGGATGATTTGCTGGCATCCCATTCAATTGGAATTGTCAGTACTAGAATACAAGCATCTGCATGCACCGTCAGGCGTGTGCATCCAGGCTCCCATCACATCATGTGCAGACAGACAGACAGCATTCTTCCATCTCCTGTTCTCAGATGCATCTTTTTTGCATCTATTCATCTGTTTATCTGCGTGTAAATAACTGCGACTGGGGGAGGGAGGAGGTGTAAATGACCCTGGCAGCTCATAGGGTTTGCGACTGACTGTGGGGCAGGGAGACATGGAGGGTATGCAGTGGAGGACAGACAGGGGGGCTTCCTGCAGTGCTGACTGCTTCTCTGATGTGTGATGTGGGTGGGTGTTCATACCCTGCCCATGCACCGACTCTCACCCCGTGACTGATTGGCTCTGACGGCTCCCGGGGTAGGTGCAATGGTACTGGATGCCTGAGCTCTGCATGAGCAGCATAATACCAGTCGATGCCTGAAGGAGTGCTCTCCCCCTTTAATGTATCGCGTGCCCCCCCCCCCTCTCCAGCCGCCGCTTGGCCGATCCCAGCTGACTGGAGCTGAGCCGAGCGGGGAGTGTCTCCCTTTCTACTTTTTTCCCTGTGCTCTTTCTGGCAGTTTATTAAAGGGAATGCTAGCTCTTTCCCCTGCACGTTTGATTTTCGTCAAGCTGTCATGGCAGATAAAAGGCAACGGAGCCCTGGGTTTGGTTGCACACAGCAGTGTGTATTTACTGCGTCATTCTCGTCGCCTCTCTGACAAGGAAGGAGATGGAGGGGAGGAGAATGTGGAGGAGGGGAGAAAATGGAGGACAGACTGCTGCATTCATGTGTCTTCATATTGACATGTCTCATCAGGGAGAGAGGTGGATAGACAGTCCACCATAGTGGAGCCATCAATCAGCCCCTTTCAATACGCCAGCCCAGCACACAGTAATACACTCACATGAAGGCTGATAAAAGATGCCGTTATTGCTGCTGTTGACATATTTTTATACAGGCTACACACTCACATTGTTGTTATATAGGTATATACTAGTGAGCTTAGGAGAGGTCCAACAACTGTACAAAGATGCTGTTTTATTATGCTGCAAAAGAAACCGTGAATTTGTAATCATTTTAATTGGGCTAGGATTTGTTAGTGATTAACATAACTGTATGGATCTTTTTACAAATGGCTAAGTTTATAACAAATGAGGAAGCTCACACAAAGAAGTTGAACGTTAAAATTATTTTATTAAAACTAACTTAAAGGACCACCTCACCACTTCAACCTATCTTCATATAATTGGTACACACTAATAATCATGATAAAATGGCACAATTTTTTCCTACTCAGTCTGTCTCTCATAGGAGGGCTGTGGGCAGTTCAGAAACTCGTCCACCAGTGACATCATCGTTAGGCAGACGTTTTTTTTTAAACAAGATTTTCTTTTTTACAAAAATGTTTAGATTTGTATTATCGTGAGAACAATGGCTTCCATTTTCGCATTGCAACTTTTCAGGACTAGAAAGCCTGCAGTTTCTATTAGCTTGGATTCCCCATCGATGATGTCACTGGTGGACGGGTTTCTGAACTGCCCACAGCCCTCCTATGATACAGACTGAGTAGAAAAAAATGGTGCCATTTTATAAAATGGTGCATTTATATAGCGCCTTTATTGGCAAGGCTTTATCCTTTACATAGATTGTGCATTACATTCACCCATTCACACACACATTCATGCACCGATTGCGGCGGAAGCCATGCAAGGTACCAACCAGCACATCGGGAGCAATTTGGGGTTCACTTCGACATGTAGACAGGAGGAGCCTGAGATTATAATAAGGCCCCTCCCCTCCCATAGTCTACAAAGACGAAATGCAAATTTGGAACTGAAGAGGAGGAGGGATTATACAAAGTAGGGAGATACCTATGACATCACGAGTAGCACCAAATCGTTTGGCCTGTTGACATCACGAGTAGCACCAAATCGTTTGGCCTGTTGTGAGACCACTGTACATAAAAACCCAAATATGATGAGAGAGCCTGATTGTTCAAATTTGTGTATTTGTGGGGACATAAGACATGTATGGGAGCCCCCAAAAAACACAAAAAATGGGAAAAGTTTAAATTCATGTTGTAGGACCTTTAACCGAAATGCAAAACCTGCTCTCATTGATCTGAATGGTGAGAGAGAGAGAGAGAGAGAGAGAGACTGGCCCAGCCCCCTCTTATATAGAGGGAGAACCACTGGTGATGACACCAGGATGAAATGACTAAGGGTGCAGTCGAAACTTTTTAGGGTGCACACTAAGCACACTCTGTTTTTATTTCATACCGCTATTGCGTTCAAACAGGGTGATAACTGTACAGGTGCCTCTGCCTCTAGAGGGTGCTGTGGACTGTGTGGGGCTTTGGAGAAGTGTAGGATGATTACAAACGGTGAAAAAAGCACACTTTTCACATGGGGGTGCAAGGAGGTCGGGTTAAGGGGGCAATGCACCCCCGTGGCACCAGGCCTGCACTCCAATCATTGTGGATCACAGACACCAGCTTGGTAATCATGACAACCAGATACGTTACCCTCACAACCCCATGGTTGTGTCACAGCTTCATACCTGAAATTCATACATTGTGGGGGTAATTAGTAATTACTGTATTTCCTCAGAGAGAAATGTGCTAATTAGTTCATTTATAGATACGTGGGTGCTAAATGCTTTAGTTTGAATTGAATGTCTTAATATACCTAGTATATTCAGTCTTGAAAGTTGAGAACGACTTGTTAGCAGAGAACTGTTTTCCTGGCAGTAAGGCTGTGGGTCAAGCTAACCTCTCGTACGTTATTTCCCTGAGCTTTAATTAACACAAGCATTCAGTGCGCTCCAATGCCATCCACTCAGAGGGCACATTTAAACTCATTAGCCAAACCCCCACCAAGTCTAAATGCGAAGCCAAATGAAGTTATGCAACGCTGTTCACTGTCACATTTTGAGATGTTTTGAGGTGTTCATATCTCTCAATCAACTAATACATTACATCCAACAGGACAGCTACTGTTTGCTGGTTTTGTTTTGAGAAACACCTCTGTGTATTAGAATGAGCCTTTGTACGCTTAACACAGATCCTGGTGTGAGTTTGCTTAACCAGCTTTCAGCAGCGGTTGAAACTGCCAGCTGTTTGTCTTCTCCACGCTGCTCGACACGCTAGCCTGCCAAAGCCTGTGGTGACAGCAAGACTAATGTATTCACGGCTCTGCCATGGAGAGAGGCATTACTTTACCTTTGCTTAATTGAGGGGAAACTCCCCTGACACCTGCTTAGCACAGCGCTAGGCTAGCGGAGCAAGCGAGTCTCGACCCAAGGAGCCGAGGCCATTGAACCCTGACTGAGGAATAATGCAGACCCGAGACCACCCAGGGACTGCCGTGGGGAGGAATGATTTAATAATGTTGACGAGATATACCAAGCCCTCCTTCCTGTCTGTCCTGCTCCTGTCACTTCTTACCTGGCTAAGGGAGACAGCAGCTCTGAGTCTGTGCCTAAAGGTGTGCTGAGATAGAGCTGCTAAATATTTCACAGCCATAAGGACAGTGACTCTGAGCAAAAGAATGGACGGAAAGTAGAGAGGAGAGCAAGAGAGAGGAGGATGGGGGGGGGGTCGGGACTGCTGAGTGGTTTGACGTGGGGAGCAGAGGGAGGTTAGGGAACATAGTCAAGGGCAGCCACTAGGGCAAGCTTGTAATTGGTTGACGTCAGAGAAAAGCTGTGTTTGTGTGTTAGGCAATGTGGATTGGAATGGTTACACAAAGACAATTGACAGATGTATGATTGCCGCAAAGCCTCTATTGCTTTGGACATGTTGATCTGTTGACATCACCTTAAAGCGGAATTAATGTTAATCTGAAACGAAACAGATGTATATTGTTTTCTCTAAGCTCCGCTACTAACCCCCACCCACTAACACAGGCAGAGCCCCATCTGAGACCCACTGTGACACTTGGCTGAGCTCCTGCCTTGGTTTTAATTGTCCCCTGCCCCAGGGGCTGCTGGGAGCTAGGTGGGCGGGACGAATGAACATTTTCTCCAGGGGATGAGAGAGATGAGGAGGGGGGGGGGCAGAAAGAACACTGTAAGTGTCAGGTGCAGGTGCAGAGAGGAGGAGGAGGAGGAGGTGTGTGGTGCTGGAGGGGGGGGGGGGGCCTCAGAGGAGGCTGACAGCTAACCCTGGGGAGCCGAGTAGCGAGAAGCTATTCTCCCAGATGGAAGAGCAGAGAGCTTTATGAAAGGGTAATGCACACAGGAGGAATCATGCGTTGCACTTCAGGGCTTGTGCTCCCAGATGCATATTAGATATTATGGCCTGGGATATTATTAACAGACACCACTACTGCGGTTGCACACTGTACACGGAAATCATTACATCTGTGGCGCTGCAACAGCAGCAGTAGATTATTTAGTACTCTTGACTGGTTGCCATTCGTGCCTGTTATTTAGGCACGGTTCTGTCATTTGTAGTCATCTCGAGATGCGCCACTTCGGTGTAATCCACCTCATTCACTCCCTCATAATAACATGTCTGCTGCAGTATGAACCTTCTCAGTGCTCACATTTTAAATTGTAGCGGCCAATTCCCATGCTTGTCTCTGACTTTCTGCAGTGGTTGCTGAGCACAAGCAGGCTGCACGTGAGTGTGTCACCGAGCAGTTAGTGTGCCAGCCTGTGCGTGCTTGGTTGCTACAAAGCGTCCTTTCAATGCAAAGCATGAAGAAAGGCAGAGCTGCTGGTGGCTCTGCGTAGAATGTTGAGTAAAAGAGAGGAAGGAAACAGAAGTGAGACTCTGTGCCTCACTCTTCCTGTGTCCCAGGCGGAGAGAGAGAGAGGGGTCATCTGGCTTGTCCTGCTGGGGTCAGGGGCTCTGACAATACCCCTAGGGGAATTGGAGCTACACTGATAGCTAGGCTACCCGCTGTTAGCCTAAGATGTTATCCAACCACCAGCGAGCACAGGCTCTCTCTCCCTTCTGCTCTGTTATGCCTCTCTCACAAAGATGGAGAGGGGCCATTATACCACTGGCACTGTATCCCTCCCAATAGGGAGCGATACGGGCATGCACGCACACACACACACACACACACACACACACACACACACACACACACACACACACACATAACCAACACACAAGTTCACAACCACACATGCATAGATATTCACACACGTTTACAAATGCAGCATGCTAAGAACTCACAGTGGGGCGAGTTCCCACACATACTTAAACATACACACGCAAGAAACGCACAGACAAAATTGTACTACACACAGTGAAAAGAATTTAGTGGCGGCATCACAGGCAGTCCGGCTGTCTTTTCACAACAGGTCAGAGTTGACTACAAATTGCAGCTGGTGGCTGACAGAAGCATGTGATGGATCTGGATGTGCACTCTGTGTTTACCCACACACCTGCACCCCGTGGATAGAAGAGACGGCAGCGCAGCCGAGAGCACACAGCCATTTTGTAACACCTCAAGGAGCTTCTCTTTTGCTCTCTGTATGAGGAATAGATGAGGTCTATTTCTCCCCTCTGTATGAGCAATAGATGAGGTGGTGCCATTAAGTGAATTTGCTGTTATTTCCCCAGGCTCTTAACTGAGGATGTCAAGCCCAGCCTGTGAGGCAGCCATGGATGACTGCCGACTAAGGCACAGGACCAAGTGCACGCACGCACGCACGCACGCACACACACACGCACACACTCAATACAGAAGATCAGCTTTCATGCTTCTGTGTAATTTATCAAATTGCCTGGGCATGTGATGAATGGGCTCAGATCTCTAAAGGAAGAAAAAAAGGCATTAGGTTTGCATCAGGTCGCTAAATATTCCCCTGTTACAGCTGGAGAATTTAATTATGGTAAACGGTAAACATTGTATTCACATTTTGTAACATTTTGAGACGATTTAGTAGGCCTGCCTAATTATCCTGTAGTTTCATAGACTACAGTTGAGCGGTTACACAAGTGGAGACGGCGTGCTTAACAAAAACCGTTCAATCCTATTACTTAAAGCATAAGCTCTTTGCTAGAGCAAACACAATCTACTACAGTATATACACTCTGCACAGATAATGCCTAAGTAGGCCTAATGCTTGCTTTCTGCCGCCAACAAATTTACTTACAAATACCTGCAGTAGCTCCGTCTTTACTCTTTACCGTAGACCACGTCGGCACTCTCCTGGTGATTTGTCACAGTTCCCCATTGCATTAGACGCCCACCTCTCCTTCACACTCCAAATGCCCCCGCCCCCCTAAAATAAAATGTCTTTTACATGTGTGTGGGTGCCCCCTCTCATTGTGTTTCTGATGCTTCATAAGGGCAGGAGGAAATTGAGCTGACCTTGAGGCTGCCTAGCTCCTCTATAATGCTGATGTATGGGCCCGTGGGCGCAGGCAGCCAGTAAGTGAGAGGCATGTTTTTATTTGCCGGGGCTCTGGGCCCAGTGTCAGAACGCATAACAAGGTTCATTTCTCGCCCACTCGAGCTAGCTCGCTAGCAGGCCAGGAAGCTAAGTGTCAAACATTTAAGTCCACCAGGTGCATTTTACCTGCATTAGCCTTTGCACGGAGAGGAATAAGTTGCTGTGCTACTGCCCAATTTCATCATGAGTGGATGTTGACAGGGTTCTGGCATAGATGGCGGTAGTCTGGGCTTGGGATAAATAAACCTGACTGTAATGTAATTTGTGGTGCTGGGCGCATTTTTATTTTAGGTATCACTGTTGGTGGGGCCATGAGCCAAGGTTGTCGGCAAGCTGTACAGAAAATGAATTAACGCAAGCCGCAAGGTTGTTTTTTGGCTGGTTGTCATTTTGCTGAGTAGATGATGGGTATACTCTTGAACGTGAGTGTTTGTGGATAACTTCAACATCTCCCTCTCCGAGGCTGTTGTTCCTATCAGGATGTCCACCATTACACTTAGCCAGCCACCCTGAACATAGCCTCGGTACCCAGGCTTTTCCTTCACATTCGGCTCAAAAAGAAAAGCCTGGGGAAACCCATTGGAAAATCTGGCATAGGAAGTGGGAGTCGACTTGTAATTTGCTAACCAATAACAGGGCAGAGCCGCGTCGCTCCAAATTTGGTGACGTCAATGTTCTTCTTGAATAAATATTTGAAGTATTTCAGAAAACTTAGGCCAGTATTTAGAAGGTGTTTTTAGAATCAGCCTCAGGTCTAAATGTGTAAACACACCATTCAGACTGCAATATTATAACAAAAAATACATATTTCAAAGATACTGTGAGTTGAAGCAAAAGCTTTTCCAATATTAAAACATGCCAATATTCTACAATTAATTGTGAACAATATCTCTTTATTGCAATTATACAATAACTTGTAATGACTCTATATAGTGACTCGTTTCTTATAGTTGATTTGGTCTACTCTAGACAGTCTCTCGATCACAAGTGCAATTTGGTGGCAGCCTGATTGTATCAGGTATGTGTGAGTTGTGCTGATGAACTGAGAGCCATTGCAGTAACAAGAAATGAGGCTTTGATGAAATTTAACAGTGGTTAAAGTGGGAAATGGGAAGATGGTTCAACGGGTGGCCAGAGCTGAATAGAGAGGTAGAGGGAGGCCGCCTGGGAATTGGAAGGTCCCTGGTTCACCCCCGGCACACCCAGTCTATGTGTCAAAGTGTCCTTGAGAAAAGACACTTAAACCCCTAACTGCTCCCCAGGTGCTGTATTAATAGCGCCCGCTTCTCCTAATAGTTAGGATGCGTAAATGCACCGGGCACATTTCAAGTATGTGCAATTTAAATGTACAGTGACAAATGTAGTAGTACTTCAACATCTAAAAAGGGGACTAAATAAAAAAAAAACATACTATTACAATATATAAGCAGCATTCGATGGCAGTAATTATATTGTAGCATATAACAATGTTACATGAGCAAGTATGAGCAAGTGAGCTTCTAGATCGGCTATTTTCACTAATCCTTAAACATTTATTTTCTAATTTATGGGATCTCTTAGATTTTTCTTAGATTTCTTCATGAAATTACTGAAAAGAAAATCATTGAATTTTGTCCATTAATGTTGAAATAATAATGAAAAACAAATGTAGGAAACACAAAATATAGAGACCCGGAGAAAAAGAATTCCGCAATCCACAAATGGGTCCCAACCCAGTGTTTGGGAACGAGTGGTCTCTAGAAGGTGTACAGGTGTGTCGGTATGTCATTGGAAATTGTAGAGACGGACAGAGTGCCAGCAGAGGCCAGTCCAGAAAATACACTCCTACAAGTCTGTTGGAGCCAGAGAGACAAGACCGAGACAAGGGAGTTCAGTTTTCTTCCCATTGTGACAGACAATGTATCCGTTACCATGACGACCATAATCACATACCAGACACCAGGACTTGTCATTGAATCCAAACACGGCCCTCTCCACTCCTGTTGATTCCTTTGTATGTCACTGCTATAGAAACTATTCCATTGCACTCTACCTCCCAGTAAGCTACAGCATCCAGTGAGAGAGTCAGAAGTCTCTAGACCGAACCTGTGGCCAGGCCACATTTTTCTGGGTGATCTGATCTGACAGATGAGACAGACACAAGACGATCGAGAAAGACAAATGAGATGAATTCTTTCTCACGTGTCACATTTCTGTTGTTCTCTCAAGGCAGAGAAAGGTCAACATTAGTCACTTACTCACTGTAACACCCCGAACGCCCAGGGTTATTTCATCCATTAAAGTGGTGTTTCTATGGAACCTCTGTAAGCCTTGGAATGTAAACCGTATCAGAGACCGCCTACACACCACAGCTTTAACTGATAATTCTCTAGACCGGATATGCAGCTTGGCAAAAGCTGCATATCGGAGAAAAACGTTGCAATAAATTTCAATGATACAATTTTTATGGAGTGCAACCTGAGTGCAAGTAGCCAGTTGGGTGCAAGCTGTCTGTCATATGGGATCTACTACTAGCTAATTCCAATGGCCCTATCCTTTGGACACAAGCTGGCTCCACACTGAAATGGCTACTCGTCAAACTTGATACCGAACAGTAAAAATAGCAAATCTCTTTGTTCAACAACATTGTTGTGGTGACGTAGTATTGGTCTCATTGGTGAAGTTTATAAAGATTCATGCTATGTCTGTGTCAGCTGTGGTGTGGTCATGAAATATGGGTCATGACTGAAAGAACAAGATTGCAGATACAAGTGTTCAACATGGGTTTTCTCATGCGGGTGTCTCTCTTTATGGATTGAGTAACAAGTTCAGTCACCCTGGAGAAACTGGGAGTAGAGCCGCTGCTCCTTTACGTGGAAGGGAGCAATTTAAGTTGGTTCAGGCATCTAGTATGGATGCCTCTTGTGCTTTTCCCTAGGGATGTCTTCGGGGCATGTCTGTAATGTGGCCCAGGAAAGGATTCTCTGCTGGAAATGTTACCTCTGTGACCCAAACCGATGAAGACGGATGTGTGGACGGATGTCTTCCACACAGCTCTCTCTGTCTGAATGCATAGACGGAGAGAGAGGGAGTGACACAATGTGCGTAACACAATACCCTGCGCACCTATGACCCATGAACATGCATGCATTGTACACCGACCAGACACCTATACAGGCATCTATAGCCATTTCACGCTTACTATATTTGCAGGCAATGTGGTGGCATATATGTAATTTTGGTGTCATGAACGAGTGGCGGCAGGCGGCAAACAGCAATCTTGTTTTGTCATTTGTGCCAGTTTAGGACCTACAACATTGCTTACATTTTGTCCAGCCACATTTGTGTGACTGCCATATCGTCATGACAGTGCTTTTCATTATGTAAATGCAACTGTTGTGTTCAATTAAAGCTTATTGCATTTCTAAAATGGTTACAAACATATAGCAATATTAACCTCAAACTATTAAATTCACAAAAGTAGCTACGCTTTGCGCCACCAGAGCGAGCCACAGTACACACTTCCTTGTTTTGCATGGCAAGCTAAAGTAGACTATGTGACGGGAGAATAACGCTTGATGTCTTTACGGGGCTGCCTGGAGCCACACATTCACAGTCATATGAGTGCTTACACGCCCGCACGGCCAGCGTGTGTAAGGCAATCACGTGCTCCCCTTCCCCAGTACAGCTACAAGGCTGCAGGATCAGCTGGGAATGATATAGATTGAAGGTGTGGATTATCGGTGAAATTTACAACGGTCACGTGACGGTAACCAGCCAATCGGAATCAAGTATTGGGACTAACCGTTTTAGAATAAAGCAATAAGCCACGAGAGGTCTCAGGTTACCGGGTATTTTACAATGGCTGGGGGCGTAGGCAGTTCTTCTACCCTCCCAGCCATTGTAAAATACCCGGTAAACTGGGGCCTCGAGTGGCTTATTGCTTTTCTAAAACGGTTACAAACATATAGCAATATTAACCTAATAAAACTATTAAATTCTCAAAAGTAGCTACGCTTTGCGCCACCAGAGCGAGCCACATCACTTCCTTGTTTTGCTGCAAGTAGGCGCTTAGACGCTTAGACGCCCGCACGGCATGGGTTTGTAAGGCAATCAAGCGCTCTCCTTCCCCAGTACAGCTACAGAGATGTGGAATCAGCTGCGAATGAAATAAAGTGATTGGAGGTGTGGGGTTATCAGTGAAATGTACACCGGTCACGTGACGGTAACCAGCCAATCAGAATCAAGTATTGGGACTAACCGTTTTCTTTTACATGTTATGAATGGAGAACACTCTTCTGTTCATGTAAACTTCAGCTACAATACGAGTGTTGCCTTTCTCCATGGCAAAACCAAAACTGGCTGTTCAATCAATGACCAAAATGCTTCAGAGCAATGCTGACAAAACTGGAGAAAGGTGAAACTTAATATATCGACATCGTTGCTGTAAGTCAAACGCATCTCTAAATTCATTTATTTTTTTATTTTTTTCATCATTTAATGGCCTACTTTGTAATGAGTGTCAAGCTAACGTAGTGAAAATGGCAGATCTACAAGTTCACGTCGCATTTTGAGCTAGCAAATCAGCTATTTTCCCTATTTCTGAACATTTTGTTCCATTTCCTAAAAAGTTATGGTTTTGGACATAAAGGTTTCCACTCGATACGTTGCATGTCGGCCTGGGGTGGTAAGGATTTTTAGGTTAATGTTTCAGTAGAAGCACGATCAAGAATATTTAATTAGTAGGCAAAAGTGTGTACTGTATGTGCTCGAGTAATGCACATGGTGCACACACAGTGCACTGTGACCATGCAGTGAACAAATCTCCCCGTTGCAGTAAGATCCATCTAAAAGTACCAAACGACTGACAAGTATTGCAACTGTGAACGCAAGTGAGAAATTCTAAGTGGGTATAACGTTGAGGCGCAGCTGTTTACAATGCGACGCAAATACCAGCAGGAGTTTGGATTCACCTGTCATGTTATGAATTGATTCAGCCCCAGCGTGTAGCTACTGTGCTGAAGGGTTTGACACATTTAAGCTTGACGCCAGTGCACAATATGAAGCAGTATTTCCACGCCAAACATTCTGATGACACTGATAAATCAGTGTAGGTTTTTCAACACAATGGAGGAGGAATGTGGGTGGCCACTGGAGCTGCGGGTAAGTCTGCGTTTTCCCCTCGGACTTATTGTAATATTCTTCTTCTTATCAATACACCAATGAAAATGTGCATTAAAGCCGTAACCCTTAATAAAAATAGTTTGTAACTTGTAACTGTACATTTTATTTACCCTATTAATTATAGCATTCTGTATGCATGCACGTACAACATGTTTAGTAAGTGTGCGCACACGTACGCCACATGTGCGGCTTGCGGAAGTAGCAGATGTACAAGATCAAAAGTGTGCTTGTAGAGTTGACCTGACCCTGTGTGCACACATTCTAAAATAGACATGTCATAATCATAACATTAAAAAAGGATAATTGTTTATTAAGGTAAACTTTACATTTCATATCACAGAATATAAATTCCAACAGCTCCTGAATACAAAATGTGAGATTAGCTTTAATTAAGGGACCAAGAAGTCACGAAGTGACTTTGGTCACTTATTGTTTTTAAGTGGAAAAAAATGAAGTTTTTATGAGCCAATGAAAATTGCTACAGTGTGTTGCATCCAACACACTGTAGAAATGGATAATGACAGGACAGGACACACATACTTCTTACCAAAACACTGAATGATGTTACTGTTTAGAATGAGTCAATAGCTCAGTTGGTAGAGCTTTTGCCTTTGGAGCGCAAGGTCATGGGTTCAAATCCGGGTACCGGCAACTCAGTCTGTGATTCTTATGTGTGCATATTGTTCTTATTGCGTATGGTCTTCTTTCTTGGTCCCGCCTTATTGCTGCTTGCAGCTATATTATTGTATTTGTTTTTGTATACATTACATAACCGCAGTGATGCGGTTATCGCCCTCAGCCCTAGTTACATGGACCAACTACTGCAAGTTAGCTCTGTTGACATGTGGTGTATATGGAGTGGGTGGGGGGAGAGAGAGACGCAGACGGATTAAAGTTAAATTAGTTTATTCAAGAATCCTATACTGATATCTTGTGTCATGTAAGAATGTCATGAATTATCCATGATCTGGCTTTCTTCATCTTTCTCTGCTCAAAGCTGTAACGGCGCACCATCAAAATGTGTTGCACCAAAGCAAATGGCAGTTATTAAGTTGACACGACAAGATATGTTTGCACATGAGGAGATTTTAATAGGGATCGACCGATATGGGTTTTTCATGGCCGTAGTGATCAAAGAGACCGATAGCCGATATTAAAAGCCGATATTTACAGTAACACAAATCAGTGTTCTTTAAATGCATTTAAGAATATTTATCAATTCTTATAAACTGAACTGAAACAAAAAAATAATGAACAAAATACTATACCCTCATGTTTTGTTGCAGCATTTCTTATAAACTGAATTATAAATTAAACATGACAAAACAACGCTTTTCCCCCCCCTGTGAAAATAATGAAAATAAATAATAAACTAATCAAGCTGGTTTCTTCAATTAAATTCAGCACCAGGTTGTAAAGCACAAATGTGGACTACTCCCATTCCCATTCAGCACCAGATGCAGAGGAGCATATATGCCTCGTTGCAGAGGAAATATCGTCCGAAATATTAGCCGAGCATAAAGAGGAAATATCGACCAATATTAGCCGAGCATAGAGAGAGAAAATATCGTCTGAATTATATTTTCAAAAAATATTTTTCCGATATTAATAAAATAATTATTATCGGTGCCGATAATCGGTCGATCCCTAGATTTTAGGCTACAGGAGGAGCAGCACTGGTCCACCTGTTAGACCCAGTGTCCCCTTGATAATGAACGATGATCATTATCACATTTGTATTCTGCCCATTAAAAGTTATTTACGTTTTAAGATTTTTGATCCCATCCATTACAATGGAGATGAACCACTTTGGATGACGGACTAGCCGGAAATGACATCAAATGTTGCCCAATCGACGCTTCTAGGCTGTAGACTGGTGCGCTCTGTTATGAAACCAGTAATGTTCCGTCTTTTGATTAATCTCCGCCCCGTGTAATAGGACGGAGACCTCCGTCGTGGCCGGTAGCTGTTGCAGATCTGTTTCGTTAGCTTCTCCCAAAGATATTCTTTGGGCTTTTTTGCCTTTATTGATCGATCCCAGTAGGTAGACGGGAAACAGGGAGAAGATGGGGGAAGACACAGCAAAGTTCGTCGGGACCAGGGCTCCAGACTAACTTTTTCACAGGTAGCACTGGTGCCACCTACCTTTTCATTTGGTAGCGCCACCACAAATTAGGTAGCACCATTTTTTTCTTTGTATAGCGTGGTATTAATACATGATCTTATCATGCCCCCACAACGAGCGCCATTTATTTATGTAGTGGTTTCCACCATTAAAGGTTTGAATCATAAAACCCCCTACAAAGGTCACTGTGTAAAAAACAGCAACCTACCTGGTTATACTTCAAAACACTGTAGATGGTTTCAACCCACCACAAAGTCACTCAGTCAATAAAGGCAATATTTATATTCCACACACAGAAAGTCAGTTTAAGGTTTTGTGTTGAAAATTAAATGCAGTCCAAACCTTTTGGATTAATAAAGTGACAATTTGTACAATATCTCCATTACCATTATCCAAATTAATTCCTTATTATAATATTTTTACATTTTGGAAAAAATCTTTTGCAATGTGAAATGCCACCAAATTCTTAATCCTTTTCCTTGTCTTTATGGGCCAACTTGTGAAAGCTGCATGCTTTTATTGTGAAGGCAAAAGTTTCTGAATGCTCTCAGAGCCTGCATATCTCCGCGTGCTGAAAATAGCTGATCTACAAGCTCACAACGCGTCGCGGACGCGACGCGTTGTGAGCTTGTAGATCAGCTATTTTCAGCACGGAACACGAAGAATAAATCAGGCATCAGTGCTCTTCACTCACTGGGAGGGAGATTAATGTATTTTATTGGCCGATCATCATGTATGGACCTATGGTATGGACACATAGGCTACCTCCTCGATGCAAACATAAGAAGCTTTGGAAGCTATTTTTCGTGGCACATTTCGTGGCACATGTTTAATCAAACAACACGTTTACTAAGTTTCACTCAGTGTTTGGGTCAGGAGTCGGCTGTCTGTGTAGATCATGACTGATCATCATGCAGTTAGATATGCGCGCTGCGCGCTCCAGTGAAATTGTACAGCTGAGAAAGATTAGTTAATTTGTGTCGAATAAGCTGCGTTCAGACCTGAATATATATATACGCCTCGGTTCGTCCAGTTTGTACCGCGGCAGGTCGCGCCGCGCCCGTTTGCGCAATTCTCGTCTTTGAATTGACTTTGCATGTAATCGCGCCGCTCTGACCATCCAAGTCTGAAGGGCTTATTTGTGGGTTTTCGTGAACGATCGTTCTTTGAACACTGGGCGTCAGGCGAACGTCCAATGTTTTCAATCAATGGAACAGGCAAGCACTGCGGGATGTTTTTTTTCCCCTCCACTCATCCTTCCAGCAAGTCGCACCTGTGCGACCTCATTCAATTTTAAGTATCACCCTTAATAAATTAAGTCGCATATGCGACCTAATAGGTCGCACGCTGGAGCCCTGGTCGGGACTCAAACCCACAACACACCGTCATGCTGGATTACCAGCCAAGGTGCCTGGACCGCTATGCCGGCCCAGTTCCATTTATCCTCTTTCAGCGAATTGAAGTTACAGCCAGTCTGCCAGCCTGCAGACGAATGCTGTTGATCATTTTCATCGCCAAATTACTAGTCTCGTGTGCTTACCGTAATCTCTTGGATGAGTATTGGGTACTGTACCGGACTATCCCCCCAAAAAGAGAACGGATCATAGCATCTACTCTACCGGTAAGGAGGACATTTGTGTTTTATGTAAATTCTTCCCCCAACAATTTAACGTCATTCATGTAAACCCAGTGAGCAACCGCAGGCGTTCGGGGGAAAAGATGGATGTTACTGAGACCGTGTTGAGTATTAGTGGGCCATGCCTCCTGGCAAAGATTTGTGCTCCAGTGAGCGCACCTTCCTAGTTGATAAGGTTACTCTGTGGCCCTGTCATATCAGCTCACTCATCATATGGCACAGATCTGCTGGCAATTCAGGACGGGAACCCCCTTTGGTGTTTTACCCCTTCAGGACGGGAACCCCTTTTGGGGTTCTTGTTGCTATGTACAGTATATTACCAGCATGATATTGTTGTAATTTTTGAGCGGTGCAGCCGATCCTATAGACAGCTTTGTGTGTATGTTAGTTTAATCACGGAATGTGTTTGTAGCACGGAATATGATGATTTGATTAGCTGATGTATGATGACGCTCTCATCATTATACATCATCATGATAAAAGGCACCGCTCACTTCACACAAGTGTGATTTTTTTTTTAGGGGCGCTAGCCCCTTCTATAAACAGCTTTTGTCCCCACACGTCTCAAGATGTTCCATTGACCACGGTAAGAGAATTCCAGTCCAATTTCCGCTAAATTTTGTCCCCGCCCGTCTCAAGTGTTGCCATTGACGATGAAAGGAGAAATGATGTCAGAATTCCGCAAAATATGACGTAAAACATTAAACGCCATTGAAATTGAAGGGAAACTTTACGTCATATGTAAACGAGCAAATCAGGCAACAGGCATTCTGATTGGCCAATGGCCAGTATGAGATGCATGATGATGATGTATGATGATAAGAGATGATAATTCCGCTAATTATGATGTAAATTAAACATCAAAACATTAAACGCCAATACGCCATTGACATTGAAGGGAAAACTTACGTCATAAATTATGTAAACGAGCAAATCGGCTAACCAATCGTACCTTATGTAGCAATGTCAAATGTCCGCTAACATAAATTGATGTACGATGACAAGAGCGCCCCTCATTTCACACACGTGTTATTTTTGTATTAATATTTGACCATTTTCAGTATTTAGAAAGTGCTTTTAGAATCGGCCTTGGTCCTAAATGAGTTAACTCCATGTCAGGCTGCCTCTCTCTGTAACGTGCCCAATTCACCCGCGGCGCATCCCCCACTCCCCCCATCGACTGTACAGAAAAATATGTTTTAGCAACTTAACAGCAGCAGGCTAATCAATTGATCCAGATTTAGCCGTCCATTGATCTTGGCGCAGCCTTGGCTCAGCCAATTACATCCCGTGTATGATAATGATGTCATTAGCAGTCCATGGCCCAACCTATTAGCGTAGTGGAAGCGCCAGTAAAAACCACCTGATCCATGCACGGAAACATTTGCACAGCCCAGTGCTGTGGAGATGGGTTCCAAATGTGCGTTGTAATAGCCCTCCCTTTCCCCCTCCTCTCTCTCCCTCTGTCTACTTCCTCCATCACTGGTGCAGTAGCAGTGGTTCAGTAGCGAGGGTGTTGCTGACTGCTGCTCTGTGTGCATGTTGATGAATGTGGAGGCCTGACGGCTCAATGTGCTTACCTAATGGGAGCTGCTCTCCTGTCACATTGCAGTTCTCTCTCTCCCTCTCTCTCTCTCTCTCTCTCTGTCTCTCTCTCTCCCTCTCCCTCTCTCTCCCTCTCTCCCTCTCCCTCTCTCTCACTCTCTCTCCCTCTCTCTCTCCGTCCCTCTCTCTCTCCCACTCACTCACTCACTCCTGCCTCGCCCCTCTATTTTCCGAAGGTGGTAAAGAGGGGTTTTCGCTTGGCTAGGCACGGCAGCTTCCACCCTCCCATTTCTCAAAGGTTAATGGAGCTGCCTCATAACGGGCACTAATCACCAGGTAATCGCTTTCCCTCTGCTTGATATGTGGCTAAGGTCAGCCGTGGTGACCAGCAGCACAGCAGCCATTTTGGGTGAGGGGGGGAGTTGGGTTCTTCCTGCTCAGTGCCTGAAGATGGTCGCCACACTGATTTTTAAGTTGAGAAAGGCTTGTAGTGTGAGGCATAATGTTATGGGTCTTATGCAACGGCAAAAGCGGTGTTTGTCTTATTTCCCCCTAAGGTGCGTTTACCCCTGAGCGGTTAGCTAACATCCCTGTGTGTAATAGATTAGATGGAGTGACTAAGTGACTGGTTGTTTTTGTTCCTCTCTCCACTCCTCTCTATCAGCCTGCTTGGAACACTGGCATGTAGCCCAGCACACATTTGACACTCCTTTTTGTGTGTGTGTGTGTGTGTGTGTGTGTGTGTGTGTGTGTGTGTGTGTGTGTGTGTGTGTGTGTGTGTGTGTGTGTGTGTGTGTGTGTGTGTGTGTGTGTGTGTGTGTGTGTGTGTGTGTGTGTGTGTGTGTGTGTGTGTGTGTGTGTGTGTGTGTGTGTGTGTGTGTGTGTGTGTGTGTGTGTGTGTGTGTGTGTGTGTGTGTGTGAGAGAAAATGTAAATTGAGAGCGAACATGCTGCCTCCAGTTAAGTCACGTTTTTTTTTTGTATCATTACCTTGGTGTTTCTCTAAACGTGCACATGATGGACACTCTGTGAGAAAGACGGAGGCAGACAAAGCCATGAAAGCAGACCTTTTGGCTTTGATGTCAGCCAGCCACTGTGAGATGGCTCAGTCGGCAGGGTTTGGGATTCTTTTTCCCTTTTTTTTTTTTCTTCTTTTTTTTTCTTCAACTTAAAATGTATTATTTTTTCCATGAATAAACAATAAGAGACGACAAGACAACAGACAAATAAGTAGACATCACAGGGATTGGGATTTCAGCACCGGATTCAAGTTTGTGGTGTGGTGTCAAACGGGACTGATTTGAGACTGAGATAATGTGTGTGTGTGTGCACGCTTGAGACTGAGAGAATGTGAGTGTGTGCACGCTTGTATGAGGCCACACGCATTGCATGGCAGCACTGGGGTATGTAGCTAAAGAAGAAAAGGCTAGATAGATTGTGTCATAATCGTTCTTGTTGCCTCAAGCCCATCGTCTAGCCTCACACTAGTGAGCAGCAGTGGAGCTTATAACCGCTCTAGTTCCCAAATGAGCTGAATGTTTACTACAATCATGTACAAGACAAGTGGATTCATTTTGAATTTTCCCATTCATCTGCAACCAATAGAATGGCAGTGTATTAGGCACTGTAGATACTGTAGGTCAGCCTGTGTACACTTTGCATCACAGTTTAAAAATAACCCAGACAGATAGAACAATGTGTGTGCGCGTGCGTGCGCTCGATGGTCGTGTCGCCTGCCGCTGTGGAAATCCTGCAGCTATTGAAAAGCTTGCAAAATCAATGTGGCTGTTCATACATGGATCTAATCCCCAGATTTACTAGCATTTAATCTGCGGTTATGGCAGTCCTCTGATGGCTCTAATGCTATCAAACAGATGCCCCTGCTTAGCTGGCCAGGTTGGACTGCACCTGGTGACACAGCGGAGAGAGACCCAGCGCTAGGTGGCCAACTGCACTTTTCAATGGCTTTTGTCCTCCTATCCTAGACATTAAATGGTTATGGTGTAACACACAAAATCTGGGTTCAATCATGCACACGCAAACTCATGGGCACACATGCACACACAAAACAACGTATTGACCGTTTGGGATGCAATGTGAACTCATTAATCCATATTTGGCCAAGTTTAATGATTTTGACTAGTCTTGGCTGGTTGTGGGTGGGATGGGATTATGTGTTATTTCCACTGAAACGCAAAACTAAACTAAAATCCCCCCCCAGCATGTCCTCTTACTGTTCAGTGCCAAGGCTTGGCTGTGTGGACAGAAACACTTTGATTTGGTACGACGTGCATGTGGGGTTGTTTTCACATTTCAAAACCTAATATGAAACGTTTCACTTCAAAGTGTTGGATCACTTCAGGAGGTGCATGGTGTGAGGCTACTATTACTGTTTTGTACATCTCTCAAACTCCAAACGATTCTTTGTCAGCCTTATTGTGCTGAGCATTCTGAATTAATGAATATCCCAGCTTAACCCATTCTGACCTGAGATCAGATTCTAAAAATGTCTTCTACATGCTGACAGTTTTCTGAAAAAGCTATGTCGTTCTTCGATTTTTCAAAAATAGCAGACCTACAAGCTCGTAATGCTAACGCCAAAAGGGGTTCCCGCCCAAAATGGGTTAAAGAGAAATGTTTTCTTTTTTTGTGTGCCAAAATTGTGAGGATGGATGTGTATGTAGGTGTTAAAGTATATATTTACTGCCACCACGTTGGCTCAAATTAGACTTGCTTATCTTTGTAATATACAGAGCTACATAATGGGATATTCAGCAAGGTTATAGGCCATATATATTTTTGTGGCAGAAACTCAAGAATACTAATGGTGTTTTAATACTTATAGTGTGAAAAACACATTTACTAGGGCGGTCGGATGACGTAGTGATAACAAATATCTGCCTACCACCGTGGAGTCTAGGGGCAGTATTATGCGTGTCTTAAGTACCAGGTCTTATTACTTAACTTAAGACCTGGAGGCATGATCAATGCCATTTGGCTATTCTGAGTGGCCAAACAGCATAGACCACGCCTCCAGGTCTTAAGTTAAGTCATAAGACCTGGTACTTAAGAGACGCATAATACTGCCCTAGGGGTTCAAATTGCACCCAGCTTTGTCCAGCGTCTACATACGAACACAAATGGCCTGTGTTCGAGGGAGGGAATCCGGGTAGAGAGGTTATGTTTGTCACTGCATGCACATACTCCTACGGGCTGAGGGTGGCGGCACCCGTCAGCAGGGAGCGTTACACCTCATCTACACAGGCAAGGAGCGAGCGTTCCGACAGCGATATCACGCGAAAAACTGTCCTGATGTGGAGAGTTGGTAATTAGATCTCAACCAGTGTTTGGGGCTGCGAAACCTCGCTCAAATAGAGACTCTGCGAGCGAATAGGAGGGGTGGACGGACGACGTCGCTGCACGGCGCGTTGTCGCTCGTGGTACGTCAGGACCGACTCATTGGAAAAACATGTGATTCTATTGAGATTTCATCGTTCCCGCACTGTGACTCGCATCGCTGGCAGTGTAGGTGAGGTGTTAGGCGGGAGAAGTAGGACCAAGGCTTCACGACTACGACCTTCCGGTGGGGGCTCCTCACTGTTAGGTGAGCCAGTAGGTTATACACTATAGAGCGTCGCAGTCCCGCCCCCTGTCACGACGACGCCAGGCCCAGGAAATGAATCCCAATGCATTTTTCCCATAGACATTTCAAAAAGTATTTATTTAAAGACGGTTACGCCGCGGACAAAGCCAACTCCAGTCGTGACAAATCATGACAATAAACACTATTTTGGACCAAACAAACGATTACAAAGAAGAAAAACAACAACAAAAAGTGTTGTAACCTGCTGTTTTTTTCTACTTTCTAATTCTTTGTTTGGCCCAAAACATTGTGTTTATTGTCATGATTTGTCACGACTGGAGTTGGCTTTGTCCGCGGCGTAACCGTCTTTAAATAAATACTTTCTGAAAAGTCTATGAGGAAAATGAACGGAGAATCATTTCCTGGGCCATGGTAGGGGGCGGGACTGCGACGCTCTATACAGCTGTGAAAGATAGAAATGTGGGCGAGGAATAAATTGGTAAAAGAAGAAAAAAAGAAAAAACTACTGTATGTGTAATGTGGACTGGACATTTACCAGTGAAAAATCACTTATGTAAAAAATGTAGCACCCCCATTTTCACTTCACGCTATATACATATACATCTTTACCGAAAAAAGAAGATCTTTCACCCCAGAATATAGACGCTAGAATTCATGTGGTTAAAAAGCTGGACCGTCACCAAAATGGTTGCTATTGGCAATCATGATTCATGAATAGGAATACTGCAACTGATGAATGAGAATTGATTGCTCACAAATTGAATGGCAATTCTAGCAATTTTTTCATTAACTGAAATACCTCTTTGTTAATGACTCTCATCCACTTTTATTGGCTTGTGTATGGCTGATTCATTTAGAGAAAAAAAATCCTTGTTAACAACATAAATATATATATAATAATAATAAAATCATTCATTTAACTGTCACCCAAACAATGACAGTGGAGAGTTATTGAATTAAATTTTGGCCCCTCAATCTACTGTAAGTGTGTAAGTATTCTCAGCATTTTTCTCTGTCATACTAATGAATACCACAAAACTGCCCCAAAGTTACAATTCTGAACTGAATGAATATTTATGGACCCAAAACTTGGACCTGCAGGCACACAATGCAGCACACATGCAAAATAGCAAAATTGCTTATGTTTACAGTGTAGAAGATTCCTAATGTACGTGTTGTGTTTTGGGGTGTTTAAAGGCAGTACACGTAAGGAATCTCTGAGTCTCACTATGTGAATGGCAAATGTAAATGTCAGTGTTATTGAACAGGTGCTGTGAGGCACAGTAGTGACATTTTTATTTCCGAGCTGTTGTCGACTTGTCGAGCGAGGTGGTGAGGAGAAGGCTCATGGGATAATGGGGGTGGTGCCGGGGTGGTGATGACATGTATTTCTGTGCGCGTGTGTGCGTGTCCATTACGTTTTTTTAAGAGTGCGTCTTTCTATAGCCTAGACTAGAGCGAGCAAGCGCACGCACACACACACACCCACCCCTACCTAGATGCGTGTTTGGAGTGTTATAGTGGATTGAAAAGTGAATGGAGCCTTGGAATAAACCCCCACAATGTCCCCATAGAGCATGTCAACTGCACTATGAATGGCATTATAGTTTCTTTTTTCTTTTCTTTTTTGGTAGGTTCAGCAGCTGTATTCACATTTGTATTTTGAGGTGATGCCAAAGCAGCTCCTTTCTTCATTGCCTCCATTTCACCCATGCTTAGACCTCCACTGTCAAGCTGTTATCACCTTATTTGTTCCATTTACACATCATTCATGTTTTTTTTCTCTCCCCTGTCTGTGTGTGTGTGTGTGTGTGTGTGTGTGTGTGTTTGTGTGTGTGTGTCTGTCTGTATGTGTGTCTCCCTTTTTTTCCCTCCAATTTTTTCCCCTTCCAGAGTATCGTTGTGTCAGTCCTCGTTGAGAGGCAGTGTGGCGGAGAGCTAGGAGGTGAATGCAGTCAAGGTTAGTCAACAATGCTGAAGCGACAACAGTGGCTAATGCAGCCTTTCCTTTCTGCTCACCTGTATTACCTCGACCCTAACCCTGTCCTCTGCTCTGCACAGTGGACCCATGCCAACCCCCTCCTAACCCTCAGCATGCCTCCCCTTACTTGTCATGCCTTTTATCCAACTGTCTTTCTTACATACTTGCCCTCCCACTGGGGGGGGGGGGGGAGTACATCTCAAGCCCGTCACTGTTCACTCACCCCCTTCCCATGTGCTCTCGCTTACTGAACCCACGACCACCTCCCCACCACCGAAACCTAAGCATTTGACTCTTGTATACCTGTGTATGGGATGTAAGAAATACAATCTTCAATATCTGTCTTGTAGTATTGACGGTTTTGTTATCGTTGCTATACGTTTAAGCCAATACCCCTCCCTCCAAACACACGGCTCACCGAATCCTGCACGGTGAACCACAGCCCCCCACCCCACCCTTCACATTTTCAATTCCGACCCATGGCTCTGTACATGTTTGTAATTCAACTGAAAGCGTGAGAAAATGTGATTACTGTTTTGCCATTTCCGTGCCTCTCCCCAGCCATTTACAAAGAGGTGCGTGTGTCAGAGAGGGGGGGGGGGGGGGGGGGGAGTGTGTCCACGGCTGCCGCAGTGAAGCCAGTGCTGATACGGAGGGGGGCTGCAGTTCAAAGCCAGCCTAGCAGGTTACTTAATTAGTTTGGTAATTGGCTTGCCGTGGCCTCCGTGCATCCCTGCCCTCCTGCTGCGGATGTGCACGGGAATAGATGAGCTATGGGTGTAGCTCTCATCTCTCCATCCGTCCCTCGCTCCTGCCACCCATCCATCCATTCCTCCTCCTGCCATGATGTAACTTATTGAGCTAGTGCTGCACCACGCCTCCTCAATCCATTCACCAGCACGACCACAAAGACAGTCATTTAGTGGCACGATACGCTTCCACTCTGCTCAGTATCAACTATCAAAAGGTGTTTCAGTATCTCCCACGCACTGCTCTCTCTCTCCCTCTCGCTCATTCAATTCTGCACTCCATATCTCCATTTCCCTGCCGCGCTCTGTCTTACACACACACACACACACTCCTCAACCATGGGCACAAACTGCACATATCTATTATTAGATATAGATGTGTTATGCATTAGGCAGAATAAATGCATCCAAACAAGCTATTTGTGGATTTTCCCATCTGCCACCTCTTGAGTAGACTCAATTCTCCGTGCATCCACAACAATGCGATGGCAGAGACTGCCTCCTGTTTCATGAATGTTGACAATAATGCACATAAAGCAGTCTCCTGAGCTATTAAACTAATCGTAGATGACAAGTGACAACAACCATATTATTACCACATTGTAATACATTATCTCTTGGTTGGAGACAGGGTTGACATTAAAGGGATAGCTGACTCATGTCTTTATTTTTGAGGGGCGCTAGCCCCTCCTATATACAGGTTTAATGTTTGTTTTAAAAACACCATTGACAATGAAGGGAAAATGTACGTCATCTTGTCCCTAACACAAACATTAAATGCCATTAACAATAAAGATAATTTAATGTTTGTTTTGTCACTGTTACATCACCTAATCAACATGAGTTAGACTTTAATATATTAGCGCCCCTCACTTCACACGGGTGTGATTTTTATAATGTATATGCACTGTCATGTATGGTATAATTCTCTTAAACTCATGCTAAGATACAGCACTGAGCCGCTGATAGTTTTTAACTAAAATAAATATCAAGTAAAGAATAACCTAACCTACCATAAGAGACAGTGCTTTGATGCTGCATTATTTATTGCTTTGTTTATTTATACCAAGACGCTTGTTCATTGTTGTAATATCTATCCGGATCTGCATTATCCAGGATAAGCTAATTCAGCCTGGCTAATGATATATCTAGCCACCTTCCTATGTATTCCCATTCATTTCCAGTTTGTATCTTCAAAAGTCCATAAATAAATCGTTAAATGCTTTCTAGTAAACGTCAGATATCTTTAGATGCAAGGCTGCTGCCAAGCTTTTTATCTACTCCCTCAGCGCAGCAGTTGATTCTGAAAGCTGCTGGGGTTGGAAGGCCAAAGCACAGTTAAGTGGCTCCTCTTGACCTCGACACTGATCTCCAAACTGTCCGATTCTGATTCCACCACTGAAGATTTTGTTGATCCGCTGCCTATATTAAATTGGTCAGATCTAATGGCACAGTTTGAAGACCATACCTCTTTAAGGAGCTTGTCCCTCTCTCACTGCTGCTAATTCGGGCATTCAGGATTTACTTACTCAGTTTAGTTATTCCTGCTGTCTCGGAACAGAATAAAAATAAATAACAATGTGATTCAAGGGTGTTGTTCAGCAACAACAAGCATCTTGTTTCTCAGACCTCCAAGAGACGTGCTTATCCCAGTTATCACCATCTATCCGTAAACTAGATGGCTGAATCATTAGCTTACACACTGAGAGCAGTCAAGCGTGACCAGAGGAGAATAATTGATTCCTGGAGACGTATTGCGGTGGAGATAGACGAGAACCCGCCCTCCAACATAGAGCTATTGAGCACAGTTTCTCTGTATCTTAACGTCTTAATTCACTGGGTGTAAGTGAAGTCAAAAGGGTTGTTAATACACATGCTCATGCGGCGTCTTTATTTTGCACAGCAACAGTGTTTGACTGTCATTGCACCCTTTGTCCATGGGGTGGCAGTCTGTGGAGGTGAGGCAACCATGTGCTCTTTGTGAAATAGAGCAGACACTGGCTATCTGAGTAGATTAGCATGGGGACAAGTAACCGCACAGGAATCACACACCCCAACTGACACTCTTTCTCTCTCCCCCCCTTTCCTGGATCCATGCTCATGAAACCCATCTGCAAAGCATGGACAGTTTCTCTTATGACCACCAATCGCTTTTAAATGTGTATACCATACACTCTCACTCTGCTGGAATGGGGTTTTTATAATTGGATCCAGAGCGTTGTGTCAAACACATGCCATGTTTATTTTTGTTTCTCTGTCTTTGTTCACAAAAGGATCTGGCTGAAATGTAAACTTCCTCCTTTTTGCATCAGAGTGCTCTCTCTCCTCTCACTCTCTCTCTCTCTCTCTCTCTCTCTCTCTCGCCCTCTTGGAAAGCTTACGGTCCCGTTTCCTCAGTGTGTTCACTACGTAGCAGTCTGAACTGCTCTTTTATTCCGATGAATGTGGTCCTGTTTTGCCCAGAGACTCAGACAGACATAGGACAGTGTGAGTGCTTCAAGAATGTCTGTGGAAAATCGGGGCTCAGTGAAATGGCACCTGCGGTGCTCGATGTATGTGTTCCATCCGCCACGTATCGTACGTGTTTGCAACCATGCACCACTTGTTTATTCATTTAGAGTATGCACCCACCTATCCTCCTTCGTATGCTGTGTTTATTCATTTAGAGTGTGCACCCACCTATCCTCCTTCGTATGCTGTGTTTATTCATTTAGAGTGTGCACCCACCTATCCTCCTTCGTATGCTGTGTGCAATTTGTCCAGTCTGTTTGTTCACATAAACAAACTGTGTACCCTTAAGAGGGTATAACCTGCTATGACTACAACAGTATTGAACTACATCAAAAGCAGTGTTTACAGTTGCTCGTGTACATCAAAGTTCGCAGTAGAGTTCTTATGTTCCTCTGTTCCAGGAAGAAAACATTTGATCAGTTTGATTACCTGGTGGCCGCTACCTCCATCTGGAATGCTGTTTGCTTGTGTTGGTTTTCTTTATATGCAATAGTTTTACCTAACGGCTGCTGCAAACAAGTTTCACTCTCCTGAGTTTGTGTAGCTTGGCAAAGAGAATAAACATATGTAGCCTACAAGTGTCTGGGTTTTGAGAGCATTGCGAGGCTGCCAAATGTGACTGAATAGCTGTGTAAACAAGATGGCTATGTGAAGCAGGGCTTTTTACTGATTGCCTAAAGTAAAATACCATTCCTTGGCTTCCTTCACATTTTAACAACTGTGTTAATGATGGCAAATAAAGCTTTGCTAGGTAGCACCCTAATTAGTAGCTCCTGAATAGGCTTGTTTCTGCCTTTGTCTGACTGGAGTTTCTCCAAAGGGTGTCCTGATCCCCAGTTAGGCTCTTGTCACCTTGTCATGGTTGTGGTTGTTTGCTTGCATACAGAAGGCTGTATAAACCCTGTTATGTGTGTTTTTGTCTTTGTATTGATGTAGTGTGACTTCATTGTACTTCAGCTAAAATGGTGGTCACTCCTAATGGGAAACTTCATATCCACAAGCATGCAGTTAGCCATATTTAGTGGAGTAATTTCCCTGAATTACTTTGTTGGGAGATAGAAGAGGGTAGTTTCAATGCTTCTTCCCCCCCCCCCCCCCAATAGCCTTTAGGCCAAGTCTGTGTTTTAATTAGTTGTGTAAGGCCTTATTGTCCCATTGGATTCTCTCTACTTGTAAAGTGCTCTCCTAAGATACCATGAAGGCTAAAAAGGCAGTGAGTGATTTGAAATCAGTCTTTTTCCTGCCTGCCCAGATTGAAGAGGGTGGGGGGCTATCAGCACATGCCGTCTGTCTGAGGAACAGTACATTCGAGCAGCAGTCTTTGTTCTTTATGGGTATAGGACCCATAGCAAAGAGAGAGCGAGAGTCATTGTTTTAAAACCCCATCGATTATATCCGGAAAGCACTGGTCTTTGTTCTCGTTGAGATGTTATGTTTCAAATATCAGGAAAGGCTGCTGTTCCTATAGTATACATTACCTTTGCCTAGATAGAAGATGCATATAAATGGTCTACAAGTTCAGTGTAACACATGTGTTGGTGTTCTTCCGATAATGTCTAGCCAGAGGGGAAGTTAACGTGTTACACTGTTGAAATGTAGTCATGTTGGAGGAAAGTTGAGCTTATGAACCACCCTCTCACAAAACATGCACACACACATACACCCCTCCTCTCCTCTTGCTTTACAAGACTTTTCTTCTCTCCATTTCGTTTTCCTTCAACTTGTCTGCTCATCCCTGGTGAAATGTATTAAATGAAGTTACTAGATATGAGTGCTTAAGAGGCCAGGGCCTCTGAGTCTTGCCAAGTCTCTCAGAAGCTTGGCTCACTCATCCATGTCACCTTTTTCTGTTGTTTCAGCTACTGGCTGACTTATTTGTATTACCGAGCACACCCCCCCCCCCCCCCCCTCTCTGTTTCTCTCTCTCTCTCCGCTTGCTGCCTCTGAGCAGCTTGTTTTTCTCCAGTGTGGCTAATCAGGCTAAAGCAAACAGTGTGTGTCAGCCGCTGCTTTTGTTAAGTATTCATATTTAATGAGCCTAAGTGACTACAGCATCCTACAGCAAACCTAAATGTAACAGTCGAACATGAGGCTGGACAAGCACCTTTGATTTGCACGCTTGATATTTGGCCACACCTGGTAATTGTCTGAGATGAGGGAGAAAGATTGATTTCTGAAAGTGATAGCTACCGCTGATTTATTTTCCCATTTCCTCAAGTCACTTTCTATTTCTGTTCGTACCTACACAAGGAGGTTTCCCCCTCTTTTAATACCTTTAGGAAATAGAACTAAAAGGTGTCATTTCTCTCCCCAGAGCAAAGTATGGTTCTGTTACATTTCATTTCCTCTGAGTTCAGAGAGAGGGGGAGAGGGGGGTGGGGGTAACCCGTTTTTTGTGAGATTGAAGGCACTGTAGCTATGGAAGGGGTGCTTGGGGAAAAGGTATTGTGATGGGACGTTTGAATGCTGAGCAGAATTGAATAGACACAGTCAGCTTCCCAGATACATGCTTAGGCCTGTAGAATGTGGAGTGCTTTGCTTGTAACTGCACCGGTTGTCTCCTTTCATTATCGGTTAATGGTGCCCAACTTGACAGAGCCATGTGATAAACAGAGGAGCTGTGAAATCCTGGAGGTGGAGTTCTCGTCTGCCTGATAATGGGATCTCATCTGCTGAGGAAGGGGAGCCTGCCCTGGCAGCCAATCCAGCTTTACTCTGTTCTAACCTAAAGAGAGGATTCACTCATTTCACTGCACCCTTCAGTGCAGTCTTGGCCCAAGCTTAAGTCCCACAGTACCTATACCGAAGTGGCTTTTGACTAGCTTCCTGCGTGCCTTATATATATATATTTCCCCCCTCCCTCTTTTTAATGGGTGAATGCTCTCCTGAATGGAACGGTGGACATTGTTGAATAGCGGAGGGGATGAAACAGTGTTTTTTTTTTGTTTATTTGTTTGTTCTTATGTTACTATTGGACATCAAATGTATGGTATGTCCACAATGTGTGCGACAAATTGATCTTAATCAGGGGAGTCGCAGTGTGTATTTTTCTGCCAACCGCATCAATCATTGATCTATTTTATGAGAGAGAGGGGGGGGGGGGTGGGGGGGAGTTTGGCAGACGGTGTGTGTAAATACCATAAACCTTGACACTGTGTAACGCATAGTACAAACTCTGATAAGGGACGAGCTGTGACTGGTGTGGTGTTGGGTTACTGTGTGTAGTTGGACTCCTCCGGGCAGTTGCCTTCAGTAGCTAGAAGTGGTTTGCCAGCACTTGTGTCACAGGGGGACAACCCCTCCCCCCCCTCCCTCCACGCCATTGAAAGGAGATGGCCAACATGGGTTGTAGCACAATGAAGCACCCCCACATAACCACCCTCAACTCGATTTCTATTGATCCTCTCTGCCTGTCTCCCTTGCCCCCATGGTTGGCTTCAGTGCCAAAGAGCCCAATGTGCTGGCTATTTGCTTTGGTTAATTGGATTTTGACAGGGATCCAATATCATGTTTTAGACAATGAAAATGTGTCAAGCTACTTGCTTAGTAGAATGAAAATTGTTCTATTAATTTATAACTTAATGTGGCCAGTCTTTGTTTTCCAGCTCCTCGTATTATGTGTGGGGAGATTTGTCAGATTTTCCATTAAGTCTGAGAGGATTTAGATGAAGAGGAATGGAGCTGTATCTTTATAATCAAAAATTACAAAGCGCTGAGTACTCAGACATTGAACACAGGGATCACATTTGATGATGATGTGTAGGCTAACGTAGCCATTAAATCCACCCAAATTAACTTGCCAAATATTGCTAATGGACTATTCTGATTATTTCCCCTGCTTGTTCCTGCCATTTTAATGGGCGGGGTGACTAATTAATTCATTATCTAAAAATGCAAATGTGCACGACAAGCCTGAGCAGCATTCAATTGCCTGCCTCTAGTGTAGCGTTATTTTTCTGAAGATTTTGTGTTTTCTCTTAGAATCATTGACCAATTATTACCAGAATCTGATTGTCTGGTAATACAATTAACAGTACGTATTAATTAAGCTAATATATTGCTATATGTGGATAGCTATAAATGCTACTATTGCTTTGACGTGATCTCTTTGGTGTTTGTTATTCACATTTATGTATATTTAGATAGATTAATCTTCCTGGTGCAGTTTTACAAACACCTCATCCCCTCGTGGGTTTCCATCAATCAGGAGCCCCACTGCCTGCTCCCTTTGTCCCGACGATAATTTGAATCCAGTCCATGTTTTTGTTTCGCTCGGGTTTTTTTGTGTGGTGGGGGGGGGGGGGGGGTAATTCTCCTTCACTAGTGTCTGGATAAAGAAAGAGTAGGTCAGCCATGTGGATGCGTCTGTTGAACAGCTGAAGGGGGGTTACATAGACGCAGGGAGTGATCGGCTGAACGTGGAGTGTGCGCATATGAGAGCGAGGGAGAGGAGAGGGGGAGAACGCGTGTGTGAGAGAGTATGGGGGTGTGTGTGTGTGTGTGAGTGAGTGAGTGTGTGTGTGTGAGAGTGTGTGTGTGTGTGGAAAAAGGAAGCGGAGCCTGTAAACGGCGAACTCACTGATTTCCTATCCTTCCAACTAGAGCGCTTGTGTGTGTGTGTGTACTTTTTTTTATGTGGACACTATCGGGGGAGCAACAACACTGCGAAATGGAATAGCAGCGGACGTGTGTTTTCGCGTTGAAGAGTGCCTTGGTGATTTGTACGTGAATATATTAGTAAAGTGAAACCGTCTTTTGTTGAGAGCAAGTGCTTGTTGTCTCTCTCCCACTCTCTCTCTCTCTGTACGAGCAGCGGCTTTTAATAAAAAGGATAAAGTGCCTGTGTTCGCATGCTCGTCCCATTCACCCCGGGTTTCTTGGATTTGGCCCAGGACAAAAAAGTTCGGTGGGTCATTCCGGGCAAGGATTGTTTTGAAGTTTGCAGCGGTCGCTTTGGATCTCTTGAAAACACCAGACTGGCGGGTGAGTAGTTGAATACAAAAAAAAGATTGGGAGGAGGAGGAGGAGGGGGGGGGGGGGGGCAGCAATGTGTGGGGGACATTAAAGAGATGGAATGTCTGCAATGGAGATGATTATAGCACAAGTTGCGTTTTACAGTTTAAGCGAAACGCGTGATCATTGAGATAAAAAAACTCAGAAGGGGGATACGCGTGTGACCTCAAGTCAAGTGACATATTTTTGGAGTAAGCTCCGGCGAGCTGGAAAGTTGTCTGCATTGTTGTAAAACTTGGCTGTTCCGCTGAGTTCTCTTGTCTGTGCAGTGTCAGTGTGTGTACAGCACAGAGCTTCGTGACCCAGCAAGTGTCCTAAGAATGTTTTCAACGACTAATTGTTTAGCTGACGTGAGAAGAATAATGAACCTGACGAGACATGGGTTTTAAACGCCACGTTTGTCGCATTGCAAACCACTATCACTGTAGTTCGTTACACTGTTACAACTGTGTGTGTGTGTGTGTGTGTGTGTGTGTGTGTGTGTGTGTGTGTGTGTGTGTGTGTGTGTGCGCGCGCGTGCGCGTGTACGTGTTGTCAGCCTGGAGGAAAAGTGTTTCAGACAGTAAAACAAAATTGAGAACGCTCTTGATGAGTTAGTCACGCTTACATTTGGGGGGAATTCCCCAAGTTTCACAAAGGATAGGCTGTTGGTTTTATAGCCTAGCTTGTGTCATAAAGTGGTATTAAAAAGTTGTGTGTGTGTGGGGGGGGTCTGCAAGGGAGACTCATTGTGATGCTAGTTGCAAACTGTTGAAGGACCACCAAATTAACTTGACTTCCCTCTTTGGCACCCCAGAGGCTATGAACTCTGGCCTGAGCACATGCAGCCATCATGCACTGTGGGGGAATGGTGTGTGTGTGTGTGTGTGTGTGTGTGTGTGTGTGTGCCTGCCTGGCCTGTTGTTAAAAAGAGCAAGGTTTGGGGGCGGGGCTAGTTTGGGATTTGAAAGCAGACTACAGTTATTGGTCTCGCATGCGGCTTATCTAATGGTTCCGGGTTATATAGTGGAATAGGGGCTATTTGTTTACTTAAATTGCTGTAAAATTGGACATATGGTAAATATTCACGTGATGGTGACCATGGTCTGTTGTACATGGTCTCCGTGGTACTTGGGACATTCGTCACATATGTACATATACTGTGACGTCCCGAAATGGTCACAATACGCTACAATACGTATTGTACACTACACACATGCATACATACATACATATGTTCCGATACTGGTATCGGTTACTCGGGCTGATACCACCCTCAAGTACTCGTACTCGGAACCGGCCCGATACTCTGACCCGAGTACCAAAACATCCAATTGACACTAGGCTGAACAAATGCAACAGGAGCAAGTCTGACCCAACACTGCAGCAAATCACCCAAAACAGCCTATCTACAAACATAAATGACAACTGACAAGTGTAGATCAGAGATCCATCTGCATCTATGAGTCGTTACGCAACAAAAAAAAAGTACTCGTATCGATACTCTGTAAGAGTACTAAAAATGAAGTACTCGTACTCGGTCTGAAAAAAATGGCATCGGGACAACTCTATACATACATACATACATACATACATACGTGGCGTATGGGCGGCTGTGGCTCAGGAGGTAGAGCAGGTCGCCCAATGATCCCTGGGTCAGCGGTTCGAATCCCGGCTCCTCCTGTCCACATGTCGAAAACTTGGAAAAGCACTATAAAAATGCAATTCATAATACGTACATACGTACATACATCATCTCACACACAAAGATTGCTGCATTCGTGTTAGATAGATTCAAGTTAGATTCAAAATTAAGAGGGGGGGGGGGGGTGTAAGTGATACCCTCATCTGTCAAATAAAAACGACTTCTTGCCAAATCCTCCTATCACACAGTCTGCCACTACTTTAATTCTCAATGAGCTATTACACAGATTCAGATGTTGCTCTGCTAATTGTCAGGAGCTAATCTTCACCATGCCTAGCTTCCTTTGCCATATTCTCTGTCCCCTGCTAACTGAGAAGTGACCTCTAGCTTAATGATTCAGATGTGATTAATCCACTTGAGTGGGACGACACTGCCTCGGCTAATGCATGGCACAAGGACTCCTGATAATGGATGAGGGGGGTGGTTAAAAAAGGACATCTCAGGCCCCCAGAATCGCATGAAAGGGACCTGGTTATGTGCACTGTACACACTCATTTGATTTTGTTAAATAGCATGTACCAGGAAATGCAAATGTTAATTGTTGTGTTTGCAGTGGAAGTGACCATGGCAGCCCCTTTGTTTGCACTGTCATTGAGTTCAAAGGTACCCTGAACGAATGACTACCAGATTAGCACTTTTTTTGCAACTGCAAAATGGGAGGCTTTTCATTGGGATCCTCTTATCTGATGAGGAGTGATACAGTCTTATTGCATTCATGCATGGCCCCTTATCTTTAGTTATCATTAACAAATGGGGTGTAAAAATGTTAAGGGAGGAGAACCCCCAGATGGCTTCTTAGTTCTCATACATTGCTGACTGGTTAGAGGGGGAGGGGGAGTTGGAGCACTCTAATTATGAGGCATTGAGGCTTTTGATGGTTGACATCTAGGTTAGTGGAAACTGTGACCCAGCCACTTGCTACATACAATACCCCCCCCCCCCCCACACACACACACACATACTTCTGTTTTATGCAAGCTACACACTAGCCCCTTATATATTCAGCTATTATTGTAGATTTCCGTCCTACACAAATTCCCATTGACAATGAATGGAGAATTCAACGTCATAGTGTCTGAGCAAATCGGCTTAGTGTCTATTTTTGTCCTACACAAACATTCAATTCTCATTGACAATGAATGGAGAATGTTACGTCAGTGTTTATTTTACATCATGATGAGATGTACGATGATAAGAGTGCCCCTCATTTCACACGGGTGTGAACTGATTTTTATAGCGTCACTTATAGTGCACCCCCTTCCAATTTAGTTAATCTACTTCCTGTCAGTACTCTGTAGACTTAAAGGACCTATAACATAAAATTCAACTTTTTCTATTTCTTTTGTGTTTTTGGGGCTCCCATATGTGTTTTCTATCCCCACAAATAACCAATTTTGAACAATCAGGCTTTCATATCATATGGGTGCTTTAATGGAAATTGCTCTCAGGAACAGCTCGACTGATTTTGGCCTCATCGTGATGTCATCAATGTCACCCTACTTTGTATAATTCCACCTCTTCTTCAGTCTTCAGTTCCAAATTTGCATTTCCACTTTGTTTACAATGTCCGCCATTGTTGATTTTCCAAGCTGGCATGGAATGGAAACAAGCCTGGTTTTGTCTAGCATCAGTATTATAATGACTCAAATATTAAATAATCTGCATATCAGCACCCCCGCCACCTCAGGACATTGTGGTACTGCAGCTAAAACTGCCAGTCCAGAAAGAAAAGACAAGGACTGGTTATATCAGAGTATGGTGATTGAGGCTCAAAATGTAGAATTAAGTTTGAGGGACATAGACAATATGATATTAAAAACAGTTTTAAAATGCATGTTATTTGCGCTTTAAAAATAAAAGCAGTTGACTAATCATATTACGAGACGCTCTTATTTTGAAATCTGATGTTTTGAGAGGAAATAATTATTCTGTTGCAGCTAAACTACTATGATGCTGTTCAGATCATCAGATGTAAATAAAACTTGCATGGATTAAACACAAGATTTTGGCTAAAGTTCATATGGTATGAAAACCATGCTCCTGTGACTTAAACAGTGTACAGTACACCATTTGGAAGTGTGTTAAACTTGCTTAGGTGAGTGGTGTTAGTTTATATCTCATGCTGGCTAAAGTAGCGCTGCGGTAAAGAGAGACGTCCACACACAGCTGTAGCTCTGGACTAGATAAATCCTGAGTCAGGGACAACCCTAACTGTTAGTAGAATGAAGTCGGGAGATCAGTTGGTTGGAAGGTGTGAAAAATATGGCTTATTTTAAAGCGGGTATTGGATGGAGCCCGCACACCACAGGTACAAGAAAGACGTTCTTTATTGAAAATACTGACAGCCTGTACCCAGCCTGTCGATGTGCGTATTCTACGTCCGCTCTTATTTTAAAGCATGCACATGTTCATGTGTTCAACATATGAACATGTGCAGCGATTGTCTTTATTGCCATGATTTCTCAAATTATTTAAGCATGCACAACAGGAGGCTTACAGGACATAGGCACATGGGTTTAAAGTATTTTGGGTGATCATATATTCCTTGTTTAATGTTAAAACAATAAACAGTGGGTGCCTGCAGCCAACGGCAGTGCGACGCGCACACAGCCATATTTTGCTTAAAGGTTATTGATCAATAAATTAACAGCCTGTCATTTCTGTTCAAGTAGAAGTTCATCCTCAGTCATAATCATCCTTTTCAATTGATACAATGGTGAATCTATCCTCCCTGTATATCCATTGTTCCATGATTTAGTTGGAGAATGAGCACTTGAGGTCGCGCTGAAACAACAGGGCTGGGAATGCCCAGAGTTTTTTTTTTTACTGTGTAGGGTGTAAAATGGGTGCTAATTAGTAAGGCTAGGTGGGGCCTCGGGCCAGCCCAGTTAGGGCCGGGCCTTAATTTTCTGGCCTGTTGAGAAGTCTAGTTTTCGCCGGCTGCCGGGCGTGGCTGCGCTAATAACTTTGTGGCAGGCCCATCTAGAGTTTGAATGGACAGGTATCAGTCAAACATATGGAATGTCAGCTCCATAAATGGAGATCTAAGGGTTTGAGGTTTGAGGTCAGATGTAGAGTTGCTGGCCGGCTCCATATATGCAGATCTAGATGATTATCCAGTCTTCTCCATGTATGGCTATCCAGGGTTTGATGAGGTCAGTGTCGTGATCTTCATATATGGAGACGGCCATATATGGAGTGTGTCACGAGGCGTGACGGACTGGTGGCCATATATGGAGCGTGTCACGAGGCGTGACGGACTGGTGGCCATATATGGAGCATGTCACGAGGCGTGACGGACGATTATTGATGTATTTGTGGTATTGATGATGATTTGTATTGTCTTGTATGTTTTGATTATGAATGGGATACATAGGATCACAACCAGCCAAACGCATGGGGAGAGTATGTTTGTGTGTCAGTCCGTGTGCGTGCGTGTGTCCGTCCGTGTGCGTGTGTCCGTCTGTGTGTCCGTTCGTGTGCGTGCGTGTGTCCGTCTGTGTGTCCGTCCGTGTGCGTGCGTGTGTCCGTCTGTGTGTCCGTCCGTGTGCGTGCGTGTGTCCGTGTGCGTGCGTGTGTCCGTCTGTGTGTCCGTCCGTGTGCGTCCGTGTGTCCGTCTGTGTGTCCGTCCGTGTGCGTGCGTGTGTCCGTCCGTGTGCGTCCGTTCTCAAATCAGCCTCATGGTTGCACTATAACTGGTCTATTCGTATAACTGCACCGATCTGTGTAAAACTTTGTATGCACACTCTAGAGGCCAAGGAAAAACCTTTGCCCTGTATTTTTCCACATTCCAGGAGGCCGACATATGTAAAACACATTTTTTTATTTGACTTCTTCAGATTTTATCCAAATTTCACGCTAATCTGTACACATGATCTCTATAGTCATGCAATCAAGACAAGTTGGATTTATCATATTCCGTCCTGATTGGCTAAGATTTTCTTCCAAAGTTTACAGGAGTGGCCCGCGTGGCCGCGAAACATGAATGCAGCCAATTGCGGTGACACTGCAAGCATATTCCCGCTAGGCTAGGCTAGGAGGAAGAAATGCCACTTGACTTTTTTTTTTTTTACGCTCCTATCCTGGTGGAGACCTGTGCCCTGAGGGGCACTTTTTCTAGTTTGTGTTATGCTTTTAGCATTATTGAGTAATTGTACTTGCTGTACTGTTTGCAAACTGTAGTGTTCAATCAGTCAAACAGACCATTATAAGGACTTTGCCTTAGAGCACATTTTCAACTGATTTTGACCCAGGGACCACCATCCTGACTAGGACCACCACTATTAGGACTAGGACCACCATCCTGACTAGGACCACCACTATTGTGTCGGGTGGGTCCAGCTGACTCTTGTTGCATCAAGGCAATTATGTTTCGGCATTGCACTGTCAAATATGCCTACATCCTGTTTATAGATATTTGTTCAAGCTGTCACTTTTTATGTTATAAATAAAGCACTTTTAAACTGAAGATGATGGCCAATGTTGATGATAATTGGGGATTTCTTTCTGAATGCATAGCCAGGGACCACCTGCAATACCTACTAGTTGAAAACCCATGCCTTAGACAAAAGAATGACAAATTGTGCTTATGGTATTGGGTGGTCAAATATCAGCGTATACACTTAGTATTCATTTATATTTGTGTTTGGAGAAAATCTGACAGCTGATTGTACACTTTCTTTCCTTCTTTTGGTGTTTAAATGAGAGCCACAAGCGCTCAGTCAGTCACACACACTTGAGCAACATCAGTGCGATGCAGTGACATGATAGCATACAGTCTACTCTATGCGATAAGCACACAAACTAGACTACCGGTACGCTACCTCTGCTTGCAAGGCTAAACAGCCAACCAGAGAGCTCTACCCCCGTCTCTGCCACTCCGCTGCTGTCCACGGTTGAAACCCATCATGTTTCCCTAAGAAATAGCTTCAGGGTGACGATGTAGCCTGTGTAACCACACTGATCTATTGCTCGGATGAACTATTAGACGGCGATCAATGTAATAGTGGTTAGGCTTACGTGTTTTTTGCTTTTGTTTTGCTCTGAATCTCATCTCTGTGATAAGAAAACATTTTGAATTGGGAGATATCTCCTCCGGAGGTATCCATGAATCCATTTAGTTTGACACTGCTGTGGATTGAGTTGGGGCGGAAGTGGTCAATCCTCTTAATGGAGTTGTACATACAGTAAGAGGGCATTTTGCTATGTAACCACACTGGCAGATGAAAAAAAAATGGAAACCTAAATCTTAATTATGTATTCTTCCCCGTTGTGCTTCTCCCCATCGTGGCACATCTTCATTTGCAGTATAGGCTGTGCCCCATGTTTGTGGGAAAGGAAATCTGATGTGTAATTTGATCTGGCTCAGTACGCTGTTTGTGTTGTCGATTCATGTACAACCCTGGGAAGCAATAGTAGCTGTGTGTGAGTCACCTCCCATCACAAACAAGTCTCGCCACTAAGCGGGTTCAGAAGCGTCGCGGTTCAGAATGCTAGCAAGCATTCTAACACGCGCACACACAGACACGCACACGCACACAGACACACACACACACACACACACACACACACACACACACACGCACACAGAAGCATGTATAAGTCTCACCTCAGAGGAGTCTGTGGGGCGAATGGTGGATCAAAGAGCCTGCTTCTCTCCTGACAGAGGGAGAAGCTTCATAGATGGTGGGGTTGTAACTGCTGTCTCGTTGCAGCTGAATGTTTGACAGGCCACTGGAAAAATGTTATTTAATCTACTCACATGATGGCCCTCAGTGGAATTGCACCATGTTGGTGTGTTGTGCCCCCCCCCCCTTTCCCCCCTCTCTCTTCTCTATGTTGGGGTAATGGTGGATCCTGGCTAACAGAAAAAACGTTCAACAGCGCTTGTTTCTTTCACCTGTATATTAACGGAATGATGTAATTCATTCAGATTCAGAGAAAGGCAGTTTCTAGTCACTAAGCCTGACGGGGGGATTATATGTCCCTTAAATATTTTGGTGAAGAGTATTTCAAATGTATTACAATGTAATAACAAAGCAATGTTTGCATTATTAATGAGTCAATATGAATGACAACGGATGGGGTTTGTTTGACCTATGGCAGACCTTTCACAAGACTCTTCGATCGTTGATCCACCAGATCAACTTGGGCACGCCATTCAGGGTAGATGAATTCAAAACCCCAGGCCTTTGGACCGGCTCAATGCACGGTTCTCACCCCCTCAAAGGTACAGCTCACATTCACCCACCCGTCTCTCACCCCCTACAATACAGAAACCTGAGAGCAGTCTGGTCATAAAGGCAGGCGGAAAATCAATGAGAAGTCATGGCTTCTCTGGCATTGTTGGAGCAATTTTCATCCCCCCTATCCTAAGCCAGACTCTGGGTTTTGAGGACCAATGTTAAATGTGTCAAGAGTTATTTTTGAGTGGTGTAAACCACTCCTACAACTGGCTTTTGTGTGCAGAAAAAAATGAGCATGGTTGCTATGTTCAAAATAATTTCTGACGTAATTAAATCACACCCGGGTGAACTGGATGACCGTAGCAACCATGGTCATTTTTTCTGCACAAAAAAAGCCAGTTGTGAAATCACATCCGGGTGTGATTTCATTACGTCAGACATTACGTCAGACCACAGCTGATCATGCTATATAAAACCTTACACCACTCAGTTCACACGGGTGTGATTTTTTCATTATAAAGTTGATTCTTTAGGATGTTTTACTTTTTCTATTGCTAAATGG
>NC_136807.1:42756173-42918673 GCF_951216825.1 Electrona antarctica
AAAAAGTCTTCTGAAAGAATACAGTATTATATTCAAAGATTTGTGCCGCATTTTCACGATTTTTCAAAAATAGCAGGCCTACAAGTTCATAGCGCGCCACTCGGTGGCGCGCTATGAGCTTGTAGATCTGCTATTTTTCAATAGCTAAAGTATAACATAATGCTTAGTTGAAACACCAAAAAGGGGTTCCCGCCCAAAATGGGATAATCAAGTGACGGCGGCGGGAAAGCATGCACGCTGCGCCGTCGTATCCTATTCTAGCGAGTAAACATTTAATGTGCATAAATGTATCACAGCTTTACTTATGCATAGAATCTGCTGTTACGTCTGAATTATACATTAGCCGATGAATAATGCATCGGTGCCATTCCTTAATGATTACTCGCCTGCAGCGAATGGTAATATTTGCTGATAAATTTACTCATTGATCTTGCTTATATTACGCCGGTTGTGTGGAATGACGTTTGCCCTACTTTGCATTTAGGGTACTCTTTAGTCAAGGATGTAATCAAAAGCAGGCTATTTGTCTGTTGTCAATTGAGATGTTTTTTAAAATGGGAAAGTCAGCCCTAAGGAACTAAAGCAATAGGGTTACCATCTGAATTCTCTGAAGTGCATAATGCTGTAGCTATCCATTTGTTCTTCTGTCTTTGACCTCCTGTAGAATGATTTTTGAGTGGTGTAAACCACTCCTACAACTGGCTTTGTTAGTTTACGTGTCTGTTCGTACCAAAAAATGAGCATGGTTGCTATGGTCACCCAGTTCACACGGGTGTGATTTCATTACGTCAGACATTACGTCAGACCACAGTTGATCAGTCTATATAAGACCTTACACCGCTCAGTTCACACGGGTGTGATTTTTTTTATACCTTTTAAAACCTTCCCAGAAGCCCTCGCAAGCCGGCGGTTGGTTGATTTCCGGTTACGTCATCATAGCACGTCCGCGACAAATCCGCTATTTCTTTGAAATTATTACAAAACGGCAAATTAAACACAAATGGCGGGTTTAGCGTATTACGCAGGGGGCAGAACATGGATTAAATAGCGTGGAAAACTGGTTATGCAGCTAAACTGTTTTAATATTCTCTTGTAGTCTTGTCTTATTTTGCTGCCTTTCAAACATTGCAGGATGAGGTGGAACATGTATTGTTGAACACATCATCACTAAACTGTAACTAGTGCATTGGTGATTTAGTGGGTACTTGGTAAATTCCCCTTTTCACGCTACCTCTTTATTGACACTGGCTTTAAAAGCCAGGCAGAGCCAGATTATTGACACATTAGGCGAATAATGCTCTGAGAATAGTGCTCCTAATCCCCTAAGCATAGGCTGTTACTGTGCAGATATATTGCTTGTCCACACAATGAGAAGATATTGACTTTTTGTCACTCACTTATTTGATTAGTTGTGTGGGTAACTCTGCTTTTCATTTGTCGCCCTGGCAACATAAACGGGAAAACACACGGACAGTCTCATTCCATGCAGTATTGAAACGGTGAAGCATTGCAGACTATCACATCTGAAGAATCTCTTTTGTTGTTGTTGATGACATGTATTATTGTGTTGTTGTTTTAATGCTATGTTGATGAATTTAATACATAGGACCACAATGGAAACAAGTCCCCATGACCTTTTTTGTGATATCCTTATAGCCTTCATGTACCACATGCTGTTTACATTTCTCACTAATAAAGTATTCAATAAATCAATATATAAACGGGCATGGATGTCTTTATCACTCAAGGTGATTGTCACCTGTGCTAGTATCCACAAACATGTGACAGACCTTTCTCTCTGCAGTTCAGTGGGTCTGTGTGTAGCAGCAACAATGCCACTTTGATATTACATCGTAGGTGAGTGAGATTTGTCTGTTTGTTTTAGCCCACTGTGTGGGCTAGCTACTGCACTTCCTTTTGTTTTCTGTAAGGAGACCGGCTTAAAGTACTCCACTCTGCTCCCATGCCACACATAAGCCTGGTCATAATGAAAGCACCTTCCATTTAATCCAACTAGATTCATCAGTGGCCTTGTTCTTCCAAAAATAATGAGGTAGACGGGAAGGGCTGCCCTAGGCAGCGTGTAGGGAGATGATCTCTTTGAACCGGCAAATCATTCCAGTTTTTTTTCCTGCTAAAAGACAGGCTAATGACTTGGCTTGATGCGTGTCAGTGTTTTAAGTTAACTAGTGTTAATTCGGAGAGGGATCTAATGGGATTCATTGTCAAGCAGGGCAGACGTAGTGAGTGAGTGAGTGAGTGGCTTGTGCGCGGGTGGGGGTAATTGTTTTTGCTGGCGGTGGTGCCTCCTCTGGAAGAGATGACTGCACAATCCAGATATGTAAACAAGAAGGGTAGTGAAAGGCGGAGTGCTGTTACCTTGTCTGTTTTGCCTCGATCAAACCTCCTTGACGAAACCAGATCTCAGGGCAGCACACACGCTGATGATCGTGGTTTGGATTCAAATGGACAACGGCATCCCTTTGTGCGCCGCGCTCTCTGCGCAGCGAAGCATTTCAGACATGCAAATCACGTCGAAAATGGGGGATCTTGAGGAAATCATTAACTACCACGGCACAAGCCAGAAAACAAAGGGCGAGTTAAAGACAACAGATGCTGAAAGTGTTTGATTCTGTTTACTGGAGCATGACACTTGTTTAGTGCAGCAGAGAAACGCAATTTATTCACGCTAGACAATGATGCCTTCTCCTGGCAATGCACTGCCAGTCATCTGCTCTCTGGCAGCATTTAACACATGTGCAATATTCATTTAATGTGTATGCATTCATCCAAGCCTCAGATCTCTTGGGTTGCCCAAGTCTGATGTCAACACTCACTCACGCTGCACGCTCACTTCAGCATTGGTTCCCATTTGCCTCGTACTGGAAGGCTATCATTCTTATCATGCTATAGGAGGCTAATGGCTGAATCCATAGTCCTAATTATGATGTGATATATTCTTTTGTCAGATGTTATGAACACGATCATAATAAATTACTATATTATTGCCGGGAACAATCTGCCATCCTCAACCTTATCTTTTTTTGTAATGTAAGCCTTTGTTTAAAGCTTGTTCCAAACATACATATTAGGATGGGTGTCTTAATGAGTGGAAAAAGGTTATGTAAACATAACCTAAACATTTGTCAGAAAGTCAGAATATTTGTCATATGTGATAATGAGGGGGAACAATTTACAATTTAGGCATTTAGCAGACGCTCTTCATCCAGAGCGATTTACAGTAAGCAAGAACACAAAACATGGTAATACAACAAATACACAAAAAGGCATCATGAATCTTAAGCTTAAGAACCTAACAGTGGAATATCTATCTAATGGAACTATAGTGTATACACTATAGTGTGAGTGCCCAAAATGGGTTAAATAGCACTTTATATTAGACATAATCTAATATAAAGTGCTATTTAAGTTACATAAGTTGAGCCTTGTTGAGGAACAAAGTTACTGTATAGTATCTTTTGCATTATTGAACTCTATTTAGCTTTTTCCAACACGCATGCATTTGAAAATGATATTAAATTCAGTGTCTTAATTCCTCACTATGATTATACAAAACGTACAATTATACATATGGAAAAGACCATTTCTATCGTACATTTCAGACCACTAGGCTCCTTTACTGAGAGGACAGGCATGGCGGTTGAAAGATCAAGTAGCATATTGGTAACAGTGTTTTGTACCTGATTCTTATCACCACTAAGGTGTCCAGAGCTTTGGGGCTTTTAATCCGTTTCTAAAGAAATACCCAAAAGCTAAAAGAATGGTGGATCAGTTGGATCCAGTTGGAGATAAATGATTAAAAAACTAAATGTTTTTGGGACAGCCTTTAGCCAATAGTAGTAGCTAATACTTTTTCTTGTGATCACTGAGGAAAAACACTACAACATGTTATGGAACACATATTTGTTGGCGGTTGAAACTCAGCAAATTAACCCATTCTGGGCGGGAACCCCTGTTGGTGTTGGCATTATGTTATGCTTTAGCTATTGAAAAATAGCAGATCTACAAGCTCATAGCGTGCCACCGAGTGGCGCGCTATGAGCTTGTAGGTCTGCTATTTTTGAAAAATCGAAGAACGACTGACACAGAAACATAGCTTTTTCAGAAAACTGTCAGGATGTAGAAGACATTTTTTGAATATGATCTCAGGTCAAAATGGGTTAAATGACAACTTGAACTTGGTACTGCAGCCACAGCACGTAACTGCATAGTTGTGATCTTGTTGTGGTTATTGTTTTGGTTTGTTTTGTTTTTTTTGGCTTTTGTGCCTTTATTGATAGTTACAGTGAAGACAGACAGGAGAGAGGGAGAGAGACGGGGGAGAGACATGCAGCAAAGTCATGAATGGGACTCGAACACACAACGTGCTGTCAGGCCAGAGCCTATATGTTGCATGCGCCTGGACCGCTAGGCCAGCGGGCGCCCCTGTTATGGTTATTGTTGTAAGTTTATGAATCTACAGGATACAGTTTAGCTGTAGTTACTGATTGTATGATTTTCAATGGCTGAAGTCCGATGAGGATTTTTCTAGGCTGAGTCTGTTACAATGTTTTGGAACAGGTAGGCCAATATCAACCAATGTTTTCCCCCCTCTCTCAAAGATTCAGATCCAACATTTATGGAAACGAACTCTGTGACCTAAAAGGAATCTGTTTCCACTGTCTGCTCACGTGCTTCTCATTCTAGAGCATGATTATTGTTTATTTCCTGTTTGACATTTCAAGCATTTTGTAGTAGTAGTGCTTGAAATACTTAACAATGCATACTTTGTTATGCATTCAAAATCCATGTAAATTAACGATTTGATCAACAAGCTTTAAATAAAACCTTGGGGGGGGGGCCTTAGCAGTCGATGCAGATATGGTATATAAGGCTATCGCAAGCAGCTAATGTGAGGAAAATAACAGTGGAACCTTAGAGCCCAGGCCTATACAATTCAATGTGCTGTGCTGTGTTTATACGTGAGCTGACACTGTTGTGCTGAAAAAGAGCAGCTTAAATTCCACCAGGAAAACAGTTTGGTTTTCAGGGTTTGTATGTGAGTCAGCGTCGGGGCAAGATTGGACATCTGTCTGCTAGTGATCTATAATGCTCCCAATCCCTCCTACAGACTGTCAGCTTTGGCACTCCACCAACACACTGGTTGCTATAGTATATAGTGTACACAGCATAATCCTCAGAGTTTTAATTTGACCATTTATAACTCCGAGAGTCTACACTCAGTTAAATGAACGCTGAAGATTCCACTGTGTACCCAGCCACCCGCAACACTGGTTTATCTAGCTAGCAATAACGAGCAGCGAGCTGAAAAAGAGAGGAGAAATCAGAAGCGACACGGAGCGGAGAGGAGGCGATGAGAGACCTTACGGCGGGTATCCCCTGCCATCGTAACTCCACTGCAAAATGGAGTCCTTTTGTTCTGGATGTGGTTCGGGAGGGCATTATAACAAGGTAGTGGTACGTCATTGTGTTCCTCAAAAACACTCTCACTCACAAAACACCATCTCTCTCTCTCTCTCTCTGTCGCTCCCCCCCCATTGGTGGAGATCCTCTGCCTGATAAGGCTTCCCAGAGAAAGGTATTCCTCTGGGATTGTTGTGGAGGGCTCTGTACAGTTCTGCCTCGCGCTGATTAAAGGAACACTTGTAGATAATCCTTTTGAATAAATGGTGCCTTTGTTGTGGGTTTGTGGGTGGGTGGGAGGGTGGGGTGGCAGCGGCCTGAAAAAAAGCCCCAGATTTTGATTTTTCTTTTCGTTTCTTTAATGCTTATCACCTCTGTATGATCCACCACTCTGCCTAGATAAATATTTAATGATGGGTTTGGCTGAAATAGAGCTGTAACTGACTGCTGGTGAGAAATGGAGCTTCTATTTATAAGATCCCATACTGTTCCATAAAGTAATGGCATTGGTAGACAGCCCAAGGTTATTAGTGTGGTATGAGAGTTCTCTCTCTCTTTACGTACACGCGTGCGTGCGTGCGTGCGTGCGTGCGTGCGTGCGTGCGTGCATGCGTGTGTGTGTGTGTGTTCTCACTTTATTTTGCTGCAGTGATATGAGGGAGAGAAATGCACTTCTGTTATCGAACGTTTGCTCATGAATCCTTGATGTGTGTATTCATGTGTGTTGAGCGACCGAGGTCTGTGCAAGAGCACTATGGTAGAGGCACGACAGCCAACACTATCCAGACAGACATAGTTTGCTTTGACTGCATCCCCCAAGCAAAACAGCTGTAAATTTACCCTCTACTACCTTAGCTGTGCTCTATTTCATTTCCCATGCTCTCCACCCCGTGGGTTCTTGTTTTATGTCATTTATGTCATGCAAAATTGATTGTGAAGGCTTGCATCAATGCCTGCTGCAATGAAGCCATCATGCTACAAAGGTAGAAGACCTAAATGTCAGTGCTGTGAAATATCATCTGATTACAGCGTGGTTTATCAAGATCAATAAGTGGGTTAAGTTGCTGGGTTGTTCTTATTCCCCTTCCTTACCGTGCTCTCTGACCGACCGAATAGGACCCTTAAATTGAATACAGGCCTTTACTTTTGTTGGCAAGCAAGGATTGTGAAGTGAACGCTATATTAGGGCAGGAGTGTTACTGCACAGCTTGTTTAACCCATTTTGACCTGAGATCAGATTCTAAAAATGTCTTCTACATCCTGACAGTTTTCTGAAAAAGCTATGTTTCTATGTCAGTCATTCTTCGATTTTTCAAAAACCACCGAGTGGCGCGCTACGAGCGTGTAGGTCTGCTATTTTTCAATAGCTAAAGCATAACATGATGCTAACACCAAAGGGGTTCCTGCCCAAAATGGGTTAAATACCGTTGTAGACTCACGCTTGATTCATCCTGTTTACTCATTACAAACATGATAGCTGTGGCAGAAGCAATTACTTTATGCTTTTCAATCACCTAGCTTCTTGCTCTCCCCCTGCGGATCTTACTTATTTCAACTGGAGCTCAGGCCCCCATGGCTTCCAATCAGTTCTCTGAGTGGCACACGCTAACATTGTGTCTTCTTTCTGCCTAGGAAGTAGGTGGGTAAACACAGCAGAGTCCTTGAGGCACTTCCCCATCCCAGCTATTGGATTACCAGCTGCCTTCCCCGGCCTCATCGGCCCAGATGAGTGCCAAGATCAATGGAGCTCTTAGTGCAAAGCTAATTCCATCAGGACCGGCTTTGCTACTGCTGATCAGAGATTATTTTTTTGACGTGAAACAAAAACTTAATCAAGTCAAGCCCGTGTCCAATAGCCCATATTTTCGGCTGCTCTGACTCCCATAGACATCAATTAGGAGGGATTTCATATTCATTATTGAATTGTTGGAGTTCGCCTGCTGAGAACGGGGTGAGGAGATGGAAGGGGCAAACTGCTGCGTAAAGTGATCCGGCTAGTTTTGCTGAGTGTAGCAGGAACACTGCCTCTTCCTCCAGCAGAGCAACTGGCATCATAAATAAGCCAAGAGCGTGTTTTTAGAGGGATGAGGTGTCTCCCGCTTTGATGGTGAGCAGAGAGAACAGGGTTGAAGGGCATATTGACCCTCTTGTTCTAGAAAGCGAATAGCAGACTCTCCAGTGCCCCCCGTGTTCCCCATTAATTATTGTTTGATGCTAATAAAGGAGGGGGGGGGGGGGGGTTGGGGCGTATTATGAAACATAATTATTCATCACGGCATTTCCCTCCTATGAGCCTCGTCCCACTCTCCCTCCTCTCCTCTTCTCTTCTCTATGCTCTGTGAAGAAGAGGCCAGGGCTGTCAGTTTAGTACAGCAGGCAAAGATGTCCCTTCAGCCTTTTAAGGAGGGGACAGGAGGGTGCCGGGTGAAGGGCGCCATTTTCCCGAGTGATATATGAGGAGAGACAGCAATATATGTAAGGAGCTGCTGAAAGAAAGATAGAAGAAGGTCAAGACACATTACACTCCAGCCATTTATTGGCTGAGCATATAGTCCTGGACCTATGCGGTTGCTTAGTAGCAGAAGCAGTTTGTGTGTGTGTGCGTGCGTGTGTGCGTGCGTGCGTGCGTGCACATGTCAATGGCCTACACATTTCTAGATTGACATGTGCATATACACATGGATGAATGCAGCACTGTGGTGAATATGTTCTCAGTGGCGTTTTATAAGCTTGCAGATGCATCAGCAAGCTCTATTTTAACAAGGCTGTAGCGCCACAAACCTGCCTTCCTAGATTTCCACAGAGCGTGCTGTTGTTGCGACGGCAGAGACACTGGAGGCTGATTTCCTATGCATGAGCGTAGCATATGGTGTGCTTAAACACAATGGAGGCAGGGGATTACTCAACGATTGTGTGGCATAACATTGTGGTAACGGGGTGGTGTTAAATGGTTTGGAGGACTCCAATACAGCACCATGTCGGGGTTCAGTCATATTCACGTCTCAGTTACCCATATATTAGCCGGGAGGGGGTGGCCATAAAGGTGAACATTTGTTCACATGTGAAAATTATATTAACCGCCGAGGTTGTGCAGCTTGTGTTATAGTGCTGCACGATTCTTGCTCAAATGTGATTCTCGATTCTCACATGATCCTTTTTTTTTTTTATGAAAATATTTATTAAAAAAACAAACAAACATAAGAGTAACTAAAATGAATTGGACAACTATTGCTGTACGATTCGTCACGATTCTTCACAAAATTACATTGCATAGGTGTCTGAATCTCTTTCTCGATTAATTGTGCAGCACTATTGTGTTAACAACCTTTGTTGTCATTAATTCCCACATTCAACTGGGTGGAGTACAATTCAGCAAGATTGTCATGGTTAAAGCTTGACATTAACATTCCAAGAATTTCTGAAGCTTATTTGCTGCAACCGAGCCAAGTGTCTGGCTTGGTTCATCTTCATTTTAAAACAAGGCTCGACAGGGCCTATCCCTCGCTGGAGCTGTTATTTGAGTTGCTAGGTATTTTTACTGCCGCATTGTTGTTGCACGGCGAACCACATACCATCTAATCAAATCCATTACAGTTGTTAGCCGTTATAAACCGATGACAAAAAAATATGCACACTGTGTTTGCTGGAGGCATAGAGCGCTATCAGTTAGGGATCAAGTCCCCATTTCACACATGAACGAACGGAGTTAATCTGCGGATCGGTACTGTACACCGCTTAGAAACCGGTCTCAGCCCTCCCAGCCATCACACCATTGTTCTCAGACCTACTGCGAATGTTTTCTGTAAACGGCTAGCATTATCTCCTTACAAAACTGTTTTAGATGAATATCTAAAAATAGCATGTGCTTGTGGTAATAGTGTTGTGACTCATATGTTTTTGTTTTTTGTATTTATATCCTGTGTGTGAGCGTGTTGGTATAGCCTAGTGTGTTTGTTGGTGTATATCGGGTGTGCCAAAATGGCACAATTGTATTAGGTCTAGTAGTCCCAGTCACTACATGTTTTATGAGTTGTCCTAAGAGGATACGGGAGCTGAGAGCTCAAATCCTGCTCGTTGCAGCTGTATTTTCATCACCCCAGGTCACTTACCCCCCCCCACCCCACTCCTCACCCATCACCCTGCCCAACCCCCCTCCTCGTGTGGGTTTTTTTTAGTGAGGGAGAGAGAACGCATTCAGAATGGGGCAGTGTTTACAACATGGACTTGTCTGTGGCTACAGTTTAAATAGGGCAGCGAGCAGCAGCAGAGAGGCCGCCCCACAGACTCATGATTCATTATCATTCCCCTTCATGTTGCACTGTGGCGGCTGCTTTCACTTCTGCCTAGGCTCACTGGCCCAGTCACACCGCTGAGATGGATGGATGGATAGATAGATGACAAAGGTGTATGCTGCTCTGACCCCCCTCCATGCTACACGCACTATCGCCCACACACAGACACACTACCCGACTACACTACACCTTCTCCTGCGGACTGTTTTCCCCGTCTTTACGCGTCCCTTTTGCTGCCTGCTCTGCAGCGTACCATACTAATGTATTTATTGTATTAAAAGTGCGTTAAGGACTGCTCTGTGAGTCCTGTTTTGTCTCTTTTAGAGATTTTTTGTAAAGTTGTTTTTCTCGTCTTCCCTACTCTTGACTTGAACAAACAAATCTCCAACAGGATAATGTTCTCTGCCAGTGTCTATTTGCAGTGTTTCCACATTGACTTGAGTTATAGCACTGGTTGCGAGAGCTGTGGCTGAAATTAGCATGGAGGGTAAACAAAGGGGGATCTTAGGTTGAGAAGACTAAACCTTTTTCTCTTTTTCTTTTTTTTAACACGTGCAGTTGTAGTTGGTTGGATGGTTAGCGTTTGTACATCCACCCCTGAAACAAAAGCCCTCCCTAATTAGAGGTAATGCCATCCTGTGGTATCTAGGGGTGGAGGTGATACTGGCTTGGGCCGTTATGGGCTTTTGAATGGAGGATTTGTCCCACCCCCATCCCATACACACACACACACACACACACACACCCCGGCCAACCATCTGCTCAGGGGATGGAGTGGAGGGCACCACCAGAGAGCTAAATAATTTAGGTGGAAAAATGTTTTTGCATGCTGACCTAATGGCATTGTTTTCAACAAAGTCCTCTTTAAGACATCCTTCAACGCCCCTGCCGATCGGCGCTGTCAGTTGGGAAACCTCTGAGCTGTCTTATCTGTCACTCTAATCTATTTCTGTTGGTTTTCCTCTGTGTTGGCATGTCACTCTGGCATTGTGATTAGACTAGCTGGAGGACATAGGGCAGCCTTATGAATTCCACTCCCCCTTCTCGCACACACTCATTTAGATTTAGCAGTTGCAAGCAAGTTAACTGACGGATAGGATCGTTAAGCTGATAGGTAGGCTCGGTTGGGGAGATGAGAGGGGATATTTGATTGCAGGAGATTGGTACAAGATTGAGTGCTCAAATATTAAAATCTCAAGAGTCCTTGGGTTGTAACACAATCAAGATAGGGTACAAAATCAAGGTTTGTTTTCCCCTCAGAGGTAGGGTGTTATGTTGGCTTGACAGAAAGTATCGTTTTCTTATTTGAAAACCACATGCCTGCTGCAAGTGCAGTAGATAGTTTCCTTTTTTGCGAACATGAAATATTATTGTATTGAATAAGATATCTTGTCAGTACATGAGAGGCTTCAATGTGTCCCCAGTGTGTATTTATGCCTTGCCTGACCCCAGCTTTACCTTGGATACATTTCATTATGATGACATAATTCACCCCCAAAAAATGAATTGTCAGTGTCTCTCCAGAGGTGAAAGATACTGGAGAAGCCCATCTGATCAGGCGCTTCATTCACACGGGGGTAAAGGCGTCACACAATCCAGCAGAAACTCAATTAAGAGACAGATTCATGGTAGTGTTGTCTGGCCACCACATGCTTCGCATTCTCCAGCTTCTCTCTTATCAATGACACATTGGGAGAAGTCCTCCATTGGACCGCCTGCGATTACATTTCTCAAGAGTGCCTCATTTAGAGGAAAAGGGAAGGGGCGACAATGGACCGCCCTGCTTTTTCCCTCGGGGGCCATGTCAAAACACGATGCTGCTGTGTGAAGGCAGCCTGAGCAACTGCAATGGCTTTCAGGTACTGTCATGATGTACCTGATATTAGGCTATGAAATGAAGTCCTGCTCATAAACCGTAGGCTGTGGAGATACCTCCTCCCCCACAGTGCTATTTGGAGCTTTCCCAGAGAACACACAAACAGGGAATATAGGAGGATTTAGCTCTTGGAGATGGACTTGAGCCGTAAACCATGTTAAACACAGAGACGTGATTTTACCTAGTGGCCACTGCAATGTGTAAAAATACTGAATAAACTGTATCATGGCAAACTTTGGTTGGTTGTCTAGTGTAGTGCTTTCAGACAATGGCAGCGGTTCAACACTCCTCAGACTGCCACAGTGCATGAGAATATCTTGTTGTGAAGATACACTGCCTTCACCATTTTCCAGGCGGGTTTCAGTGTTCATGTTTGAAGGCTGCAAAGCTAAACTTCTCTTGAGCATGGCTTTTACCTTAGTGAACTAACCCCAGATGCGAACTAAAAATAGAGCTTTTGTGAGCACAGCTTTCTGGCAGAGAAAGACGTGGTTACTCATCAGTGAATTGAAGAAAAGAGTAGAGAAGACAAGTGCCTCTGCCCTGCCAATGTGAACTACAGCAGAGATGGGGTTCGGAGAATAAAGCAGGCTATGATTCACAAGGTAAGAAAAAGCACGCAGGGTGCAAAAGACCACAGAGAATCCCTTATGAAGTGGCCTGCCCCCTCTGCCTCCAGCTGAGCCTTTCATTGTGCTGTTGTTTCTAGGGGGCTTGGATAGCAGTTTAGATTAGATCGCAGCGAGTAATGGATTGGAGCTGACAAAAAGCTGCTCCAGCTCAACATCACCGCAGTGAAGCTTCGTGCACCGCCCAGGATCCGACTGGTTTATTGGGATCAATTTGAGTTGCCCCTCATTGTTAATAACCCTGTGTGTGTGTTCGTGCTAATATTGTTCTCTTCTAATCTGTATTCACGCGAGTATTTCATTCAATCCCTTCCGTAAAGCCGGCCCTAAATCCTTGCCAATCATATTCTGCTACTTCATAATTCTCCAGTTGAATATGCTGTGAATGATTTTTCTCAATCTTGCCACCCCTTAAAAGGAATGGTTTGCCGCGCCGTTTGTCAGTGTCTGTGCGTTCTGTTTTGCATTTAAATGTGGACCATCTATCTTGTCTCTGTTCTTTGTTTCATAATGTGCTATAGGCACAAAATAAATGATTTTGAAATTCAAAACCCAAGATAATCAATTAGTACATTTTAGAGAAGCAACCTAACCGCTTAGCCCTGCCTTGTACATCTACTCTGGCAAACTGGGCCAATTTGGCTGTTTATCCTTAACCAGGGTTCGATTGAAGCCACTGAGATGAACGTGTATTTGGGTAAACGTGGGAGTGATTTGAATGAATAAAACATGTCTCTTTTAAAATGCCTGTTGGGTAAAGCGGGAGTGAGAGAGGGAGAGCAAAGCAGTGTTTAGCAACAGAAACCTGCTGTGTGGCCATTGTGGGGGATGATGTGTTAATCGAGCCACAAACTGTGTGGTTTTTCGGGCCAGAGGTCTCATTTAAACAGGCACGGAAAAGAGAAATGTATTTGAGCGAGGCCCCGCTGGCTGCTAGCCCTTGACTCTATTGCAGTAATGTAAATGGTGGATTAGGTGCCGTTGGCTGAAACCCCCCCTTTTCTCTCTCTCTCTCTCCCTCTCTCTTTCTCTCTCTCTTTCTCTCTCTCTCCAGCCGCTGCCCCCTCCTTCTCTTTTCCATTAAGACAGCTGGTTTCTTTCAAAGGGTCCTGGCCTAGTGATTGATGTGTAATAGCTGCAAGCCTCACCTGCCCCCTCACAGTGTTATTCATCGGCTAGGCAGGCAGCAGTGCTTTTTACTGAGCACTTTGTTTCCCTGGCAGTGGGCGGGGAGCCCTCTCTTTTTTCCCTTTCTCTCTCCGCCATCATACATTATGACTTTTCATTGCTACAATATTACTACTTCACTTCATACTGACTCGCTGCATTTTTTTCTCGTTTGTTCAACTTCGAATTGCCTCTTTTGTCCGCATCAAGCTATAGTTGTACAACAATTTTAGACATCAACCCATGAGCATAGTGCTAATTAACTACCGTCAATTCAGTTAAGCATTTTAGTACAATTGTACAGTATATGCATACTGCAACATATGCGCACCGTGTAGTGTAACTACAATGCTTGCTGTTCCACCAGCATACTAATTAATCAAATACAAGACTAGGAACAACACGGTAATGTAAAATGTGCCCAGAAGCACGCTAATGACAAGACCCTGATTGTAAAGTTGATTGTTGAGGCTCCTAGTGGTTGCCTAACAAGTACAATAGGCTAGCCTTCCATTCGCAACAGTTGAGAGTCAATGCATGCTTGCTGTGGAAGAGGCTTATGTTGCTGATTGGAGGAGAGAAGAGGTGCTTAGCTCACACACAGGCTCTGGCAGTCCCAGGATTAGAGAGCTGCTATCAAATGATACCTCCGTCAATATTTTCATGTTCTTCACACCTCCAACACACACTGCTGTATATGAAGGCAGAGGGGACGCTGTGTGTGTGTGTGTGTGTGTGTGTGTGTGTGTGTGTGTGTGTGTGTGTGTGTGTGTGTGTGTGTGTGTGTGTGTGTGTGTGTGTGTGTGTGTGTGTGTGTGTGTGTGTGTGTGTGTGTGTGTGTGTGTGTGTGTGTGTGTGTGTGTGTGTGTGTGTGTGTGTGTGTGTGTGTGTGTGTGTGTGTGTGTGTGTGTGTGTGTGTGTGTGTGTGTGTGTGTGTGTGTGTGTGTGTGTGTGTGTGTGTGTGTGTGTGTGTCAAGCAAGGGTATGTGTGTGGGGGTTTGTGTTATTTCCCTCCTAAGCCTGTGAGTGTGTTTGTATGTATGCGCGAGTGTGCTCAGCAGCCCAGTGGTCGCCGTGGTAACTCATCAGTAGATGATTAATAAGGGCTGTGATGAGGCTGTGGTTTAATCGGGCCCAGTGTTTGTGTTGAAGCCAGCGACAAGAGCAGCTGCCCTGTCAGTTGGTGTCTGCTCACGAGATGACTGGCTGTCAAACGCACCTCAACCATTGCACATGTGCCTGCCAGCCAAAAAGCTTTTCATTCTTTTGAGCTTTCTCTTTCATTCTTTCATTTTTTTCCTTTCTTTCTCTATCTCTATCTTTCTCTTTTTCACCTCCCTCTTTTCCTTCTCCTCAACTTGCATCCGTCTCTGTCTTGTCTCAATAAATGCTCATCCTCCTTGCAGACACACTGCATCATTTTCACTCCCGGGATGGTATTGTGCTTTCGGCTCATTCTCTCCTTGCATTTCCCCCAATCTCTCTCTCTCTCTCTCTCCTTCACTCTTTCTCTCTCTCTCTCTCTCCTTCACTCTTTCTCTCTGCTGGGCTGCTATCACAGTCTTGGTAACACGGGTGCTGATTGCCAGGTCTGGCCCCTCTGGGGGCTGTAATAGCTATTTCTAGTTAATCTGTAGTGGGGGGAAGAAAGCAAACACTGGCAAGTAAGTGAGAAGCCTCCTTTGTAAGGCTGCTGTGTAGGGGCAGTGTAGTGTGAGCAGCTCACTCCGAGGGCTCTGCCCACTCATGTGTGCGTTTATGCGGGTTTTCATTATAGCCTGGGAAGGTGGTAGCTGGCTCTTTTTGAGTGAATGATGATAGGCTGAAAATGGCAGTGGGCTGGGCATGGCAAATCACTGGCTTCTCTCTCTCTCTCTCTCTCTCTCTCTCTCTCTCTCTCTCTCTCTCTCTCATTCTCTCCTCTCTCTCACTCTCGCTGCCAGTGGATTGCCATGTTTTCCCCTCCAGACCTGTCACTTCACATTAGCATGGCGATGACTGTCAGTCAGACATGGCTGGGCCGGGGCACAGTCCAGCCAGCCACAGTGTAAAGTAAACGCGCACGCACAAAAACACTCAGACAGATAGATGAATAAAAACTTAGCCTGTTGTCATCGCAGCTGCTCACCAGAGGAACAAGCTAGCTAGGGTTTACTCCAACTCTCCAGTGGTGCTGTAAAAGAGGCACAGTGTCGTGTGCTGAAAAGCCCCTGGACACGGTGTCTCTGAGGAATCCTGCTGCTTGTAAAGCCTCCTATCCTCAACCAAAGTGTGCCATGCAGCCTTTCTGAAGATTGCTAATACAGCGGGGAATCCCCCTTTAGGTTATTGTGAGAAAATACATGCAGTGCCTGTCTCTTTCTCCTCTCTCACGCTCTCCTCTTTTTTTTTCACTCCCTCTCCCTCTTTTTTTTTTTTAACTCCCTTTCCCTCCTCTCTCTCTCTGAAATGAGGCGAATAGACTTGAGCAGGAGGCTTGAAGGTTGTGTTCTTTTGATAGAGCTGCTCAGCGCTCTCCAGAGTATACATGACTGTGGAGGAGAGTGCTAACAATTACTCTGAGGTTAAGAGCCAGCACAGCTCATTGCCTGACTTCCAGGAGCTAATCTCTAAGTCTTTTCCACCACCATAAAAAAATGACCCTTTTCAGTCACAAATACACCCACGGTAGTTATCGCAAATGCCCGTTGACAAGTCAGTCTTAGAATATTTTCTTGTCGTCACATAGGATTTTGTCCACAATTCCATGATGTATTGATGTGGTACCATTAGTAGAGACAACGGGAATTGATCAAAATAACGATTATTCTACATTCTCTAATTGTGTAGACTTCTTGTGAATTTAGTAATTTGATGTTTAAAATAATTGAACTCTTGAGAGCATAAAATTAATCTCTCAAGAGTTAAAGATCTATAAGGGTCCATTTGGTTACAAACTCTCCATCATTTAGCTGGGGACCACCTGGAACCCCCTCAGGTACCCACTGGTGGTCCCCGGACCTCTGGTTTGAACACCAGTGACTTACTGCAATGTAATTTTCCACATTCTCACTCGTCTTCTCTTTCACGTCCACAGCTCTTCTGAAACACTGGGGTTGTTGGTGTGGCCGAATTTTCCCTGGATTTGAGCGGTAAATTCAGAAGACTGAAGCCCAGGCTCACAGTCTACCTTTCACGGAGGCCCAGCCGTGAGAGGACTGAGGAAGGCACGTGGCGGATCATGACGGCCGACAAAGACAAGGAGCGGGAGAAGGAGCGTGACCGCGACAGAGACAGAGACCGTGACAAGAGGGAGGGAGGCAAGGCCCGCCGACAGATGACGGACTGCGGCGGTGGCGACCGCGACAGCGAGAGCGCCAGGCCCCGGCGCAGCTGCACGCTGGAGGGCGGGGCCAAGAACTATGCCGAGAGCGATCACAGCGAGGACGAGGACGGCGACAACGGCGGCAACAGCAGCGCGGGAGGGGGGGGCAGCGGCACGGCCGAGGACGGCGGCAAAAAGGGCAAGAAGAAGTCGCCCAAGAAGAAGTCGCGCTACGAGCGCACGGAGAACGGAGAGATCACGTCCTTCATCACGGAGGACGATGTCGTTTACAGACCTGGCGGTGAGTAAACCGGCTGCCGCCGTCGGCCAATCGCATTGTGTACATGCAGTGAAAGCAATATATTACACACACGTTTATCAAAGTTGATCAAGTCATTCAATTACTTTTTATCATGACGCTAATTGCACTAATTTTGCTCTTGGCACTTATTGTACTCGAGACAATAAAAAACAATGTCAGATATGATTACCATTCTGGGTAATGTTATTCCAAGTTGGGGAAGTTTGACACTCATTGACACATGAAAGCGTTTGTGATGAACGGTGTAAATGAAATGGCTATTGGCTCAGTGTGGTTTAGAGGCCCCTCAATGTGTGGTTCAAATTTAGGCTTGATTGGACGATGCATTTCTTTTCGTTTTTTATTATTTACAAAATGTCCCCCAAACTGCTATATTCAGGCTAACTTTGAAAGGCAATTGTATTCATTCGAATGGTTCGTCATGTGACTCCAGAGAATTATGTGTAGTGATTGATTATTGTGTTTTGGACAAAATCTATATACATCTATGGTGAGTTGAATGTATCAATTTTGTATAGTACCATTAGCCAGTAAAAAAAAAAAAAAAAAAGAAAAGTGCCATTGATCTGTCAAACACAAAACAGGGGTGAAAACATAATGTCCGCCTCTCAGCCTTCCGAAACGAAAACCCAATCCTTCCCAGTTAATTGTGCTCCATATAAGCTGCTGAGGTGCTTGTATGTATGTAGACTATCAGCATCAGCAGGAGAAGAAGTGGTCCCTAAGGCGGGCCACAGATACACACATCACACCATCAATGCCAAGTTGTCTCACCCCGGCCTCCCTTCGTCTCAGGCTCTTGTCTATAAAGCAAAGTGGTGCTTCGCCAGAGTGACGACCGGCCTCCATAATGATTTCATTCCAGGTGATTCATATTGATAGTATCCTATCACTGCTTGGGCCAGGAGGGCTGGCGGTAGTCTTGTTTCCCGGAGAGACGTTTGACCTGCGCTGTAGTGTCTTTATTGCAGGGGATGAGAGAGGCTGCAAAGAGAAAGTACCATTGTCCCTGGCTGTAAATGCGGCCTCTTTTTCACCTGCTGTTTGTAAATTGGTTATACAAGAGGGGGGAATGTCAACTTTGGCTGTTGAAAGGAAGCCAGCCTACTTAGCTAGCTAGCTGTGTGTGTGTGTGACTGTGTGTGTGTGTGTGTGTGTGTGTGCTCCCTTTCTGCTCCAGATCATTGCTAGCCCTCTGCACCTAAATCATCACCGCCGTGTCTTTTCATTTATCTACCAGCCAGCGAAAGGTCAAGTAGTGTGGGGGAGAGAGAGGGAGGGCGGATGCGCTCCACATTGCCTGCGTATTTAATGGGAAGATGTAGCAAATTACAGCCTGTGTGTTAGGTTATCTTCATCTCCAGCTACTTCTCTGCTCCCCGACGCACAAACACCCTCCCCCTTTTACTGCTAAAGAGAATCCTTCATGTCTCTCACACAAACGCATGCATTGCACGTGCACACACGCACATGCATTCACACACATCCTCTCCCTTCTTGCGGGATAATACTGAATGACGGAGCGCGCGCGCGAAAACACCTGTAAACCTGTGATGTGACAATTACGGTGATTCTGAATTGGAAAGTTACATTACTAGTTATCGCTAAAAGATTTTGCGTTACAGTACTTAGTAACACGTTGGTCCCGACTCTGGGGGTGTGATAAGATAAAGATTTACCATGTTTTGGTGCGAGATGTTGAGTGGAATCTGTTTTGTTGGTCCAGCGTCTGCCCGCTCCTGTTGGATTTTTGATCATTCCCACCTGGTTTCATTTCTGACCACCTGCAGTAAACGTCTGACTGACCTGCATGCGGTAAAATTTAAGTACGTCTAGTCAACAATTTTGAAATGTGTCCAAATTATATGATTATGCTGATCAGTTTAATTAATTGGGTGACGTCAAGATCAATAGGCAAAAATAGTTCTTTGACCGTCACATCTGTTGATGTGCAGGATGTTCCTCCGTTTTTGTTTTTGTGCCTGATGGAGGGGAAAGTAACTGGTTGGAATAACGTGTTCCTACTACGTCCTCCCGGGGAAACTCCCCTCTCTCAGGTGATAAAGACCTAGGGAAATGAAAAATACGGTCATTTTATTTTGAAGTTTCACTCTGAAACGGAAAGCTGTGTTTTTTTTTCAACCAATCAGAACGTTGCATCCCTCCAGGCTATGGGACGTAGCTCTGTTACATGCGCGACGCATGCACACATATGCAGATTGTTCACAAAGTAACAGACGGGCAGCAAAGCTTGTGGCTTATTTCTAACCTATAATGTTTTCAGATAAATATTTTAGCGTGCTGATGAAGTTTAAAATCAGTAATACACTGTCTGGATGTCATCTTGACTGAGATAAAAAGCGTAGTAGTTCTGTAATCAGAACCAGCTGTGTTTGGAGGACTACGCAGCAATGGGAAATAAAACAGGTGAATGAAATCAAGATTAATTTGTATTCATGCGACACTCGACCCGTCATCACGCAGGAAGGAAAACATATTTGTATGGACTTTTGAAAACACAAAATTAAATGTTCCCATTGTTTTGGCATCCATTGTTAGATATGCCCATATTATTCACTTAACATTTTATTATCCTTAATATCACAATCCAAATCATATCCATAATGTACTAAATGCACAACTACTCTTTTATGGGAGCGAAGAACAACATCTTGTAAGCAGGCATATGAATGTCTCGGGGATAGGAGACGGCAGGCTTTATAATTAATCTCCGCCAGCCATCAAACTGTTGGGTTGACTTGGAGGTTGGTTGTACTAGGCTCGGATGCAGTTCCCAGTGTGACAAATTATGGCAATCTGTCTGTTCTCCATCTTTTCCTGCTGTATGTGTTCATCCTCTTCAAACAGCGCAGCGTGTTTACAAGTTGTAACTAACTAAGTGACAGGATGATCAGTACCACACCATGGTCTTGTGCTGTGCATTTGAGCACAGTGGGAATCCGTAATCTAATCTAATCTAGAGCACCTGTGCGTTGTAATAACATATTGATACTTGGTGCCAGTGTATTGATAACGTGTAGCAAGATGAAGTACGACGATATATCGTGGTATTGATTAATTGTTTCCTATACCTAGAACGGACCAAACGTTGTGAGTGACGTGCTGTGATAAACATGGAACAATCTATTCCTTGACATGAAACAGGACTCCATGTAGCCTCCACTTTTGCAATGTGTTTTTGTTTAAATAAAATTAATGCACACAATTCTGAGAAATGTGACAAGAAGGAAGTTTTCCCCTGAGGGATAATTCCAATGCGGGGGTTTGCAAATCACAATCTCTTCTTCGTCTTCAGTCGAGTCTGGTTTTTGTGAATAGTCTGCCGCCATAACCACATGGAATGCCTGTTTCAATTTGACCTACATTATCATTTTGAATCAATTAAAGTGACGTGGTGTGACTCCTGTGTCGTGTGCATCCAGTGCAGCGCTCTAGCGGGTCAGGGGGCTGTCTAGTGTCTACGGAGGGAAGTGTTTGTCCGACAGATGGTTTTCTGTGATCTCGCGAGGCCAGATGCTGAGGCAAGGTCACAGTGCCCCAGGGCCACGCGAGAACTCAAGATTATTAATTATTCTAAAGTACTATATATATTTTTCCATTGGAACCTCACCCCGCGTGCGCACACACACACACACACACACACACACACACACACACACCATGCTTCTCTAGTAGCAGTGTAATCTGGTTGACTAAATTATCTCTTGTGTGTATCAGTGGAGGACCTCAAGCAACCAGCCACACTAAACCAAAGCCTGCCTCTCTCTCTCCCTCTCTCTCTTTCTCTATTTCTCCCTCCCTGACATGGACTCCATTGAAGCCTTTTTTCGCTCTGCATTTCATGTTTAATAGAGAGAGCACCACTGCTTTGTCTCCCAGTCAGTCATGCGGAGAATGGGTGTGTGAAAGGAGGGGGGGGGGGGCTGGGGGAGGGAGGGTTATGAGAGGAGAGAGAAAAAAAAGGCGGAAGCAGTCAGTCACTTGGATGAAACATTGAAAGGGCACATAAACAAAGTGGAGCCCCTTGGCGGATTAGCCTAGACGGATATTTAGATATTTACACCCGAGCTCAGCAGAGTGTGTGTGTTTATATATATATATATATATATATATATATATATATATATATATATATATATATATATATATTTAATTGTTTTTATTTGAATTATATTTTATTATTATTTCAATATTTTTTTTTTAGTTAATTTGATGACTTAAGGAAAAAAAGGGGGAAAAAGTATATGGACTTATGGAGCTATGGAAAACCCTTCCTTCTCTTTTGATGATGAAATGACGATGAAAATGTAAAATTGCAATTGTTTTGAGATGTATCTCTTATCCTTTGTAAGTGAACCATTGTATGTTTGTGTATTGTAGCTTCTGTATGTTGTGGTGAATGATCTGTTGTGTTGTGTATTGGACAAGGAACAGGAAGAATAGCCATGTTTTTGCAAGTGCTAATGGGGATCCATTATAAAGTAAAATCATCGCTAAAACACACACAGCTGGGCATAAGATAATAATATTCAGCGAGCAGCACTGTGGGTGAAAATCCCTTGTTGATACCAGAGGTCAGAGAACAGCCAGACTGGTTTGAGCCCATAGAAAGGCAACAGTAACTCAAACCAGAAAGATGCAATCCTGCGGACTTGCGAGTGTGGTAAAGCACACACATGCCTTGGGAAGAGTTCCGAATTGCTGGTCAATCGGAGGGGAGAATAGAGAGTTATTGCACGATTTAAACGTTTTTTAAACGATTTAAGCGCTGGCGTGCAATAACAATGGTCTGCTTGCCTATAGTATAGGCCAGTGGTTCCCAAACCTTTTCATGTCAAGAACCCCCAAATTGACACTTAGCCCACGGACCCCCATTTGAAAACATACGCCAGGGACCCCCACAAAAGAAGAGTTTTACGGCTCTAGCATTGATTCTCAACCCATTTAATTTCAAGGACCCCCAGTTTGACATGCATTATTCTACGGACCCCCATTTAATGGCATTTCTATCTCTGGGACCCTCAATTTATATTGTAAAATCAGTTTAACTGAGTGTAAAAAAGGAACCAAATGGACCCATAAGGGTCCATAAGGGTCCATTTGGTTCCAAACTATAATTTAGCTGGGGAACCCATGGAACTCCCTCAAGGACCCCTGGGGGTCCCCGGACCCCACTTTGGAAACCACTGGTATAGGCAACCACACTAATAACCACTCCGGTTACAACCGAGGTATGCATCTCTGAGTGCACACCACCTTGAGGCAGATGGCTACAGCAGCAGGACGCCTCGCCAGGAGCCACTCCTGTCAGCTGAGACCAAGTCAAACCGAGACTACAATGTGTACACTAAACGTGGACAAAGGATTTAGATTCCCGCTGCAACATTTGGAATGTAGGGTCAGAATCTGGCCACTACAAACGTGAAAGAATGGATCGATCCTGCCTTGTATCAACAAGTCAGGCCACGTTCAAACAGCTGTACAGGCGTACCTAATAAAGTGACCGGTGGGGGTGGATATATATATATATATATATATATATAGTTTTTATATATATCCCTTCGGTCTGGGATTGGAGTTGCCCCAATGTCACAACCTTCTACCACCATGCTGTCTGGAGCTGCCTGGCCCTGGTAGCCGATTTGGTCAGGATTAGAGGTGGGGGGTGGGGGGGTTACTTGGCATCACCCTCAGTCGACAGTAACACAAGAACACCAGCCTGTAATTTACCTCCCTTTGTGTCAACATGGAAGATCCACCACCTCAGCCATTGACCTCCTGCTGGCTCCTCTGCTTATTGTTCAAGTGATCAGCTGTGTGCGTGTGCGCGCGTGTGTGTGTGTGTGTGTGTGTGTGCGCATATACACTAGTGCATGTTCCTCCTGCGTGGTCATTGACAGCGCCCTTCATGCAATCAGATTTGATATGCGCGGCTTAGGCAGACACAAAGCTCGCATTGGATTATGATTTGCTAAATGTAAAATCCGTTTATGCCCCTCTAGTGACACACAATATGTAAAACTGACCACCCTGGGAGAGGGATTTGCACCATCCGAGACAAACGCAAGGGGGAATTGGAGCAAGGGCATGATCTACAGCAAGAGAGAACGAGGGGAATATAGAGAGGAAATTGCAAGGCGAAACACCTTTTTAATTGCTTTTGTCTCACAGACAGCCTGACAAACATGTAGGCCTCAGCACATTGAGGTGATAAGAGGTAAGCTGCATTGAAACCCTTTGCACACCTCAAGTCCCAGACACCCCCCCCACACACCACATCCCATCTCTTCTATCCCTAGAAAATGGGAGCAGGCAGCTTAGGGCGCATCGATTGGATGAGATGGGGGGTGGAAGTGTAGCCAGCCAATAGGGGGGCCTGTAGCTAAACCAAGCTCTGCTGCTGTTTTCTTTTTAAGGCAACGGCAAATGTGTGTGTGAACGATGACCATGGGAGAGTGCTGGCCCAAGCCCGATGGTATGGTCTGTCGCTGGGGTGGACAGCCCAGTAGCTATGCAGGCAGACGTGACCGAGTGATCGATCCATGAGCCTCCTGAAATGGAGGAGCCCTGACTGCCTCCCCCAGGCCAGGCCAGGCCAGACAGACTCTTTGCTGTGCTCTCCACCCCCAGCCCCGGATTATAGATCCTTTCTTAGGAGATTATACACAATGCCACATGGGATCAATAGTAGACACCCCACCTTCTCTGCATGCGACATGAATATGTCAGTACAAGCATATAGTTACACTTGCCACCTTACCGGGCATACATAAAATGCTAGCACTCATAAGCACTATGACTGGGTGCTAGATTAATTCATAACAGAAGCTCACAATATTTACAATTTAGGCATTTAGCAGACGCTCTTAATCCAGAGAGACTTGCATTAAGCAAGAACAAAATACATGGCAATACATCATATACATAAACAAGTAGTTATCATGATTCATACGTAAGCTAAGAACGTAACGGTGGAATATCTATATAAGGAAACTATGCATATATACTATATAGTGCTTTGTCTACATACAAATACTAGTTTACAGCAAACACACTGGCTCCTAATGCCTGGACTTGCAATATGTATTACGATATAAAAAGCAGGAGTTAGATAACTTTACCAGATATGTGCATATCTGAATAAATCTAAACTTTATTAGCTCAATTTTGTTAAAGGACCACGTCACCACTTTTCAACATCTCTTCATATAATTGGTCCTCACTAATGTTCATGATGAAATACCACAATTTTTTCCTACTCAGTCTGTGTCTCATAGGAGGGCTTTGGGCAGTTCGGACACCCGTCCATCCGACATCATCATTAGGCAGATTCTTTTTTAAACAAGATTTGTTTTAAAATATATTTAGATTTGTATTATCGTGAGAACGATGGCTTCAACTTTTGCATTGCAACTTTTCAGGAAAAGAAAGCCTGGTGGACGGGTTTCTGAACTGCCCACAGCCTTCCTATGAGACACAGACTGAGTAGGATTTTTTTTTGGTATTTTATCATGAACATTAGTTAGGACCAATTATAGGAAGAGAAGTTGAAAAGTGGTGAAGTGGTCCTTAACACTCTAGCAATGGTGATTTATGTTTAGATTTCACTTTAGAAATAAGGCTGTTCAATACCCTGGATGATACTTCTGTGAACACAGAATGTGCCTCCAAGAGCTGTTGCCACAAAGTCATTACATCGTTATTTATCAGATGTACTGTACGTTTCTTTTCTTCCAAATTAGTCATAAAGAATTTGGTCCTTGGCTGGTTTTCATTTTCCATCCAGAATTAAAAGATTATTGGTACGTCACTGACTGACACAATTCCCCAGTTTTGGTACTATTGCACATGTGTAAATTGCGACGTTGATGTTGGACCTAACACACTCATGAGCACGTGCAGTTTCTCTCACACATGCACACACACACACGCACACGCACACACACACACAGTACACACACACACAGCACTACCCCTCTGCCCCACGCATTACTATCGTACGCGCCCTGCCCATTATGGTTACATTAGCAGTTTGCACACCCTCAGCGTTAAATGAGCACAGAGCAGTTTACTGTGAATCACAGCCCACTCAGATGTGTTGCTCAGCAGCTCATCCCTTCTTCTTCTTTCCACTGCAGTGTGGCTCTCTGAGACGCTGCAGGCGGCTGGCTGCCATAGCACGTCTCTCTCCTTCTCTCTGACTGGCTGGCTGGACTGCTTTAAAATGGAGAGAGTTAATAGAAACCACCTGCAGTCCCCCCCCCCCCCCCCCCCCCCCCGGGCCGTCAGTCCGCCCCCCCTCTCCCTTCTCCCCCTCTACCTCGCTCACACTCTCAACACAACATGGCTCCCTTAGCAGGCCCTCTAATGGTGTAATGACACAGCACGGTGTGGACGTCATCCCTTTTGTCAGCCTGACGGAGGTAAAGAAAAGAAAGCGACAGATTTGATTTAACCCATTCTGACCTGAGATCAGATTCTAAAAATGTCTTCTACATTCTGACAGTTTTGTGAAAAAGCTGTTTCTATGTCAGTGGTTCTTCGATTGAGCTTGTAGATCTGCTATTTTTCAATAGCTAAAGCATAACATAATGCTAACACCAAAAGGGGTTCCCGCTCAAAATGGGTTAAACACGTTAGGCGTTCTTGGCTGTTGTTGGGTTAGTTCAGTGTTCAGGCTGCTCTCTCTCTCAGTCCAGTTGGTTGGCAAACTTTTCAGCCCCAAGACCCAAACTTAGAAAAAATACATTATTAATTAATAACAAGCATTATTTAATAGTGAAAATCACTGATATACTAGCTCACAACGTGCCGTGATGTGTTGTGAGCTTGTAGATATTTTCACTATTTCTTAAATTATTCTTCAACTTTAGATTTTTCTTCGTTTGCGAAGTTGTGAACATTTCAGAAATTCTTTAGGTCTGTTTGGAAATCTTTTGAAGTGAGATTTTTTCTTTCTTTGCAGGAAGCGTTAAAAACGGGATTATTTAATCGCCGACCTGTAAAAATGGCTCCCGAGTCGGGACCCCCATTTCTACAGGTCGCGATTAATTATCCCGAGTCGACGACCCATTGTCTGTGAAACTGCAGTGCGCTAGTAGTCCATTGTGCACAGAGAGAGAAGGAGATCACTGGCCGCGGTCCCGGAGGATCACCACTTGTGTGCATGCATGTACTATGGGAGCCTATGTGGAGGGCATGTGTGTCGAGGTGGACAGCTGGCACTACTTGCTGCAGCCACCGCAGAACCCTAGGGAGTGTGAGTGTACGCGTGCTTGTGTTCGTGTGTGTTCACGCGCACGCGCGGCTGTGTGTGCAACGGGAGTGTGTCTGACATACACATGTAGCACTAGGCAACCGGCCGTCGCACCTCCCCCTCTCCTCTCCTCCGACTCAGATCCAGAACTTACTGCTGGCAGCCACAAGAAACAGCCCCTATCCTTTGACTGTTCCAGTCTGTACCCCACATCTCTCAACAAATGATTGCCTTTTGATCAGCTCAAGTAAGTCTGTTATGGACTTGAGTTTCTTTTATACGGAGCAATATCAATTTCTTACCGCTGCCAAACAGGCTATAACACTGTAATATATACTAGCCACAATAAAGTAGGATAAGGAAGTCACATTTGGTTGTATTTTACATAAGTCCCCTTGTCGGGAAGACAAAGGGGCCTTAAAACAGTTCCAGGAGTACAGTTTTAGGCTTTGTGGTAGAGATTTTATGATCTATTTTTCTCATGTTCAGACTTTCTTTTTTTGTTTATTTATTTATTCATTGTTTTATTTAACCAGGAAAGACACATTCTTGGCTGTTGTTGGGTTAGTTCAGTGTTCAGGCTGCTCTCTCTCAGTCCAGTGGTTGGCAAACTTTTATTTAACCAGGAAAGACTCATTGAGAATTAAAATATTTTTTAGCAAGAGTGACCTGATATGACCAAGATATGGAAGCGGTGCAACCTGAACACATAAAGGTTCCCCACAAACACGCCACTATTTACATGGCATCCAATGAAATCATGGTCATAAGTAATACATTGGGAATAGGCCAATCAACCCTTCATTAGACCAAGCACTATGGTGTCGTGCTCAGTCAGAAAGATGCGGTCTAAATCCTTAACGGCCAGGTGGAGAACGGGACATCCTCCTGTAGTCTGCATTAGCTTTGACGGTCACATTGGGAGGTCTGGCCTTTGTCTTCCAACTAACCGCTCTATTCATCCAGGTTGCCTGCAGCGCCAGACACAGTATAGTATAGGTCTACCTGCATGATCTGCATCCATCTCATCGCATTAAGCTTCTCTAGCCAGGTCAGCAAGCAGCAAAGGCTTAGCACTGACAACGGCTGACTGTTGCTTTCCATGTTCTCTCTCTCTCGTGTGTGTGTGTGTGTGTGTGTGTGTGTGTGTGTGTGTGTGTGTGTGTGTGTGTGTGTGTGTGTGTTTACATACATACTGCAGTGGGGCACGCATGCTTGAGCAAAGTTAGGCTACTTCCAGTCTGTGACTGTAATGGATAATGGCGTAATGACCGACGGTGACGGTGTTGTTTCTCCTGCGAGATGGACTCCACGCAACTAGCAGGAACATTGAAATAACAATAAAAGCTTTTAGCACGAGGCCACAAGCCCAAGTGATTTCTCTTCATGCCGCCATGATTTGTTTGTATAACACCGCATGCACAACACTTCTTCTGTCAGGATGTGATTTCTATTTCCACACACTACTGCTACTTGTGTCCGCGTGTCCTGACTCCTGCACAGGGGACAGCTCTGAAGTAGCTTGGTTCTATGACTCCTGCACAGGAGACAGCTCTGAAGTAGCTTGGTTCTATGTCCTGACTCCTGCACAGGGGACAGCTCTGAAGTAGCTTGGTTCTATGCGTGTCCTGACTCCTGCACAGGGGACAGCTCTGAAGTAGCTTGGTTCTATGCGTGTCCTGACTCCTGCACAGGGGACAGCTCTGAAGTAGCTTGGTTCTATGCGTGTCCTGACTCCTGCACAGGGGACAGCTCTGAAGTAGCTTGGTTCTATGCTGTGTCTGCTGCCCGTCCTGTTTAAATCAAAAGTACCTGAAGAACATTCTGTGATTCTCTGTTTGTTTTTTTTCTGGTTTGGTGAACACTTTGGAGCCATGCACCGTCATGTTGATTTTATTGTTTACAGAGTTGCTTTGTAATTGCTGTGTGTCCTGTCCACGCATCCGCTTTCTATGCGCCAGTGCATGGGTGCCACCTGCGCATTTACCTTTTTGGCATGCTGTGTCCACGGCACACATTATTTCGGGGGGTCGCCAGATTATTTTCTGAATTTTACTCGGTTAAATAGGCCTAATTCAATAGAAGCACAATTTTGTTTTGAGTCTTTATGTGTGCAAGAAGAGCTTATTCACTGACGTGTCAAAGGCAAATACAGAGCATATGGTGTTGCTGTATGTTTATGTGTCCCAATCAAACCAAGATTGAATCCACCTGTTGTGTTCCAAAACCAGGCCCAACCATCTCATTAAAACAGGCAACCTGTAATTTTACTATAATGTTTAAAAAAAAGTGTGAGCAGCCGTCCCAAGAAACTCTTAATTTCCACCCGTACAGTTGTATTGTGGAGTTATATTTTGGTTTGTAGGTGACATGTAGGAGACATGGCCAAAGTATTTGTGGGGTCCCCAGCCCAAAAGGTTGAGAACCCTTGCAGCAGGCTATGATACTGTTAAAATCGCCAACGCAGGAGTTGCAGAGTAGCTTGCTCCATTGTGGTGCTTAATGCCTGCATTTGGCTACTTTTTTCAACATGTCATAGTTATTGCATGTTTGAGCACCCACCGGCAGAAATGTAAATCGGTGGCCTTGATTATTGAGATGTGCCCTCACTGCCCTGTGCCCATATTGTTTCCACTGTTCTAATTTGGTTGGAACACCAAATCCAGAGTAATCTAGTAAGAGAGTAGCGACACTATAGCGTTGACTCCCATTGTAACAATGGAATGCGGAAGTGCTCAATGGGATAGTTCCAGCCATAGGAGCAATGTTTGGAACTATAGCCCATAGGCACCCGCTTTGCGGCGAGATCAAAGCGTGTCGCCGCTCTTACTAGATTACTCTGACCCAATCATAATGGTGGAAATGAAAAGCTGTATCGCAAATTCGCAATACAATGCTGTTGCTTCGTTGCTGTCCATGACAAGGAGGTGATTTCCCGTTGAAACTCTTTGTTCAATAGATGAACTACCTGTACAACACAGTCACGTGTCATTCATTTACAAATGTTGGTTCACTTAACACAGGCCCATGTGAACACAAACCGGAAAATGCAACAATGTAACAACTTGGTTCTTGTGAACGCCACCTTTACAGTATGATCCCTGTTTGTTTGAGACAATGTGTGCGGGCAAAGTATTGCCATTTGTATTACTTTAGACTATTTTGACTATGCATATTTCACTGAGGCTACTGTTCAAAACTCTTTGAAAAGTATTTTGTAATTGTAACTGGCAGTTACGAGTTTAACGGTTCCAACTGTCACATCAATGCTTATTGGTGCGTGTTTCATCCGATCCATTTTTCATGCCAGTCTCCGGTTCTTTTAGCAGTTGAATTTATTACAACTGGAAAAAAATGGCAAACTGAAGGACAGATGCGCATGCACGGCTTCATATTTTTGGCTGCTTGTTATGATCACTATATTGATTTAGATTGCTACATCTCATTTGTCTCTTCTGGAAATGTTCCCTCACTTGGTGCTTGTAGTTTTAAAGATAATGTTGCCCACCATGTCACACCAGTTATACTTGGTCACAGTCATTCAAAGACACATGCATGCAATTATGGCAGGTCAAAAAATGTTGTTCTTATTTCTGTTTAACTTATTTGGTGTTCACTACAACAAAACAATGGGAACCAAAATGGAAATTAGGCTTGATTTTGTTTTTTGTTTTTTACATTTATTGTAGTATAGACTCGACATGGAATGGTAAACTATTCTGCCAATATCTGGTCTGTGACATTTTCTTTCCAACACTGTTTCTTTTTTTATTACGTAGTTAATATACCCACCCAGTGATTTGAATACCCCCCAACCCTAGTTTGTATGTTTCACTTCAAAGTAGACATAACAGGATTCTCAACATTTACAGCATGAAACACATTGTAATGAATTGTATGGAAACGTCTGCATCTGCATTGACATCTTGGAACCTGTCTACCCCGTGTTATAAATGGAAGTCTGTTTTCAGTTGGTAAGACTATCGCAAAGAGTGGTAATGAGTGTTATGAAGCCTTATAAATGCATTATAATGCGTTATGGACACAACCTTTATTAAGTGTTACCTGGTAGCAATGTGCTGTTCCGCTGAGCTTATAGTGCATTATGAACAACGCTTATAACACTTCATAAACATTGCTATAAGTTGTTATGCATAATTATAAAAACAAAGTCTCATGAAGCCATATAAGTGCATTATAAATAATGCATTATAAATGTGCTTATAATGCATTATGGACCCAACCTGAATGTACAGTCTTACCAGCGTGTTCATTGTTTCATTGGGGAAACGAACGACGTGCCCATTGCTCATGTCTTTCCAACATAATGAACTAATAAGACGGGCGTTCAGGTGTCCAAAACTCACAACCGGTAGGCTACTGTACTCTGTACCAGTGAGTACCGGACCAATTATTCAAAGTTTCAAACACTAACAACAATATCCTTCATGCATGTAAGAAGGCTATAAGTGAACCATTATTGTTTTGTCGCTCCTTCCACAAGCGAACATAACGGCATCATGGCGTCCTGCCATTGTAGGCAGTATAGTAGCATTATAAAATGCAGAATTTAACTGCACACCAGCTGTTACCATAGGCAACAAGGTCAGTAATGCCTGTAATTCATTATCTGTGTTGAATTAACCACTGGTATTCAACAATTATTGTGGGTGTCTGCATCATTATGTCCAAAAGATTCCCACCTGTCCACATTATATAGTGCAGTGGCAGAGTTTTCAAAACGGGGACAGCAGTGTTTTAAAATGTCTCTGTTTTTGGGGATGAAAAACAGCCCATTAGTGTGGTTATTATAGGTGCAAACCTAACAAAGGTTAGGTTGTCGTAATTTAGCTGCAGCGTCAGATATAAATGAACAATCAGGATTTTATAGTGTAGGTTGGAAGCATGATTAGCATAGTGCTACCCCCCCCCCCCCCCCCCCCCCCCCCCTCCCCTCTATAAAGACCACTTGTCAGTTCATTTTCCGTTCCCAGTCAAGAAAACACGAGGGACAACCCTGTGGAGCGGTGTTATATCGAAGTATAGCAGTGCAAATCTGTAGAGATCTTTTATTTTTTCCCTTTTTTAAGGGCCTTCTTCTCTCTGCTATCTCTCCCCACGCGAGAGGCTCTGGGAAAAGGGCTTTTTAGTGAAATCCAACCACCTGCCGACTGCTAAATGAGAAAGTGTGGGCTAGCTGAGAGGGAGAGGATGGAGGGCTGGGGGGGTTGGGGGGGCTTGTCAAAGGGCCTCTGTTCTCCCCCAGGAGTCCAGTCAGCTGTAGGCCTGCCCTATTGTAGAGAGCTAGATGGTATCGCCTGCCAGGTATTTCCCTCTGCTTTCCAGGGAGGCAGAGGAGGGGTTGGGGGTGGCTGCTGTCGGGGTGATGGAGAGGGGACAGGGAGTGGAAAAAGGGGAAGAATCAGCGGGAAGAATGCGAGGAGTTGCTAATCCAGGAGGTGGCGGGGGTTGGACAGGACTTGCTCCAGGAGCCATAGGGCCTCTCACTGCTTGTGGTGAAACCACCCGCCACGCTAAGCACACCTGCCCAGCAGGAAGTGACACAAGGTGGCCTGGGTCATCAGGTGCTCTCTCCCCACTGGAGCTCGGTGGTGGTGGTGGATCAGTAATGATACAATAGCGTGTTCTCTCTCTCTCTCTCTCTCTCTCTCTCTCTCTCTCTCTCTCTCTCTCTCTCTCTCTCTCTCTCTCTCTCTCTCTCTCTCTGTCTGTCTACCCCCCCCCCTCTCAATTCAATTCAAAAGGGCTTTATTGGCATGAGAAAACTTTTTACATTGCCAAAGCACAAGTGGAACAAAACAATCAAGATACAACACTATATGTATAGTGTACGTATAAATATTGAATATAAATAAGAACATAATAAAGGTGTAAACAGATCTGTCTTACATTAACACTTTGCTTGTGAAACTATAAAAAGCATTGTGCATATTCATTGTGCATTGTGCATATAGTCAGAGATAGTTATTCATCCATATAGGAGAGGTTAGCTTTATTCTTTTGAAAGTTGACCGCAGTATTTAAATGTTTTTGCATTCACTTTGTATAAAAACATTTGCGACAAGTAGCAGCATTGAATTAAAGTTAGTTGCTCTGTTAATATGAACGGTATTTCTATGTACCGAGGTCATTTGCTGTGTATGGGTACACACATGGATCTGTATTCCTTAAGGTGGTTGTATTCCATTTGACATCCTTCTCCTGTCACAGCAGCTCACAAATCATGCTGCTGTGTTTGCACAATGTTGTACTTCACCCAACAGATATTGGAGTTTTTTTGGGAGTTCTCTCCCTGTGTCTAGCCCCCCCTACACACACACACACACACACACACACACACACACACACACACACACACACACACCCCCCTGCAGTTCCATTATCGCATTCCTTTTGCTCTTTAATTTTAGGATCAGTAAACTCGAGGGGTTGGTGCAGCTTTCCTAAAGGCTTGTCCTACACTGTACCGTGTGTGTGTGTGTGTGCGCGCGCATGTGTGTACAGTGCATGCGTGTACAGTGCACGCGTGTACAGTGCACACGCGAGAGGCTTTGAGCCGAGTTCCCCTTTTAACAATGCAGGTGCGTCCTGCCTCATGGCTCAACACCCGCAAGCATTGCTTAGGAATAAAAACAGCCCTCTCTGTTTTAATAAGTCTGCCATGCAACCTTAAAAAAAACCCTTCATATTCCTGCTGTGTTATGCTGAGCTCATGCCTTCCCCCTTCCCCTCTCTGTTTACAAAACACTGTTTTGTGTGTCTGTGCGTTACTTATTTTTCTTCAAACATCATCATAAAAGTACAGGCAATTGCCGAAGTACCCGTCTCTTCCTCGCTTCTCCCCTCCTCTTCCTCACGGTTCACCACCGTTTTCATACTGCAGCAAATTAAACGGCAACTTATTTGACACACAGAGAGAGTGGAGCTGGAGCATGGAGGGACTCCGTTCCCTCACAGAGGCTAGGTGTGTTTTAGATTAGACATGCTTGGCAGCCATAGCAGAATGGCTGGCTGAACAATGAGCTACAGCTGGGAAGGAGTTGGTAGGAGGTGGTGAGGGGGGGGATAAAATGGCGTCGTCCCACACCTCCATGAATATTCTGCCTCTTTAACGCAGCACACTGACGACGTAATTGGAGAAACGATGGCTGCCAGTGGATTTGGTTTCAATAGAGAGCTCAGGTTTTGAAGAGCTATATGATTAGGTTTTTCCCTGTGCTGTAGTATTGAGCTTTCTCTTCATGCTCTCCGTCTTTCTGGGTGGCGGTCGATAGAGGATCTTTGCAGGGAGGGGTATATGTGCTTTGAGTGAGAACGACAGAAAACGAGAGAGAGGGAGGTGGAACTCGTGGCCACTCAGGGGAAAAAAGGCTCTCTTCTACAAAGGGCCTGTGGCTCTCCCTCCTATATCACAGGGCGCAAACAGACACACGCACAAACGCACGCACGCACACACTTCAACCTAAATCACCCATCGCCCCTCCCCCAACATGGACCCTTCTAAAAAAGAACGAAATCCTTCCCTCCCCTTCCACTTCTCCAGTTGAGTGAGGAGACCCACTTCCAAATGCACAAAATGGCTGGAATGTTTAACAAGCCAGGCAAACCCTGGAGAATCTGTGGCCCCCCCACTCACGCACACACACACACACACACACACACACACACCCGTCTGACTGAGCCCCATTGCTTCCTCTGTTTAAGAGTTTGAACCTTGTCCCAGCGTTTTCTTTCCCATTCATTTAGCCTGGTGTTTTAGTCATTTCATAATGCCCTTGAGGTAACAGACTGTTAGCGCTGGGGATGAATTCTAAATGTGCTCTTTTGGCGAAGGAAGAGAAAATGTTGTCTGAATGATTAAACCAGCCTTCCCTTTTAGTTCTTTCTTAAACCACCTACCGGTATCTCTCACTTTTCTCTCTCTCTCTCTCTCTCGCTGTCATGTAAGCTGCTGTACGTTCTTTGTACCTGTTGGTATGTACTCTGCTGCGTAGATGAGGGGTCTCTTTAAATCTGGTGAGGTGAAAAACCCTAATTCCCCTGATTTGACTCCATCCAAACATGTCATCTCATCTCATTCAGATTAGTCTCTTGTTCTCTGGCCCCCTTTCTCCTCCTTTCCCCCCTGGCCCCCTCCGTCCCCTTGCTTCCTCTCTCTCTCTTTCTCTCCTCTCCACACACACACACACACACACACACACACACACACACACACACACACAGTGTCGCCCACGGGTCACACAATAACACCAATGGATATTTTCATTCATGTTATCTTGTAAATGACTTCCAGGGATGGTGTTGAGGACGGAGAGAGAGAGGGGGGGGGGGGGGGGGAAGGCAGGGAGGGCTTAAGTGAGAATATACATGCGTCACTCAGAGAACCAGCAAGAGCGATAAAGTCCCCCTCCCATTAGAATATAGCTCATTCATCCCCAGCAGATAACAGGCCCAGCCTGGGGTCGGACACACACACACACACACACACACACACACACACACACACACACACACACACACACACACACACACACACACACACACACACACACACACAGCCTCTCAGAAACAAAGCCCAGGGTGACACACACACTCTCTGTTTCTCTCTCTCTCTCACACACACACACACACACACACACACACAATGCCCTCCTTCACTACAAATGGTATCTGGGGTGTCAAAGCTATTTAATATCTTGCCCACCCTCTCCTCCAAAACTGCAAGCAGGCAGATAAACCTCAGCCAGATCGATAACTCTGTTGACACAAACAAATAAATAACAGATGATGCCTCTGTCAGCCACTGAAAAGCTAGCCACACGTCTTTTTGTTCGCGAAAGCGCAGCTCAATCCCTGAGACCGTATCGCTAGTGCTCGTCTTTCAGGAGAGAGCAGTAGCCTATTCACTCTGTGTAAGCCTAGCTACTGATAGCTGCTACTCTTCTGCCCCATTTCTTCTGTATCTTCATTCTAGGATAATATTTTCCCCAACTCCTTCTTGTATTCCTAACTCTTGGTTTCTTGTAGTGTTGGCTGATGCATATTGCTGTATCAAGTCTGCTTGCATGGGAGTGTTTAATGTATAAAACCGATAAAAATGTGATGTCCGTGTTAATGGTAGCTTTAAGGCGTTTGGTGAAATGAAGCTTACAGATTGACTGCTGATAGTTTTAGTGTGTTGTTGTTGTTGTGTGTTTTTTTGTGTGCGTTTGTTGCTCTATGCTTCATGCAGTGGTTTCCAGACTTTTTAGCTCAAGACCCAAAAGAGAAATCGGACCAGATCTTTGCCCCGGAATCTCTTTGGTTATGTTTATATTATTTATGACATTCTTTTTGAAAGATGTTTGAATTTGTGTTCAACTCATGAAAATGTGTGAATATTTGTGGACATCTTTAGGAAATCTGACATTAGCGTTATGTTATACTTTAGCTATTGAAAAATAGCAGATCTACAAGCTCATAGCACGCCACCGAGTGGCGCGCTACGAGCTTGTAGGTCTGCTATTTTTGAAAAATCGTAAAAATGCGGCACAAATCTTTGAATATATATTCTTTCAGAGCGAACGTTTTTTTAATTTTGACGTCGGGCCTAAATGGGTTAAAAAAAATAATAGGATATTCACCTGCGACCCACAAATGGGTCCCGGCCCACCGTTTGGGGGGAAAAGGTGCTCTATAGGTTGGCCAGTCAGTCGTGTCACTGTCTGCCAGTGGTGGGTAAAGGGCAGCTCAAACCACCCTTACACTGATTAGAGTAAGTGGTGTCAGCCCTAGCTTTATTAAATGCCTGCCATTTGAATGGACTGTCCTCTTTCAGTGATCATCAGTTTGATATAGTCTTCACACAATTAAGTGTCTGTTAATGCTATCCTGCTCAGCAAGTAAAGCTGTCTCTGTTGCAGCTTTCTTATTAGGTATATACAGTATCAATATCAATCAAAAATGTATTCAGTTTGATCCTACTCCTGATTTTGTTTGACTCATCCGACATCTATGAATACAATCAATGCCATCATGCTGATTTAATGTAAATAAAATAATATCCCACTACCAGTACGCCCCATATGCACCAAATGTGTAAAAGCATAATGTCCACTTTATTGCGCATGCAGACTTGCGCAGGAATTGTTCTTACTTGAAGATTTTTCAGAGCACGTTGGGGCCTCAGGTTAGAACATCTCTTGGTTGCTCTCTTTGTCTGCCATGCTTTGGTGTAGCTTAGTGCTTAGAAAGGCCGCCTGGTAAGTCGAAGGTCACCGGTTCACCTCCTGACCCTGGTCTATGTGTCGAAAGTGTCCCCGAGCACGAAACCTAACCCCTAAATGTCCCGCCCCGAGCGCTCATCACGACCATCTGAGCAGCAGCCATCAGCTGAGTGAAGCAGAAACAGATTTCTCCCCCCTGAGGGATTAGCAAAGGACTCCCTCTACCTTGTACGGTGTTTTTATATTGTTGAAAACGGATAGCAGTCATATACGCAGGACCTTTTGCCTTTCATCGTTGTGTGTGTGTACTTGAAGCATACTCCAATAATGTACCAATCACATTTTATAGATATTTCCCGTGGACAGGTCGTATAGACAAAAGAAATGACTGCTGCGCAGAGTATGCAGTTTAATTCCACCCCTTGGTTCTTCCTGGAAGCTACACTGTCAGGCTTAGTCAGTAGCAGTTTGCCTTGTGCAGTTGAAAAGCTCCCCCCCCCCCCCCCCTCCTGCTCTCTTGAACAGAAGTGTCTGTGTGTTTTTGTCCTGTGCAGCGTGAATGTTTTTGTTAAGGAGATGAGGGTTCACGACCTGGCCATACCACCAGTCACATTCAATTTAACAGCACAGCCGGCCCAGGCTGCCGCCCATTCACACACACAATGCACTGGGGGCCATGGAGTACACTCGCAAAGGGTTATGTAATTTGGCAACATTTTAAGAAATGAGGAGGGAAAAGAGGGTGGGTGGAGTATTATTATTATATTTGTCTTTCTTTGGTCTAGTCACCTAAAGCACTTAACTGGACATAATATTGGAACGTTTGAACTTTGAAGTTGTCCTGTCATGGGGTTGGAGAGTTGCAGCGTCGGTTAAGTGGGGTTAAAGCCAGTATTGCTATCTGACACTCGCTGGTGTACAAATGGAGTGGAACAATAACATAATTCCCCTTGGGTGTAATGTTTGCTTTGGAAAAGGCAACCTTGTAGCGCTCCAAAAGTCCTTAATCCTATTACTCGCATTCCAATTGAATTTGACTCAAGAAGTGGAGGGAAAAATGTATTTTCAAAAAGAGGTAACACCACACACATAATATATTACCACTCTGTCATCTCTTTGCCGCGCTGCATAAAAACATGAAAAGCCTGAGGAAGTGGGAGCATGTTTCTAATGTGTGTTGTCTCTCTCTCTCTCTCTCTCTCTCTCTCTCTCTCTCTCTCTCTCTCTCTCTCTCTCTCTCTCTCTTCCAGATTGTGTGTATATCGAGAGTCGGAGGCCCAACACGCCCTACTTCATTTGTAGCATTCAGGACTTTAAGCTGGTGAGTACAGTAGGCTTTTCCTTCCTCATGTGCCCCCCCCCCCCCACACACAACACACACACACACACACACACACACCATGTGTCTTCACCCTGGGCTCAGGCACCCACCTACACACCCACCCAGCCGCCGTGCTCACCCATTGCTGGCCTTATCTGCTAACCCTGCCACCGTTGTTTCCAGCGGCTTGGGAAAGCCACTTCAAACAGGTCTTTCATCTGCCATAATTGCCTGTGTGCTCTGACGTTTAAGGGAAAGCTGCCGACGTGCACTTTTCTCCCCCTATACCGTCAAAGTCTGTGGAGATTTCTGTGTTTGGTGGACATGCGTTGAATTGGAATTTATGTTTATGAAGTAGTAAGTAGTAGTAGTAGTAGTAAGTAGTATATATATAATATATGTGGAGTTTCATTTTTATATTTTTATACACAATACCAACTCAGGCTTGAATAACGGCTAATTTTACTCTCCATTGGCAGTCGTGTTTAATGCAGTTTAATGGAAATAATGATTTGTTTATCAGAGACCTTAATTGATTTAATGAAAGGGGCCTACATTTTGGTTTAAAATCAATTCACAACCTAAATTGTCCAAATTGCCTCCTTTTTTGCCGAACAAAGAAATCCGCTTTTTAATTGAGTGGCTGATTCATCAAGGCTCCCCGAACCGGCTAATAAAGGATTGTTTATTTATCTCTACCACACTGCAGTGGTGTGTAGTCTACCATTATACGCTATATGACAACGTTTCGGGGGGAAAACTACTGCTAATCATTTCATCCATTGCGTGAATGTATAGCCTATATGTGCGCATGTGAATGTATAGCCTATACGTGTGCATGTGAATGTATAGCCTATACGTGTGCATGTGAATGTATAGCCTATACGTGTGCATGTGAATGTATAGCCTATACGTGTGCATGTGAATGTATAGCCTATACGTGCGCATGTGACTGTATAGCCTATACGTGCGCATGTGAATGTATAGCCTATACGTGCGCATGTGAATGTATAGCCTATACGTGTGCATGTTGAATGTATAGCCTATACGTGTGCATGTGAATGTATAGCCTATACGTGTGCATGTGAATGTATAGCCTATACATGTGCATGTGAATGTATAGCCTATACGTGTGCATGTGAATGTATAGCCTATACGTGTGAATTTATAGCCTATACGTGTGAATGTATAGCCCATACGTGTGCATGTGAATGTATAGCCTATACGTGCGCATTAGAATGTATAGCCTATACGTGCGCATTAGAATGTATAGCCTATACGTGTGCATGTGAATGTATAGCCTATACGTGTGCATGTGAATGTATAGCCTATACGTGTGCATGTGAATGTATAGCCTATACGTGCGCATGTCGCACAGGGAATAATTCTGCTCTCCGTCAGAAGGAACCTAGGCTCACAGCACTGCTGCTAAGTGTATCAAACGCAATTGCAATGCATGTTGAGGCTTTCACTTCTTCACACCAGGGCTTTCACTGTTGGCAAAAATGCAAGGGGGCTACTGGAAAATGTATAGTTCATTAATGTGGGGGAGGAGGACGTGGTGTGTCTCTAGCAGCCAAGTGAAGTGGCATGTGAGCTGTAGCTGCAGTCAGAGAGCTAGCTGCCTGTCTATTAACAGTCCCATTGTCTGAGCAGAGTGCACAGGGCCGGTCAGGCCCCAGGGGGCCCACGTAATGGCTGCCAACAGCCAGGGTGATGATGGGAGGTCAGAGCACGGGCCACACGCACCACCTTCCGAGGGAAGGGTTTGTGTGTGTAGTAGTATATGCATGCTTTTGTTTTATGTAGGCCTACGTGTCGTTGTGTGTGTGTTTGAAGGGCGGGGTGTGTGTGTGCGGTAGGCCCTAGCAGAAAGCAGAGCAGCCAGGCCCCAGCAGCACAGGTTTAATCGGATTGCTGATGGAGAGTGCTGAGGACGGCAAGAACCCCATTCTTTCTCTCTCTCTCACATTCTCTCTCTCACACACACACACACACACACACACACACACACACACACACACCTGCACCTTGATTAAGAGCGCCAGCAGAGGTCTGGGGCCAACAGAGCTAATTGTCCAGGGAGAGAAAAAACATTGGTTCCATTAGCTGACCTTCTCTCCCTGTCTCTCCCCCCCCCCCTCTCTCTCTCTCCCTCTCTCAATGTTGCTTGCTGCTATTATCACTGCTCTCTTCTGTCCCTGCTCTTTCCCTTGCTCTCTTTTCCGTCTCCTATTTCCTCTCTTCTCTATCTCTTTCCTCCTTTTTACCCTCCCCTCTCTCTCTCACCATCCATCTGTAATTAATGAACAACCATCTGCATGCCTCTGTGTGTTTGAGCAGACTGTACCCATGTCCTCCTATGTTAAAATGACAAATCCTGCTGCTTCTTGAAGCGGCTTACAGGAGTTCTAATAGAAGCTCATTTAGATTTTTTGTTTTGTTATAATTTATGTAATTTACAGAATGCTAGCGCCATTTTGGCTGACACGCTAGCCCATAATCTCTTATTTACTGGACCAAAATCCTCTTTTAGCAGACGATAGCCGATTTGATTTTGCCATTTGATGACTGAAATAGGCTAGTCTAGTCGGCCAACCCTGACCCCACGCCGTCTCTCCACACTCGTAATTGGGACACAAACGTCTGCCCCGGGGAGGGGGAGCTGGGAACCCCCCCCCCCCCCCCCCCCCCCCCCCCCTCGCTCTGTCTTTATCTCCTTTGTTGAACATAATAGTTGTTGCAATCTCATTCCCCTTCTCTTTCCACCCACAATATTTGGAAGAGGGGTGGCCGACAGAGGCACATAGTCGAGAGCAGCATTGAGCACTCATAAGTCGTATCTCTCCCAGCCGTCCGTTGCTACCTGCTATCGCTGTCTCTGGTCCTCACATTTTCTTTTTTTCTTGGCCTCTCACAGTGCTAGTTATTGATCAGTCCAATCTGCAAGGCTGGGGAAAGAGGGGCATCAGTGGTGGGGCAAAGGGGGAGGAAATTGCATTGGTCGTGAACCAAACAAGCCATCAATATTTCCAAGCCCCTCCTGCCTCCATCTTTCTCCCTCTCGCTCTTTCTCTACCCCTCTCTTTCCCTCATCCTCTCTCTATCTCTCTCTCTCTCTCTCTCCTATCTCTCCCTGGTCTTTAGGCTGTAACAGTGTCACACGTGTACTTTATCTAATGACCTGTGAATCCAATTAGTGGTGTGTAGAAATCCTGAATGCAGCCATCAATCTCCGAGGCGTGGGGATGAACACGGACTGAAGCCCTTCTCTCTCCGTCTCTCTATTTCTCTTGTGTCTCCTTTGTGTCTCTGTTGTACTCATTGTCTTGCGTTGCTGTACATTCTTGCTTAAAACAATACAGCCCAGCTCCCAGCCTCCCAAATCGGGCACCTTTTTCCTTCTTCTTAATAATTCTACTCTGCGATGTTATTGAAGAGTCCCCCCCCACCACCACCAGCAGTGTGTTCCGTCATGCCTCAGCGGTGGCAACTGAAAGATCCCTGTGGGTTGAATTGCTTTGTGTCAAAGTGTTCTTGAGCAAGCCACTGAACCTCTAACTGCTTCCAATGAGCAGGTCAGGTCCTTGCATGGTTGCCTTTGCCGTCGGTCGGTGTGTGGATGGGTGAATGTAATGTAACATTTTAAAGCACTTTGCATTAAGGCGCTCTAGAAATGCAGACCATGTGTGTTTTATGCCTCATGGTTGTGACTGAGTTTCATTGACGCACCATATGGATGGATCTCTGACTCCTTTGCCTTGCCTGGCTCTTAAAATGTCTGCCCAGATGCAGGAGTAACAGTTGGGACACCATTTTAAGCACTAGGGGAAGCCAAAACGGACGGGGCGGCGGGGCGGCGGGCGGCTAATGCAAATTAAAAGCGCTTGTGACAATGCTTTGGCGGTACCCGTCCCTCCATTAGCTTTAATTCTTCGTCGTGCCCGTGTTCAGATCATTAGGCGCGAGCTTGGCGGCGCTGCACAATATCCTTTATGATGCGAGCGATCTGCTCAATTAAGTGGCCGGTGTGGTGCAATAATGAGCATTTTGTTGAAAGTTCATCACTTCATTGTCGTCATCGTCGGTGTGTTGCTGCCTAATATAGAAAAGGAACCCCCCCCCCCCACACACACACACCACCACATGGCCCAGTGAAAAGTAGCCGTTCACCTCCACAAAGCTGTGAGCGAATGCACTGGTGTGTTTTCCACAAGGGCTAGTAGTTTCAGTTTACATCTAGTACTGTGACCTTGTAATGTGTTTACAATCTATATTTGATGAGCACGATGCAATGAACCCGCCGCCACCGCAGGCTTAAGATTGTGTTATCCTTAAGTTGCGGCGTGGGTGTCGCGCACCGTTAATAGCAGGTCGACAACCTTGTTAGCGTGTTGATCTTCTATTTCCGCTGTGCGACATTCACACGCAACTAAGTATAAGACAGGTGTCTTTTATCTTTGTGTGTGTGTGTGTGTGTGTATGTGTGTGTGTGTGTGTGTGTGTACATACTGATGAACACAGAATGCCGTGTGTGTGAGCGGACAGTGTGAGTCAGAGAGAGAGAGAGAGAGAGAGAGAGGACGGGGAGCTCATGTCAGGTCTAAGACAATACACTGTAAACATCCAGAGTATCAGGATCTTGTTGTGTATGCCATTAAATCAATCAGTAGCAATATGTGAGCATCAGCCCTTTGGCTTCAACCAGCCGGCTGCTCTCTTCCGTCAATCACCTCTCTTCTCTTCTCACCCTCACCGTCCTCTCATCTATCTATCTGCCTCTGCACCCCACCCCCCTCTCATTTCTCTATCTGCTGTCACTCATCTCGGCTCTCTGTCCCTCCATCCTCTCCGTCTCTCTTATCCTGTGTTCCAGTCATTGTGTCCACGTCCTCGCCCATCAACCCCCTCCTTGCTTGTAGCTAAACTCATTTGCTGTTATTGGCCACCTCAGCTGTGCCCCCCTCTCTCTCCCTCCCTCCCTCCGTCTTCCTCTTCCCCCTATCCCTCCCTCCCTCCCCTTTCCTTGCCTCCTGCTCTCTCTCTCTTAATGGAGTGATTGCAGCGTTTCTCCCCTGGGGACAGGGCTGTGCTGCTGGAAGGGGATCTTGCAGCCCAGCTCTCTCTCTCTGGCTCACTCTCTCTACTGGTCCCATAGAACCCCGTGCTTATGGACATTTAATTAGATGCCATGTACAATGCAATTATCTAGCAGGAGTCCAGCTCATAGGCTGCACAGCCCAGTCGGCTTACAAGGGATTTTCCTTGTCATATCACCAGTGCAGTGACAGAGGTAAAATAAAGATGTAGCCACTGCTTTTCATTAAGGCCCCCCCCCCACCGCCACCAATCATCACCACCAGTTGTCTTGCCATCAATGTAAGAACAAGCCATGTCAAGGTTGAGTGAGCACTGTTTGCACTGTTAGATGAATGCATTTTGGTTCATGTGTGTGTGTGCGTGTGTGTGTGTGTGACTGTGTGTGTGTCCAATCTTGGCTGCGGATGCTGTGATGGAGTGTGTTTGTTTAAGCTTACAGCCTTGCCTGGTGCATACACTCGCCCACGCTCAGACTCATGTAGGTATTATTGGCGCTAGCAGTTGTACATCAATCCAGTTGTGTGGAAACAAACAATAGGTGTGTCTGGTGGGTAAACTGAATTGCCTTAATACAATGTGAAATACCCCCCCTCCCCCTCCCCCCCTCTCTCTCTTCCACTGAAAAAGGCTAACAGCCTGAGTTCTCATTGATTGGTGTTTGGCCTGACAGCTCATATAGGTTCACAGTGTGCACAAATACAGTGCTTGTCGGTGTATACATATACAGTCTGTGTCCACAAACGGCTGCAGAATTATATGTGGGCAAGTTGCAAAAATTACCCCTAATGTATGCATTTTTGCCCCTCGAAAGCAACATGGGCTGAAGCAAAAAGCAAACCAAAAAAAAAACATCCAAAAACATATGTCCTGTAATATTAAAATGTATATTATTACGTGCCACTATTTAACCATGAAACACAACTAAAACACACATATTGGTCTGTTCCATAATTTCATGTATTTATTTTTAGCCTTCGTAATAGAACACCTGGTGACACAACCTAATCATCCCGTGGGTAGTGCTCTGCCTCCCATTCATGATGACCAATGGAATTTGGATTGGGAAATAACATAAAGACAAAAGTCCCTAATTCTTCTGCGAAAACGTGCCATGCGTTGCTGCCAAGTAATGCTGTCAGGCCTGTAGCACCACCGCTGGCCAGCGAACTGGCAGTGATCAGCTAGATCATGTTACTTAGTCAGTGACAAAGAGGCGCGCGCACGCACACACACACACACACACACACACACACACACACACACCCAATAGAGTGTAATTGCGGCAGCCATGTTTTTCCACCGGCACCGTTTCCACAGATTGAAATCCCATTAATTTCTCCATAGAGATGTTTCAGAAAATCCTTCCTGACAAAGCAGTCAAAAAAAGAACCACAAGGTGCCTGTGTGTATACTCATTATTGCAGTATTAACCACTTCAAACCTAGCTTCTCTATTTTGGACACTATAGATAAAAATTCTCCAAATAACTTGGAAAAATCGCATAGCTACAACCTCTCAATGCACCGAAATATGTTGTGAGCTTGTAGAACTGCTATTTTCTTCTATTTGTCATTGTGATTCCCACCAGCAGTAACACTGCCTCATAGAGACTACAGTTTTCCAGGGTCTGGCCACATCAACATACTGACAGTTACTCTATTATTCTGTTTGTTTTATCAGCAGAACATTCAAACAACCATTGATTATTTATGAACAGCTGTAGTACTGTGCGCCCACGCGCGCGTGTGCTTCATTGAAATGCATGTCAGAAAATACATAGGCTACTTAATTCTTGAATGTCTGCTTATGTGAGCATATAATACACTAAGACAGTCTCCCCAAACGATCCCAAATTGTAACGTGTACAAATGCACACTAACATTTCAGGATGCCGATTTTATGAATACCATTTTTGCCATAATCATAAGGCCGAAAATAACCGATCTACAAGCTGACGTGTCACACCTTCCACCCTAAACCCCTAACTAAATAAACATGAAACAACCATTTCTGTGATGACCAGGAACATTGACCTTGCAACGTCTATTTCTCAAGCACACACACACACACACACACACACACACACACACACACACACACACACACACACACACACACACACACACACACACACACACACACACAAACCAAGCAGATGCTATTTCCTCCTTGCACAACTCCCTCTTGATGGTCTTTGCGAGTGCTTATCATGCAGCCCTGTAAGAATCCAACCATTCAAAGCCTGTTTAATTAAAAATGTTTGATAAAGATGCAAATATATGTGCATAAATACACACGCACAAATGGTTAGTGATTTGGTTTTCCACAGACCCCCAAGTGTGGCCTAATGGAATCTATAGCACAGAGAATTAGCCTAACAATCAGATCCTCCAAGATAATTAAGCTAGCTAGCTATACTGCTTGGCAGTGTAGCCTCGTCTAGCATTTCCCGGGTTTCTTTTTCTGATCCACCTTGAGGTATCTTTTCCCTTCCCCTCCTTGCGTCTGTGTAAACCTTTATGGGGCTTCATAGCGTGTCCTGCGATGCGTTTAGTGGTGAGCTGATGAAAGCGGGTGCATTAAAGTGTAATAAACGGCCTGTTTGTTCCTTTCACCCAAAAACCCATCTGCGTCGTCGAGCCGCGGAGATGATTGGGTGCAGTTCACTAGACGGGCATCACTGGGCTCCAGTCAGTGCCTGGAACAGTGGTTCCCAAAACCTTTTCATGTCAAGGACCCAATTGACACTTATTAGCCCCGCGGACCCCCATTAGAAAATATATGCCAGGGACCCCCACAAGAGAAGATCTTTACGGCTCTAGCAGTGATTCTCAACCCGTTTAATTTCAAGCACCCCCAGTTTGACATGCATTAGTCTACAGACCCCCGTTTAATTCCATCTCTATCTCAGGGACACCAATTTAAATAGTAAAATCAATGTTGATTTAACTCAGAGTGTACAAATGGAACCAAACGGACCCGTTAGGGTCCGTTTGGTTCCATTTGTACACTGTCAGAGTTACAGATCCATAAGGGTCCATTTGGTTTCAAACTATCATTTAGCTGGGGACCCCCTGGAACTCCCTCAAGGACCCCTGGGGGTCCCCGGACCCCAGTCTGGGAACCACTTGCCTAGAAGTCTGTGTTCTCCCGTTATCTTCTTATCCTAAACGTCCCCTCTCCCTCCCTCCTCTCCCTCCCTCCCTCCCTCTCCCTCCTCCTCTACACGTCGAACAATTTTGAAATGCAATTATGGATCAGTGAGCACTGCCATCAGTCGTACTTCTTGTTAATATTTATCGAGTGGAGCGGCAGCCGCTGCCATTTCCAGAGAGAGAGGGGGGGGGGGGGGGGGCTGCAGTCATTAGAGGCAATATAGCTGTGTGTATTTGATGCATGTGGTGTGTTCGCTCTTCTTTTTTATGCCACCGGCCACTCTGCTGCCCTCAGAAAACTGGCAGGAGCATGTGGAGAGATTTCCCTCTTTTTTTCGTTCTTTTTTTTCTTTCTGCTTGCGTGTGGCTGTCTGAAGTGTACAAAGTGTTGTTCTTGTTCACCTCGTGAGGACGTGTCTCTGACAGGAGTGTATCTATCTAGACATCTGTAGACATGACTGGCCGGTTGGAGCCTGCGGAAAGCGCTTTGACTGAAGCATTCTGCTCATAATTGAGCCCCAGCCTTAAAGCAGCAGAATCACGGCACACACTAAACGTCTGTTTTGCTGTCACATTCATCACCCCCGTCCCCCGCCCCACCTCCCCCACAAAGAAACCGGAAGCCGTATTTTGATGACATATTGTTAAAAGCTAACAAGTTAACACATGAAGTGGTACACATTTTCAATTAGGAAAATAAATTGTGTTCAGAATATGGTGCGTTTATTTGACAAATAGACCCCCTCCCTCCTACCTAGTAACTAGCCACTAGGCCCTTTTTTTCCCTTATTGCTGCTTATCCAGTGTCGGGCAGCTCCCCATTATGGCCATTTTGATTAATGCTCCTCAATGAGCTACCGTATGCAGCTTGTTTTCCCTCCCTCCCCTCCTTCACTCCCCCGCTGCCCACTTGAGATTCCATTGAAGGAGACGTTAATGCTGTTCTTTGTAATGACATTAGGTCATTTAGCTGTGGTCAGGGGGTCTCTGGCTCATCAGCGAGCTGATGATGTATCCAAGCCGCTATTCTGTTTTCTTCTCCTACACCAACCACATTGCGCTGTGGCTCAGAGGTGGAGCTGGCTACCTACTCTACTATCGGTTTGCCAAGCTGGTGGGTGCATTTTTCTTTTCATCCGATGACAGGATGACAGGATGACAGGATGCATGTGCCTCAGCTGGACACAGAGCCCTGCGTCCCTTCAGGGAGGATCAACAGCAAGGTTGAGATGGCGGCACGACACAGGTCTGGCGCTCTGCTCGGTTCAGCCCAGCTATCAATGGGAATAAAACTAATCTAATCCACCCGTCTTCTTCAGCTACGCACCTCTCCTCTCTGCGTTATTACCCTCTTTTCACCTTTCTGTTTCACCCTCACTGTCCTCCCTGTGCATGAGCTGCTATAGATACCAGCTGTTCGGCCAATAGGATTATCTCTGGCTCTAGGAAATAATGAAGATGAGGGTATAGGTGTGAGCTGGAACCAGAAATGGAAGGAGGTTTTTTTGTTCATTGATTATGTTCCCAGATGGACAGGGTGCAGCGTTCGGACAGAGGGGGTGTGTGTGCCTGTAACATTTTCATGAGCTTCTTTAAAAGCTCAATCAATACCTCTTTGACCCTCCATGGTTAAATTATTCAGCTCAAAAAGAAAGAAATCTTCTTCATCAGCTGAAGTTTACCTTCACTGGCATGGAATAGAGAGCGCTGGCACTTTACTTTTGGCACATGGTCACTAGTGCAATTGCCTCTTCTGATAGTGCCCCGGCTGCGGGCACTATTAACTTTGGGGCAGGCCCGTCTAGAGTTTAAATGGACAGGTATCAGTCAAAAGGGAGACATCGAGGAGGAAGGATGGATGGGGAAGGATCAACATATGGAATGTCAGAACAGGTCAACTCCATATATGGAGATCTAAGGGTTTGAGGTTTGAGGTCAGATGTCACGTGATGTCACGTGCTCCATCCCTGATGATGTCACGTGATCTCTCACTCGACCAATCAACACACACACTGACGGGAAATGCACTATTCCATAGTTAACTGCGACCTTCGGTCGCAATCACCTTTTTTGGCAGAAGTAATTTGAGTGCTAATTCCACCTCCTGTCAAAGAGTTGTTGAAATATCACTACAATACCACTTTACTTTTGGCACATGATCACACTAGTGTAATTGCCTCTTCTGATGTCTTCAATAACATTTTAGGCAAACTCTATGTGCTTCTTAACTGAGGTGCCATATTTTATCATAAAAAGAGACAGAACAGACTGTCATCTTCTTTTGGTGGGCAGAGGGCAGGCAGCTTTGATGAGAGTGAAACACCAAAACAAATGTCGCAGAAGGACGCAAAGGAAAGACGGGTTGAATTGACACTTTTACAATTACAGCGCAAAGCAGTGGTCATATGGGTAATGTCTGAGGTAATGACTGGGCGTGTTCAATTACAATGACCAGGTCTCCCCAGTGTACTTAAAATGGCCGACTCCTCCGGAGGGGGATTGCACACTAAATTAGAGGGTAAAGGGTCCTTTGAAGTAGGCTTGTGTTCATAGCACCACACAAACACTGGGGCCCGACAGTTTCCACTGGTCGTTTTGGCTCCATAGGATCTTACAGTAGATGAGCCTGGGCATGGTTGTTTCCATAGGATCTTACAGTAGATAAGCCTGGGCATGGTTGTTTGTTTTTGTTTTTCACTGGGCATTGCTTGGCCATTTTGTATCTCAGGAAATGAAATCTTACTTATGTGGCAAGTCAATTCTGAACGTGGTATTCAGAGGAGAAATGGCTGTTGCCAGGCCACCCAGCGCCGAGCGGAGCAACCTGACACTAAACACATTTGCGTGGATTGGTCAAGCTTTAATTGGATTGGCCCCCGCACTGACATGGACGGCTAATTTTACTCCCCCCTACCCCTCCTCATTCCCCTCAGTTCCCACCTCCTTATTGCCCCTTTACTCTTGTCCACCATTTTTGAGGGGCACTAGCCTATTATATTCAGCTATTAGTGTAGATTCTCGTCTTACACAAACATTAAATCCCCATTGACAATGAACGGAGAATTTACATCATATGTGGACGAGCAAATCGGCTATTTTCGTCCTACACAAAGATTAAATTCCCATTGAAAATAAAAGGAGAATGAATGTGTCCATGATGATCACTTCACACGGGTGTGATGTTCCTCTTTCCGCCCTCCTCTCCTCTCCATGTTTAAGTGGGTAGCTGGAGTGTCTCACCACTGGTTCTCAGCTCAGCACAGTGTAATTTCCAGCTTGTCCAAAGTGTGACATGCCAATAAAAAAAAGGAGGGAGAGAGAGAGAGAGGGTGGTGGAGGAGGGGGGGGGGGGGGGGGGGGGGGGGTAGGGGGGTGTGGGCGGGCTGTGGAAGTGGAGATTTACAGTGGTATCAAGTTCACATGCTTCCACCGGAGTCTTCTCCTTTTCGCTTCCCTCTCTCCATTAAAGAACACATGGTGTGAATTAACTCTCACCGGTCGAGAGAGAGAGAGAGAGAGAGAGAGAGGGAGAGAGAGATGAAAAAGGAAGGAAGTGAAGAAAGTAGAATGGGAGAGATGAGTGAGAGAGAGGAGGTGACATGGGGAAGTTTCAGATTCCTCTGCGAAGGCTGAGGAATGTCTCCACTAGTTGTACCTTGGAGATCAGTGGCTCAGGCAGATCCTTAAGACAACATGAACTTCATCATGTTCTGTCTTTTCCCCATGACTCGCCTGCCCTGCAGCCAAACTGCATTTCATACTTTGACATTTTGACTGTAACATATACACCCTCAACAATCACAGCATCATACCACCTGTTTAGGTTAGTCATCGTAATGCTTTCAGAAAGAAAGAAAAGAAGGAATGGGAAAAACCCTCTAAGCTTTTTGCCTAAACAAATAATGATAATAAAAAAACATTTCAACTGCATTTGGCATGCTTTAATATTGTGGAGATGTCATCCTGGGCTAATATACAGGATAAAAGTACAATTCATAGCTACATGCAGCACAGTTACCCAGCCCTTTGTTACATGGTACTGCAGCTTGCCTCGCTGTTATCTGTGTTCCATCCCCAGCCGCCCTGTAATAATGACCTAATGTAATGCAACTGGCTCACATGTGCTTGTGCTTTGTGCGTTTAAAGCAGGAATACCATTCTGTTCAAGAATTCACATGTGTCATTCCTGCGGCCCAGGGCCGTCCGACTAGCACTGTACTGATAGAAACCTGAGGAGACCAGAGACTGTGACCAGGGCCATCCGACTAGCACTGTACTGATAGAAACCTGAGGAGACCAGAGACTGTGACCAGGGCCGTCCGACTAGCACTGTACTGATAGAAACCTGAGGAGACCAGGGCCGTCCGACTAGCTGTACTGAAGGTATAAACCTGAGGAGACCAGGGCCGTCCGACTAGCACTGTACTGAAGGTAGAAACCTGAGGAGACCAGAGTCTTATCTGTGACGTCACCAAGATTTACAACATAGGAAAAAATGAATGGGAGGCTGTCTGTCGGAGCTTAACGATTGAGCTGTCACGCCCAAATTAGTATTTTCTTTTTAGCTGTGCTGTCTCTGAAGTGAACCGTAAAAAGTACCCACGTCGTAAACGGAGGTTCTTCCTGCGTGGTGTACATGTGAATCTGATTTGTGTAAAGCTACAAAATAATCACAGTCTAATAAAAAGCGTTTTCACTTCTAGCTCCTCAAGGAGATTTTAGTAAAGCATAGACTTTAACAGACATTCACTGAACTGTATGTGAGAGTCACAACTCCTTTTCCTCACTCCAAACCAGATGTGTGTGGAAGAAACGGAAGAGAGGGCTTGCGAGCATTCTGCTCCATGCATCATATATCCGCCTTGACGATGGCTATGACTTGTGTTGCATGCATGTTGATGGGCAAGTCTAAATTGTGTTTGCCTGCCTGTCACTGCCAATGGATCACATGGGTGCCGAGAGACGCACAGTGGAAACACTGCGACAGGCACACACATGCTTACGCAGGCGTAAGCAGGCAGGCGCACACACACACACACACACACACACACACACACACACACACACACACACACACACACACACACACACACACACACACACAGGCACACACACAGGCACACACACAGGCACACTTGATTATTCCAGGGTTGTGTAACCCTAAGACCCCTGTCTTACTCCTTTACTCAGATAGTCCCCACTCCTAACTACACCATTTCTTCTTCTTCCTTCTCCCCATCATCTGTGCGTTTCTCCCTTCCCCCTCTCCATCTCAGCCCCGTCTCACTCTTAACAGTGTTTCCACTGAGATTCTACGCTATACCACCAGTCAATTTTATTGTTGCCTCGATCTTAAACAGAACGCCACGGAGCAGCGTAAACACGCTATGGTAAAGACATTTCCTGGCATCAAAGGGTGGAGCTCAGCAGTCTCCCCTCAGTAGCTGTATTCATTTCTGCACGCTGCCACGCTCAAACGTTCTTTGTTCTTCCGCTTTATGGGAATGTACTTAACAGTTTGGCTGTGTTGCGGCTGTGAACTGAGCTGCCTTTGTTGCGAGCAGGCAGCTAGGACCTGTGCTCCGAATAAGGCAAGAGACAGGGAAAGCCAATGTTGTTAAGCCCACTGTTAAATTAGCCTCTAAGCGCTATCTTAATAGAATTATTAAGGAAACACTGAGCTCCCTCGAAGTCTCTCTTTTTTCTTTTCCTTTTTTTCCCACTTGTCAAATCCCTGCGCCTTTGATCAAATGCAGTTGTTAAGGCGTTCTTGCCGCTCTGTGTTGCAGCCCGTCTTGAAAGCTCCATGCAACGTGCTGTTTGAATTCCCCCCCTCCTCTTCCTGTTTCTGGAGCTAATTGAAATGATCAGAGAGATTCTTTAGATTCTCCTTCTATCCAGATGGGACTGGCTGGTTGTTTCTGATACGCTCAGCGATGGAGCTCGACACCGCAGTCGCAACGACAAGCTAACCGTGGGCTATTGAACTTAACAGCCTATTTATAGACGGCTGTAATGTCCACCCCATTTGAGTATGAATAACTCTTTATAGGTTTGAGATGAAGCGACCAGTCACTTAGATCCCCCCCGTCATTTGCACTTTTCATATCTCTCGCTTGTCACCTTGTCTCATCTCTCTCTCTCTCTCCTTTTGCTCTCACTCTCCTCCCTTCCTTATTCCTCTCCTTTTCTGTCGGGTCCTTGTGATGAATCTGTGCCTCTAGGCATTGTCGGCTGAGGTGAAGCATCCCATTATTGCTGGCAGCACAGCACGTGGACACGCATGTCCAAATCGGTTCACATGCTGTCAAGAGAGAGAGAGAGAGACAGAGAGAGAGAGAGAGAGAAATGGGACAGAGAAAGTACGCTAGCACGTCCCCACCACCTCCTGTCTCTCTCCCACATGACTCGTCCCTCATCCCTCTCTCCAGCTAAAAGATTGAATGATTTAACCCATGTTGGGCGGGAACCCCTTTTGGTGTTAGCATTATGTTATGCTTTAGCTATTGAAAAATAGCAGATCTACAAGCTCATAGCGCGCCACCGAGTGGCGCGCTACGAGCTTATAGGTCTGCTATTTTTGAAAAATCGAAGAACCACTGACATAGAAACATAGCTTTTTCAGAAAACTGTCAGGATGTAGAAGACATTTTTAGAATCTGATCTCGGGTCAAAATGGGTTAATGTCGGAGAGGGTAATGGAGTTGGCGGGCGAGTGTGAGAGGCTCTCTCTATCAGTGGGCACAGGAGGAAGAGAGGGGTTATTGAGACCCCTGTCTGTCAGGGCGGTGCACCCTGTACAGTCTGTGGCTCCTCTTGTCCTCTCTCTCTTCTCTTCGCATGGAGTTTAGACGTGCACACACACACTTGAAGTTACACACACACACACACACAAACACACCGCTCTCATTTCTTCATTGTGTGCACTGCAGTGGAACCTCAACCTGTGCTGTGACGTGCTGGCTTACACATTCTTAGCTGTACTGTTGTGACAAGGCCCTGTAGGGGACTGAGGGATCTCGCTGCTAACAGATGTCTCTCAGAGCAGCTTTTCTATTTCTGGCCCAAAATTCCACTGACGACTGGAATGACTCGTCCAGTTCCCCGGATCATTTTGAAGATCTTTCAATTACACGTCGGCTGACAATACATTGTGTTTTATTAGTTTAATGCGGCTGTATTTGACGCCACGGCTAATGGCTATACTGTTATTGATTGCACACATTCTTGTCATCGTTATTTACTGCTGGACTTCTTTCTTTTCCTTTTTTCAAGTCGTACGTACATATATAGTAATGTCTTTCGGTCTCTCCGCCACTATTAAACGCCGTCCAGCCGACTCCAGCACTTGGCCTCAACGCTGAGGTATCCTAAGTATGAGAGAACGGACATAAAGGCCCTGCTGCGGTGCGGACGGCTTTTTTAGAATCCCACATTGCCCTGGACACAGCAGCCAGCCAACCATAATTAGGCGCAAACTGTTTGCTGCCACGCTAAAATGGCATTTAAATGCCAAATGGCAGCAAGGGCATGTATAATATGTGGGCTTACTGGCGTGTTGCTGTAGCCACCCTGCAGGATAAAGCGTGCACGCGTGTGTGTGCGTGCGAATCCATCGCTGCAATGGGCCAAAGAGGGGTTACATAGAGATAAGTGGTTGCACTTGTGCCAGGGGTTCATGTTACCCTCGCTATAGCTCTTATGCTAGCACTCCTCACTGAAAGCCGTCGGTGCCCAAATGGAGGTTGTTAGCAGGGATGTTGAATGGCAGGTATTTTAAGTAATTAACATGCACATTTGTATCGATGATGCAGTCATCCCCCCCCCCCCACACACACACACACACAAACAATTGAGGTTAGACTAGCTTTGGTGCGAAATGCCGCTTTGTTTTATTCTTAGCCGTAAATCCCCTGCTGCCCACTGTACACGAGTGATTCCCGCACTTTGATAAAGTCATCAAGGCCTGTTGTCTTTGTAGCACTATAACACCCACTCACTCAGCTCTCTCACTCTCCTGCCTGGGTTTTAGCTGGCTACTGGCTATAGCTACAGACTAGTACTTTGTCTCAGACTCTCAGTCAGTGGAGAGAGCAGCGCTGCACAGCAGCCCCATATAAGGAGCGTGTATATCGGCTCTGGGCATCTGCACAGAATCACGAGGTGTCTGGAGCCCACCTGTCAAAGAACCCCCCCCCCACACCCCCTCTGGCTATTGCTAGCTTCCACCACCCTGAGAAAGCCACCAGAGCAGACCCCGGCCAGCGGCAGTATAACGTTGGAATGCTGTGCTAACACGTTCCAGTAATGATATGTATTATGGTAATATGTCATGCTAAGCTAGCAGGGTTAGTCGTCGGTTTCATGGCATGAAAGAACCACTGTTTGTACAGTGTGCTGGAGGAGCAGCCTCTCTGAGCTCCATAGGTATTAAAGCAAGACTACATATCCCTACTGAAGAGTGTGTGTGTGTGTGTGTGTGTGTGTGTGTGTGTGTGTGTGTGTGTGTGTGTGTGTGTGTGTGTGTGTGTGTGTGTGTGTGTGTGTGTGTGTGTGTGTGTGTGTGTGTGTGTGTGTGTGTGTGTGTGTGTGTGTGTGTGTGTGTGTGTGTGTGTGTGTGTGTGTGTGTGTGTGTGTGTGTGTGTGGTGAGCGCGTTGTGAGAGTGTGTGTGTGTGGTGTGAGCGCGTTGTGAGAGTGTGTGTGTGTGGTGTGAGCGCGTTGTGAGAGTGTGTGCGCGTTGTGAGAGAGTGTGTTGTGAGCGCGGTGTGTGTGTGTAATCACTCCTAGCTGGCGGGCTCAGAGGGAGAGGAGGAATCGATGCAGCAGGCTATGAAGAGCGGAGGGAGGGAGGGAGAGAGCAAAGGAGAGAGGGAGGCAGGAGGCTGATCAATATCATAGCAGCAGGGTGGGGTAATATCCTCTTCATGCAGAGCTGCCACAAGCAAGGCTGGAGGGAAAGGGAGAGAGGAAGAATACAACACAGCACAACAGAAGAATGAAGGAAGGGGGCGAAGAGAGAGAGAGAGAGAGGGAGGGGCAGCAGTAAAAGGATGTAAATCTCTGTGGCGTCGGTAAACAAGAGGCTTTGTGTCAATCACCAGATGAAGTGGCACATTTAGCATTCTCCTCTCTTCCACTCCTCCTGCCTGCACCACTGCTCCACTGGGAATTGTTTGCTTGGCAGCCGCCTGCCCATTGGCCCAGGCGAGAGTGGGGGGGTGGGCGTGATTAGAGGAGGGGGGGGGGGGGGGGGGGGGTGTGGGGGTGGGGGGGGGGTGACCGTTTGGCGATAGCGGATGGGCTGCCATGGCGATGATGATGCCCGCTGTTGAGAGAGAGAGTCATCAATAACGCCCCGCCCTGTTCTGTTCCACAGACTGTTAATCAATGTCTGCGGCATCACTCCATCATCAGCCTGTGATATCCCGGCCGGCTACACAGACTATCACACAACATGAGCATGGGCTCGCTTACAAGGACGAGTTGGGAGGACACCTCTCCCCCAAACCCATCCAACCCAAAAGACAGGCAGCTGTCAATCACGTCGAAGAACAAAGAGAAAAATATCAATGACGCAGCCTGAAAAATGGCATTATTATTGTTGGTGTTGTTATTATTCAACCACTTAAGCCCTCTAATAATGCCGAATAATGAAAATACATAAATCTACGAGCTCACAAAGTGTCACCATTTTTTTTGGGTAAATTTTCCACCTATAATGATATGTCCAAAATAGGGATGCCAGGTTGAAAGCGATTAACAGGAAAACCACACCAGCCATTTTGAGAGGACTGTTTTTTCCCCTTTAGTTGTACTGAGGTCTGCTTCTCCTCCTTCCAGATGTAATGCCCATGCTGTTATTGCATGGCGTGTGTCCTTGATTGAAGTCCAGTGCAGTGGCCGGCAGAGTGCTGTCCGACCTGCAGGGCTGACACTGCCTCACACGACTGTTTAGAACACACGCATACATACTACACATACACGCAGGCACCGCACGCACACACACACACATATACAGGATGTGATGGAGCACAACTGAACTGTACACTGTAAACGGACACTTCCTCTGTGGTGGAGGCAGGGGTGGGATGGTAGGAATCCTCCCCCCGCCAAACCATATGGTCACACTGGGACGCATAGTTCCCCTCTCTGTGTGTGTGTGTGTGTGTGTGTGTGTGTGTACGTGCATATGTGTGCGTGCATGTGTGTGCGCGCATGCCTCAGTTTTTCTCTGTGGCTTTAGGAATGTGTGCAGTTGGTTCTCTTTTTTTCCCCCTCTGTTGGTGCATGTTGCTCTGAGCAATCCATTACACCTAATTAGATTGACCCAGGTGCTTGCTTATCCAACACGCTACACTGCCACTGTACTTTTAAAAGACAGAGAGTGTGTGTGTGTGTGTGTGTGTGTGTGTGTGTGTGTGTGTGTGTGTGTGTGTGTGTGTGTGTGTGTGTGTGTGTGTGTGTGTGTGTGTGTGTGTGTGTGTGTGTGTGTGTGTGTGTGTGTGTGTGTGTGTGTGTGTGTGTGTGTGTGTGTGTGTCCTCATGCGTGTACAGTACGTGCACGTTTTGGCGTCACCTTGGGAGGACAGCGGCAGGGCCAAGTGAGGGGTGAAACTGAGCAGATAGACTACACACAGGGAGTGAAGCACTGTCTCAGACATATCAGTGACCTCTAACCCCTCTCAGTCTCTTCTCCACACACACACACACACACACACACACACACACACACACACACACACACACACACACACACACACACACACACACACACACACAGAGAGAGAGAGAGAAAGCACTGCGGGTAAAGGGTGATCCCCTCTCCTGTCTGACAGAGCGAGCTGAAGCGAGTAATTCCCCTGTCTACAACAAAAATCCTTTACCTCCCCTACCATCGCTGCCCGTTGCTTCTTCACAAAGCAAACAGAATGTATGTGTGTCTTTTGATTTACACACATTTAAATGGGAGGAGAAGACTTTGATGTGCCCGGCGTACAGAGAGGAATGTTGCTTTGTGTGATATTCAATCTCTTTGTCTCACTGTGCGTACTCCTCTCTCTCTCTCTCTCTCTCTCTCTCTCTCTCTCTCCCTCTGTGTGTGTATGTCATTGTTATTCCCATGTTCTATATTTGTGTACAATTGCTTTGTATTCCAGCATATCATTGTTATGAGATTCATCAGGCACCAAATAATGTTTTCATGGTATCATTTTGATGATAATCAAAATGGTCAATTCAATCAATGCAACTGAGTGTACTCCAGGACGCTACACCCACATATAGTGAATAATAACACTTAAGACTTGTGTGCGTATCTGTGTGCACACACATGCACACATGCACGCATCACATACACACACCTCAACTTGAGAAACTAAACAACTCATGCTGCCAGAATTGGTTAAGCCTGGTTCAGACCAGATTTGTGACGAGACATTACCGTTTCAATCCCAATATTTACTAGGTCAAAGTAAACATTTGGATTAAAATGGCATTTCGCCTAGAAGGTGTCGCTATTTCCCCTCCCACTGGTTGCAGAACAAGTTTCATGCCATTAAACTCGCAGGGTATTTGACCGGACTTTACTTTAGTAAACATTGTCATGAATACTTTATGCTTTCAATCGCTAGTCTTCTTTCAACCGTAAGAATGTGTTTTAATAAATGATGGTCCCATTCATTTTTAAATTGATGATAAAGTGGCAAGACTTTCTTCCTAGACTTCTACTGGTGTTTGAAGACCGTTGGCTGCCCTTCCACCAAATAGCATTCATTTCTGGTTCCATTTTGGGACCGGAAATTCCAACATGGTGGATTTGAATGAGCTAAAATAGTGGTTTCAAAACGGGCCTGTACAAGACACCAATGGGTGATGTCATGGCTCCATTCGTCCATATTTAGTTTTTACGGTCTAGATGTTTGCCGTGCGACACATCAGCCTATAAATAAAGAAATGGCATCGTTCTGAATTGCCCTTTATAGTGAGGATGTTTTGGTCGGCACATTGAAAAGAGGAGAGTACAACAAAACAGGGGAAATCCCACAACGCAAACAAATACAGTCCATGTAATCCTTGGTGTATTTGTTATAAAGCCATGCTAAACATTGTTGTGTTTAGTTAGCGTCAAGCCTCGGTCTGTTGTGAAACGGCAATTATCCCATGTTGGCAGCGTGCAAATGTTAGTAGTAGAGTATCCACGTTGTCTTTGCACGCACAGGTGAACATTTTGCAATATTGCAAGTTACCATAATGTACTCATTATGTGATTAACGTCACATTCCCATAAGTACTCGTATTAGGCACACACTATGCTATGCATCAGTGAATCCCTTTTGCTTTGGGAACCAGCGTGGGAGAAAGGAGGGACACCCGCACACCGCCACTTGTCAGGTTCAAGAGCATTTATTTTTAAAGAGCAGAGAGCAACGTTTTGGTCTTGCGACCTTCCTCAGGCTTGGGAACCAGCCAAAGTAATATATATAAGATCTGCGCTGTCGCTAGCAACAAAGCTAACAAACGTAGCTGGCTCTGGCAAACGGGATGTAAACGGTGTTCAACATGCTTTCGTCTGTCACAACCTGCCATTTATCTGTTACAGTGTTTAAAATCAAGAAGCCAGGGAAGATGGCTGTGAGCATGGCTAGCAATCTGTTTGAATCAATCAGTGCTGCTCAGTGGCTTTTTTTCTTCTCCTTTCTCCTCCCCAATCCAATGTACCAACTTTGATGTTCCCTTTACTCACTCATACTCTCTCTCTCTCACTCACACACACACACACACACACACACACACACACTCACACACACACACACAGGCTACAGTCATGTTACAGTATATGTATGACGGCTGTCGTTGCCGGTCTAGACTGGAGTCATACAGCACAGCACAGCCCCCTCTAGTACGTTGCTTCCCGTGTTATTGCAGCTGTGTTGTCTACAATACATCTCTTGTTGCAACACAGCAGGAGGCTCCTCCAAGCTTCCCTTGTGTGTGCGTGCGTGTGTGTGCGTGTGTGTGTGTGTGTGCCACAAAAAATGTTACCATTCTTCCCTCAGCAGAGCATATTTGTTGTGACTAGCTCATATCTTTTGTTTGAGGTTAACATGGCAGTCGGTCACAGCCCAATACCATTTCAAATCTTTTGTGAACACGCACACATACACGCGTGCGCGCAAGCACACACACACACCTGATAACGCCATTTTTATCCGCAATGATACATGATCACACATGTGGGTTGATCATTTGCATATCCGTATTTGCATACCGAACGCGTTTAGAGTTGGCATGTTAACCAGACCACCCATTGCTTAGCTAGTGTGGTGGCTGGCTCATGCACAGCTGATGTATGACTGATAGTGATGGTTCCATCTCTGGAGACACACACACACACACACGCAGAGATAGACAGACCGACCGACAGACAAGGTCACCTTGAGAGAGAGAGTGGAAGCGATGGATATCTTCAGAAGTGGTGAGCAGATAAGACAGTACAATTACAAGGCAGGTTGTGCTCAGTGCGCTATAAGCCCTTGAAGGCGTCAGCGGGCTATCTGCATCTCTCCCTCCTAGTGTTTCACACAAGGCATTATCTGTTTTCATGCTCCTTCTCTCGTTTTCTACCCTCCCATCTGCTGCTGATGTGTTTTCTTTTGCCCCCCACCCCACTGTGTGTGCATCGTCAACGCTGTCCCTGGCTAGTGTTTGTGTATGTATGTATGTAGGTGGGGGGCTGCCTGTGTGTGTGACTGTGTGTGTGTTGTGCGGAAATGTGTTTGTGAGCATTCACGTCAGCGGGGTCGTAAATATTCTTATCCGCTAAGCATCAACGTGAATAAACTGACCAGACAAGCTAACAAACACAGCAATTCCGCTCTCACCCCCCCCCCCCCCCCTCTCTCTCGTTCTCTCCCTCCCAGCCGCTAACAGCTGCTCTTACATAAAGCAAACCTCTTCCCACATCCACACACATGAGCATAAATGTACTGCTGCCTGTCTATCTCTCCCATCACCTTCACCACCACCTGCCTCTCACAGTGCATGCCACATCAATCTTTAGGTGTGCGCTTACACGCACGCACGTACGCATGCGCGCGCACACTCACACACACACACACTTATCACCGAAGGACTCCCAATTCCACGATACACATAGTGGAGGTGACTCACGAGTCACACCACCACTCACACATATCCTGGCTTTAGACAAGTGTTATTCCCTTCCCATTGTTTTGCTACTGCATTAACCGTCCGAAACCTCGGCTCACACACACACACACACACACACACACACACACACACACACACACACACACACACAGCTTGTGTGTGTGAGCCAGAGATCGATGAGCCTCGGCTTAAGCAGGCCTTCTCATTTCCTGTCTTGCATTACAGCGCTCAATCAGCCCACAGTTCCTTCACTGCCACGCCACGTTCAGGCTGCCGCAGCAGCACGGGCACACACACACACACACACACACACACACACACACACACACACACACACACTCTCTCTCTCTCATATACACACTCTCACTTTTGAACAGGGCTCGGATTAGCTGGCTGGGCAGACATCCAATTATGACAAGTCCACACACACACACACACACACACACACACACACACACACACACACACACACCACCTCTATTCATATCATTCCTGCTTGCCTCTCTCGCTCTCTCTCTCCTTTTCCCCCACCCACACAGTCCAGGCTAGTAAGATGTCTCATTAGCTCACCACCAGGCTATGCTAACAAGGCAAAGCTAACACAATGTGTCCCAGCAAACGGCCATCCAAACCAAAGCCCACTGGTCCTTTAACAACTCTAGTTAAGCTACACTTAACAATACAAAGGAAGCCTATTTGTTGTTGTTGTGGTGGTGCTAGCGGTCTGGAAAACATAAACCGGAGCCACATCCCAGCCAGAGTTTTTGTTTTCAGTGTATGTGTGTAACCCAGGACGAGTTATTACAGTGTATGTGTGTAACCCAGGACGAGTTATTACAGTGTATGTGTGTAACCCAGGACGAGTTATTACAGTGTATGTGTGTAACCCAGGACGAGTTATTACAGTGTATGTGTGTAACCCAGGACGAGTTATTACAGTGTATGTGTGTAACCCAGGACGAGTTATTACAGTGTATGTGTGTAACCCAGGAGAGTTGTTTTCAGTGTATGTGGAGAGTTGAATCCTGAGTCATAGTACTATTATCTGGAGACCAGACGAGGCTTTTCCTCTCGGGAGAACCTCCTCCACACACACACACACACACACACACACACACACACACACACACACACACACACACGCACACGCACACACACAGGAAGCTAGCTATCCAGGAGACGTGGCTTTCGAAGGCAGCTAAATGAAAGACTGAAGTGAGCAATGACAGGTTTGTCTGGTTAACTGCCTGGTTCTCATGTTTGTCTGAGCGATAAGGACAACATTATTATGGTGTGACTAACTATTAAGCTAGCTAACCAACTCCATGTGTCTTCGCGATCACCTGCATATGAGGACACGCTTGAATCTGCATTCTGGTTTGTACCCGTTGTTGCTCTTAAAACCAAAACATGAGTTGCGGGTCTGTGTGTTGGTTTTTGTGCGTTACCAATCATCTGACACGAGGTTCCCAGTGCTCGTGTGTGTCTTCATACTGTGGATAATGATCATCATTACTGAATGTGTTCATTATCTCTCCCTCTCTGTCAGAGTGCTGCTTTCTGCAGCGTCGCTTGTTCTCATCTGAAATGATTTGGCTCAAAACCGCATCCAGCAGCAGTAATGTGTTGGGCGGAGAAGACAAATATTTAAGTTGGGACCGAATCAGGCTGTTCTATAAAGTGAGGGGGGGGGTTCGTTCTCCAGTCACACAAACCCCTGGACCTAACAGAGGGCTATTTAGTCCTAAGCCTGCATTTTCATTATTGTTGGGGTTAGATGTCATGTCACCAAACCAAATGTAGAAGAGGTGAAATGAAGACCCCGTTTGTTTCCCCAGTGGTGGGAATGGAGATGGGAGCGCTTTAGCCAGCGTGAGAGCACAGATGTGGCGTGGCAGCAGTGGTCATGTGTAATGAAACCACAGATGTGGCGTGGCAGCAGTGGTCATGTGTAATGCTCTGTCTGTAAAGTGTGGCCTGTGGCTGCTTGGCAGTATGACTTCTACAGCAACACTCCCAAAGCCTCCCTGCCCAGCCTTCACATCTTAATTGCCATTATCTGCTAGCTCATTTATGACTCAACCCTCCTCTACTCGGCTCCTTCCTTCCTCCTTCCCTCCCTCTCCCCGGAAGACAAAATGGCTCACTAACATCCTCAAATGCGACGCTGCCATGTTTGTGATTTATATGGCACATACACAAGCCCACGCGTGCACCACTGAAGGGACCTCTATTCTTACGGTGTGTAAATGGGTGTTAGAAAACACATAAACACACACACACACACACACACACACACACACACACACACAGAGCCAATCTGCTTAGTTTGTAGCAGTTAAAGAGCATCCAATCCTTCATGGAGCTGGGCTGACAGATGGGCACAGTGTGTCCAAAAGCTGAGGGGGACGATTTAATATCCAAACAACTCAGTCCACAGACGGATAAAGACCCACTGCTGCACAAAGGTCCCGAAAGAACCACAGTCAAAGCTTAGAGGACTCTGCTCTCCTTCTCTCCCCCATTCCTTTCGCCGGCTCCATTTATGCTTGTTGCCAGGCGGAGAGGCAGGCTGTCCAATGCAGTCTCCGGCACAGGGGATCTGTGTTAGTGGGTGGGTGTGGATTCATGGGCTGGTGGAAACATGTAATCAACACTTGTTTGGCATTATTAGTATGTGCTGGCCTCGGAGAGGCAGGCTATAGAGGGGCCAGGGCCCCCTTCTTTTCCTTTCTTCCAGAGAGCCGAGTACGGCCCTAGAAAGCACATAAGGAGAGGAGGATTTGAGAGTGGAATCCTGCTGCTGCGGCGGCTCTGATGGGCTGATTTAGAGGTGCTTTCTCTTACCTCTGACACCGCTGAGTCCCGGCCTGCCCTGCCCCACTGCAGGGCTGCTACAAGAACAGTGGTGCTTATCCCCAAAGCCTACTCTTATTTGTGTGTGAGAGAAAGGGAGTGCATGTGTGTGTGCGCACACGCGCGCGTTCGTGTTTGTTCTCACAGCTTGCTGACATTTGTTTTTAACCACCTCCTTTGTCAATCACAGAGATGTCGAAGGTTGCGTGAGCACAGCAGATCTCCCGTACCCTGCCAGTGTGTGTATATACGTATACAGGCACACACACACACACACACACACACACACACAGTCGGGTTGTGTTCTTTGTCGTCCAGATGGAAGTGCTTATTGAGTGCTGGTGTGCTGGCAGAGCTCACTCTGTCTCAGCGAGAGGAGACGGAGAATGAGGAAGACAGAGCCTTCCAATTACATACATCATCCTTTTGAGCATGTGTGTCTACATGTGTGCAAGCGTGTGTGTGTGTGCGTGCGAGTGCGTGTCTGTCTGAGCAGTGTTCATATCTGCTTGTGTGTGTGTGCCTTGTGCCTATGAGTGTGGATGTGCGTCTGTGGTGTGCACGTGTGTATGTCATCCTCCCAGCCAGCTCTTCCTGCCTCCCCTCTCTAATCATATCATGTGGGAGCAGTAGATTAGTCCTCCCAGATCCCATCTCTGCCTCCCAACGCTACAATCAGCCTTTTGTTCTTAGCTCTGTGCCCCCACCCTCAGCCCCCACCCCGCTCATACACACACACACAGAGAACAATCCACCCTAGTCCCTGGCTGGCACTACGTGCCCCTGTCTGTCCATTTGACACCTCTACCAACCTCCTGTCTGTCACATACAAACATGCCCGCGCACACACACACACACACACCACCCCCCTGCATAGGCTAGCTTTAGCTGTTAGCAACGTGCTAGCATTACTGGGCTGCCTACCATTCCTGACTGACACCGCCTGCCTCTTATGTTTGACCTCCTCCCCCCCCCCTCTCTCTCTCTCTCTCTCTCCCTCTCTCTTCTCATTCATCAGTGTTCAGAATCTGTCCTTCCTTCCTAACTTCCTTCCTTCCTGCTGTCCGCCACCTCCTGAAGGAAATCGACATAGATTGTGTAGTGCTGATGTCACCGGCGGGACTGAGGAGAGAGGGAGGGAGGGAGGGAGGGAGGGCGGGCGGGCGTGAAGGATAGAAAGGAGGAGAGAGAAAGGAAGGGTCACCAGCGGGGTTAGTGAAGGAAGGGGAGAGTGTTTGAAAAGCGGGGAAAATAAACAGTGGTTTCCTGTTAACGAGGTGCACCGGGGGCCTGCGGTGTGGGAGCAAGGGGGTCTGGATCTGTTTAAAGCAGATCTCTAGTGTTACAGTACGGAGTAAGGAGGAGGAGGGGGGAGGAGGGGGTTACTTGTGGTTCAAGGGTTACAGGTTGTAAGAACATTCCCTTGTTTTTTTTGTTTTTTTTTTTTTCTTTCTCCGAGGCCAGGGTTTTTTTTGCCGAGAGACTCACGGCCATGTTGCCGGGGGTGCAGTTTAACAGAGCGGGGGGTTGGGGTGGGCTAGCCTATAGAGAAGGCTGGGGTTGGTCGCTGCCTCTGTCAATATCCTCTCCCCACCAACGAGAGGTTTGGAAGGGGGAGGAGGAGGGGTTTAGCTTTGGCTCACTCTCTCTCTGTTTACTACTGCATTAAAAGGAAAAAGATGCTCTTGCTTGGATTTCACACCCTCTTAGTTTAAAACATGGAATTAAGCCCACAAACAGTCAATTTTTTAAGTATGTACCTCCCCTGCAGAACATAGTCCCCCCCCCTTTTCACATTTAAAGCCTCTCCCATGTAAAGGGAAAGCCTGCCCCCTGTATTTCCCTCCTTCCCCAGTCTTTGTGGTGGTGTGGTCCTACACAGGGGCCGGCCTCCAGAGTTGACTGCACACACAAGCAGCCTCACAAAGGGAAACGGCATGGGCATTATGGAAGCCAAAGGGGCCAAGCCACCTTTAGCTCCAATCGGGGGCATTCCCACTTACCCAGGCAGAATGAATTGCCTTGACACTACTCTAGGCGTAGCCTTAGTCACTGTCTTGGATGCGTTGATAACGTGATTGAATGACTAGATTATGTATACTTTATTATACTGTCTGAAATGTAAACAGTACAGTCAAACACACAGTCTAAAAGGATATCACTGAAATGAGTCATTGCGATCTTGTTTGTTTCCATTCGCATGGTGAAATAATTCTTCTTTCAAGGTTTTCGTTAGTCCATAGGTATAGCTTACTTATGCAAAATGTTACAGCGTTTGAAAAGTCAGTTGGGCAGTATCTCTAGCCTTACCCCCCACACACACACACACACACACACACACACACACACACACACACACACACACACACACAGTGTCTGATGAGTGTGCCCAGGAATGCACAGGGCAGCCTGAGCCACGGAGGGATGGAGCGGGGGGGGGGTGACTATTGTGCTCAGCCTTAAAGCATGACTCTCAGATTTATATCTGCTGAATGAATAGAGGGGCTAGCCTGGTGGTACCCAGGGGGCTCCACTGGAGGAGGGAGGACAGTTGTAATTTCAAGGCTGAGGAAATGAGAAGCTTTATCCCCCCCCCCCCCCCCCCCCCACCCCCCAATAATGCTACTCTTTCTCTCTCTTTTTCCTTTCGTATGTCCTCTCTACACTTAATTTTCATTTCATCCTTCTTCTCCCGCCCTTCCTTCATTCCCCCCCCTCGCCCTCAGCAGCTGGTGGGTGAGTGTTCTGGCGTGTCTACACAGAGCGGTATTCCCAGGGTTTTAGGCCGCGCAGGGAGCTCGAGAAGGAGGGCACGGTGCTTGTTGTGTAGCCTCTGGCAGGGCAGACAAAGATGGCCGACATCGTGCTGAAGCAATGGCTCTACTCTGCTCTGCAGGCAGCATGGATTGTCCCTAATCAATTCAGCACTGTGGTTCTCTGGCTCTTGTACTCTCCCTCCCTCTCCCGCTTGCTCTCTCTCTCTCTCCCCCCCTCTCCCTCTTTTATTCTGCCTCCCTCTGTTCTCTCTTCCCCTCTCACTGCTGCCTGAGAGGGCTTATCTCCGCTGTGGGCTTTTGAATAGAAATCTGCTCTGGAGAGCAGCAAGTACTCTGTAACATTGAGGATATTGATGTTACTTGATTAACGCTCAGCCTTCACTTCAGTCTGTCAGGTCTTTGGGTTTTGAGGGAAATTGTGTGGGATTGTGAATGACATGCGCGCGCGTGTGTTTGTGCTGTGTGTGTGTGTGTGGTGAGGGGGAGGGGGCAGCATGTGCGCGCCTGTGTGTCTGCCTGTTTGCATTAAGCACATAGCCTCTGTGTTCCAGCTCTCTGAAAATCCCCTTTGATTTTGTGTTTTTTACAGGCAGAAAATGAGATGTTCAGGTATTGCGCTGGCAGCGTTTACAATCTCCTAAAAGCATTAATTATGTAGAAGCAGTGGATGATGCTGCCGTGCCACGGCAGACAGCCTCATCTTTCTTCGACAACAGCAGTCTCTGTATTGTGTCTGTCTGGACAGACCAGAGGTTACACTGTCAACTCTGAGTGTACAAATAGATACATGAACACTTCTGGATGTTACTGTGTGGGAAGGTTTGGCTAGAAGTTGGGAGGGGGGGGGGGGGGGGGGGGGGGGAAACATGATGTCATTGTGCACATCTCTTTGTGTGCGTGTGTGCGTGCGTGCGTGTGCGCCTACTGCATACGCGTGTGCTCTTCTGCATTGTTTGTGGAATTATAGTATAGCGAAGTATATGCGAAAGCCCTCAGATCACTGTCTGCGTGCGCACAATGAAATCCTCCCATAACCATTTTTATACTCCCAGAGAGGATTTAATTGTGTGCAGCATGCGCAAGGTTGGAGCTGTGCAGAGATGCTCTGATTGACTGCTTTTAGGAGATTGTAACCCCACACACACACACACACACACACACACACACACACACACACACACACACACACACACACCACACACATATAGGCACAAACACACACCCTGCTGGAGAGAGAGAGATCACAGGGAGAAACATAGAAAATGGAGGGTGGGATTGGATTGAGTTTCAGAGGGTTTTATCGAGAGTAAATAGTGAAGAGGCGACTGAGAGGGTGGGGGGTGGGGGGGTTCAGGGAGGTGATGATTTGCTTGGCTGCATGTGTTCAGCCCCCCCCCCTCCCCCATGACATAACTGAACCAAGTACTCCAAAGGCTTTAAATATCTTTACACTGACCTCATGTTCCTCTACACGGTGTGCTAAGCACATAGTGCACACACGCGCACACACACACCAGCACCCACAGCTATTAAGCTAAACGGTCAGGCCTGGGGGTGCCTGGTGGCTCAGCCAGTTAGTACACTGACCATATGCTCCTTGTGAGTAGCCAGGACCCAAGTTTTAGAATCCAACCTCTCGTCACGTCTCGCATGTCTCCCCATGCTCTCTCTGTGCCCTATGTTTCCTGTCTCTCTATAGTAATACTCTACTGTCTAATTAACCACTTAAACCCTATCCGAGTGGAATAGTAAGAGAGTGGCGACACTAACGTCGACTCCCATTGTAACAATGGAATGTGGAAGTGCTCATTGTTTGGAACATCCAATGTTTGGAACTATAGCCCATAGGCACCCGCTTTGCGGAGAGATCAAAGTGTGTCACATAGTAAGAGAGTTCTTACTTTTCCACTCGGAACCCTATATACTTAGTATATAGGACAGGGTCCCCCAGGGCTCTATACTTGGTCCGCTCCTTTTTTTCCTCCTCTACAGAAAATCTCTTTGTTGAAAATGGCTAATCTAGTACAGCTATTTATTTATTTTTTGAGGAATGTTCACCCCCAGGCCAGAAGAATAGTGACGTTCATTTGGTTAGAGCGTAGAAATGCCACACACAAAAAGACAGAACTGAACAGTCAAGATTTCTGTGTTAGTGTAAGTGTTATTCTTGGTGTTAATGTTGAGTTTAGTGTTAATGTTGAGTTTAGTGTTAATGTTGGTGTAGTGTTGGTGTTAAGTGTTAATGTTGGTGTTAGTTTTAATGTTGCTGCATATCTCTCCAGCAGTCATGCGCCACAGATTGCTTCGTGCTTGCGTACCGGCTGCTAATGCAGACCGATTTCATCCTTCGACATTTGGAAGAAACACTCGTCTCTGGCAAAAGAATGTCACGACTGATGTTAAGATTACATCTTTGTACTTGTAATTGTTGATACAGCGCCTGTAGCGAGTTTTATATGAGATGGGGAGAGAGGAACCACTAGTTCATAGAAATACACACACTTCAAAGACGGAATAATTTCATGGTGGAACAAACTCACTTCTGGTATGAGAATGTCAACGTCAGTGTTGCAGACATAAACATTAATTTCTAAATACACGCTTGCTCACTCACTGCTGGAGTTTGTTCAACAATGCAAAAGAGCTGCATTCATTACAGCCTTTGTGTGAGGGCTAGGTTATAACATACTGTAACAGTCATTCATGGTATTCTCCCAGTATGGTATACCGTATTTATTTCTCGTCATGCAGGCACAGAACGGCACCCTGAGCGGATTGTCAGCCGTAGACTGTACATATCTTTAAATATGAGACATCACGGAGGTCAGGTCACCCAATCTGATCTTCTGACACCGCCAAGAGATGTCAGGTCATGACAGCTTGAGGCCTTTAGGGTTAGTAGTGCGAGTAGAGTTGTTGTTGTTGTTGTTGGTGTAATGTGGGTCTTAGTGTTGCTTTAGGGTTCGTGTTGGTGTTAGTATTTGGTTTTAGTGTTGTTCTTGGTGTTAGTGTTGGTGATAGTATTTGTTTTTAGTGTTATTGTTGTTCTTGGTGTTTAGTGGCTCAGTGAGTGACGCGTCTGACACAGGCCGTGCCGTGCAGTGGTGCCTTGTTAATGAGTGCTGAGGGCGACAGCGCTCCCTTTAATGTTCTATTAAAGCACGCTGACGGTCAGCTGGACTTGTGTGAAGACACAATAAATATTTTATATCATGGAATGAAAACAGTGTTTGCCCTTTTCATCCCTCCCCCCCCCCCCCCCCCTCAGCCCTGGCCTTAGCATTCGTTTCCCTCCCTCACTCACTCTCTCTTTCTCCCCGTCTGTGTTTTCTGGGTATTCTTTTTTCTTCCACCCATTGACTGGCCCTGGAAGCTCTCTTTCCCTTGTCTCAGTGCTGCCACTTGCTGGTCACATACTACAACTGCAGTTTCCTCGCTTACCTGCATTACATGGAAAGGCCAGTGGATGGCAGCGCTCAAAGACCTCAAGTGGAAAAAGCCACGGTGCACACACACACACACACACACACACACACACAGAGGATATTGTACCTCAGAGAGAGCAAACTAGTCTGCGGGTGTGTAAAAGCTGTCAGCATGTCAGAATCACTTAATGGATCCACTTGAGTGTCGTCATGAGGTGAAAGGATGTCCAGGGCAGGCAGAGAGAGGCTGCTGCAGGCTTCCTGGGAGCAACTCCCTGATCCTCCCTTGCTCTCCAGATTTTATTTCTGCACGCCTCCTCCCTGTTTACTTTATTAAGGCTCTAAATGCTGCACAATCCCTTTTTAATTGACTTGGTTTCACTGCAGGCTTTCTGGCATCAGCCGGCGTGAATCATAAACAACACGCCTGTGCCGGGCCGCTGTTTGCCAAGAGGCCAATTTGTGACGCCGTTAACAAACAAATGATGTCTGTTTATTTTATAGGAGGGGCGGGGGGTATTTTTCCTCTTCTTCGCCGCTGTTCTCCCTCCTCACTCACTCTCTCTCTCTCTCCACCTTGTGTCATGTGTTGCAGAGTAAACGGGACCATCTGCTGATGAGTGTGAAATGGTACTACCGCCAATCCGAGGTCCCCGACTCTGTCTACCAACACCTGGTGCAGGATCGCAACAATGAGAACGGTGAGGCTGCCTTGTATACCTGTGTGTAAACACACACACACACACACACTCTCACGTACACACAAAGTAAATACATGTGCTTCCTCTTTGACGCAACACTTAATTTTTCTGTCACACACTTGGATGTGCGCACACGCACATGCACGCGCACAAGCTGTGTGCCAGCCTTGCCTGTGCTCACCAGATTGTGGGGGATATAAGAGATAGCTGTGAACTGCATCTCAAACAGAAGCCAGTGCACACAGTGTCCCAGACAGCAGAACCAATCCCAGGGCTCTGCTCTGTTCCTCCGGGTAATACGCCACACTGCAGCTTATTAGCACTTGAAAAGCCCTGCTGTGTCATGTGGGTCTTGAGCTCGTGCAACACTCTCTCTCTCCACAGCGGCAGGAGGAAAATGGATTTGTCGCACACATTCACACACTTAATAAACTAACCACCCCGCCCCCCGCCCTTACATTTTTAACACATTTTCAGATCATCTGACATAATATGGGGTTTGATCTCGAGCTGAAAGCACACTCGAACGATGAGATTTGCAGCCAGGTTGGTTCTCTCTATATATACCACCACCCCATAGAGATACAGGCGGAGAAGATGGAGGGAAATATTGGCACGCTTTCTCAGTAGCTCCCAAAGCATACTTTGTGTTTCTACTGACACATGCCGTTCCATTACTCTCATCACCTTTGTGGACTTGACCTTTTTATTGTATTTTATTTTTCAATACAAGGTGTCAGAGTAGATTGTTTGCCGTTTTACAGCACATTTAATCATATCTGTTATTATTGGCATAACTTCTGGGAGTCCTTGAACCCAATATTTTCCCAAACTTACTGATTTACATACATATGGATTTAGGATGTTTGCTGGAGTAGTAGGAAGCACCTCACTGTTTGCATCCTATCAGCGGAAGTTTTATCAGGATAACGATACTTGACATGTTGTTCTCAAACGGGGCCTGTTTGAAATGGAATTTCCCCCAAACAGTGGTTCTATTCAAAGTTCAAAGCTGTAATGGGTAAACAGGCAGAACAAATATACATACACAAAGTATATCTATATAAGTATATGCCACATGTACAGTATACACACCATACCCCATATACAGTAACTATGTTGTTGTTGGTGTCACTACTTATTAACAGAGGTGGACATTTACTTAAGTAAATCTGTTCTTAACCCATTTTGACCTGGGAACGATTCTATGAATTTCTTCTAAATCCTGACAGTTTTCTGAAAAAGCTATGTTTCTATGTCATGTCGTTCTTCGATTTTTCAAAAATAGAAGACCTACAAGCTCGTAGCGCGCCACTCGGTAAGTACAAATGTTGTACTTCGCTACTAAAATCACACAATAACAACATTGTAAGCGGATACGTGTATTCACAACTCCAGTTTCACCTGGATCTGACATTAGCAATTCAGCACAGGTGTTAGTGAAAAAGGGTTCCTTGCCGGTGTGTCATCAAGGTTATCAAGAACACACCAACACATGTTTCTGCCTGACACACGAGTGATTTCAGTTCAGTACGGCACGCCGGTGTCTGCAGTCTGTCCTTGCAATGCGTTGGGAGTGGACTCTGGATTATTAGAATTGATGTCACATGGGGGGGGAGCACGGTGGCCACAGCACTGGTCATTTGTCACCAATGAGTCCTGGGCTCATACGCTGTTCTGCTGATGCGCCTTAACCTCCACATGGGTCATTTCACCTGGGAACGGAACATTATGTCCTTTCGTCGGGGGACAACACTTTATTGGCTTTATTGAATTACGTGGCACAATGTTGACCTCCGTTCAAGCACGTTGCTGTTTTGAGTCTATGCTGCACTGTGAATACTTGTGTTTTATGTCTTCTTAGCAATGTATTCTGTCTCAAACACGTGCTTTTTGTCCTCCCTCTGTCTTATCCCAGATACTGGCCGGGAGCTCGTTATCACAGACCCAGTGATCAAGACTCGAGAACTCTTCATCTCCGACATTTTGGATACATACCATGCTGCTGCTCTTAGGTAACCACACACACACACACACACACACACACACAGTCTAGTAGCTTTATATCCCTAGCTTTGGCCAAGATATCTGAGCACCTAAATGCTGAAGGAAAAACGTTCCAAGCCCTAATTGCCACCCAGTCACACTGATAGCAATCACACTGTAACTTGCTATCCCTAGCACAAGGAAAAAGGGAGGACAGGCATAATTATTGTCTCAGTCTGAAACCAGATATTCTCCTCTGTGCACATGTGATTCATCCCTCCGTCCCTTCATCTCCTTACTCTCTTGATCCGTTCCTGGCGACTTCCCCCTTTCCTCTCACCTCCCCACCTTCCCTTCGCCTTAACTGAAACCATGTGTGAGTACTGCAACAGCGGGTCTTCAGCACAGTGTCTTACAGAAACCGCTGATTTCAGGGCAAATTAGCTGCAACTTCTCCCTGCATAGAGAACCCTTTTGATTTGCCTCCGTCTTGAGGCTTTAGATAAACGGGATGGAATTCCATTGGGATGCTGTAATGCCGCAGCCGTAGCTCTCTCCAAAGGGGCCGCTCTCCCCCGTTCGCCTTTCATCTTGCCAGGAGAAGGTAGTGTTTCTCGGCAAGGCCTTGCTCCAGACCCCTGTGATGCCTATTATTTTGATAGACCCAGACACGGGGGGCTGCTGGAAACAAGGAATGGTATCAAGATGTGCTCAGGAGTCCCGGGCCTCTTGACTCATTGGGTGGTAATCACATCTAGGGAGACACGGGCACACAGGTTGAATACCTGTCCAAGTTCTCTGCAGCGTCTGTCTGCCACACTTCAACTGCACTGGGCTGACAGGTTCAGCTGGTGTTTACAGGCTCTGTAGCTAGAGTCTGATCCCTCACAGCAAACTCAACAGGCACTGACAGGCACTAGATACCTGCTGCTGGATTTGTCACCTTCAATAGACAAACCCCTGAGCGCTTCTAATTATATACCGCCGCTGCTCCTGCTATGATGGCTTTTATCGGCGCTAGTTTGTAGTCTAATTAGGCTTGTTTTCCCTTTCTTCTTTCACAGGGGAAAATGCAATATTGCCCATTTCTCTGACATTTTTGCTGCCAGGGAGTTCAAAGCCCGAATTGACTCCTTCTTCTATATCCTGGGCTATAACCCGGAGACCAGGTAAGAAACACTCAGTTTAATCACTTACACTGCTACAGCTGCCTCCCTGCTTCCTTCAGGCCATAAATACTGGACAAGTCACTACACAGTGCTTCATCTAATGATACCGCTATGCTCATCATTGCTGCAGGTATCCGAACAAGGATATTTGTGTCTTAACTGTGGGAAATTAGTCAGGGTAACCTGTGACAATGGCCATATAACTGGGTTTTGATATTTCATACGCTTTGCCTGTGATTAGCTTCAAAGATTAGCGCCACAAGATTTCACTATATGTTGTAGAAATGCTACCCCCCAGCTTCCTTGCACCCTGACGTGAACTCCTGAACGAAACGTAACCTGACAGGTCGCTTAAAACAACACCGAACACCATCAGAAGCATATTGGGAGATTTTGGCACAATTATGGCAGGCGCTTCGCTACCCACACATTTAGCTGTGTTGCTAATTCCAAGATAATTTGTCTATGAGCAGAGCCACGGTATGAGTCAGTCCAACTGTGCAGAGGATCCCAGTCAAGCTCCATAGTAGGAGTGGAAAAAAACAGATCTACAAGCTATTAACATGTTGCGATACGTCTCATTGTTAGCTTGTAGCTTGTATTTTTTACCATTTGCCTCATGCAAAAGTATGTAAGGTCAGGTCAGCAAAGGTCTGTCCGTGGTCAGTAAGTTTAGGAGGATGGTAGATCATGAGGGAACGGAGAGGCAATCAGCTGGACAATTGGAAGTATTGTCATTAAGTTTTAGTTTTGTCAGTCGAAATACAAAGAATATTGTTGTCCATTGTAAACTTTGCCGACGTATTTGTTGAGAAATTGAAGAATCTGCAAAGGCAGGTGTGAGAATGCGTGCAGTTCTGCTGTTTGGTTGATTTTTCAATTATTGTTCCATTATGTGGAATATGCAGAAAAGGGATGGGGACGGGCAGGTTTTGTCTGATTGATTGCCCCTAATTATTGTTCCAACAAAGTGGATTCAGTTCTAAACAGATGGTATTGTAGTCACTTTTTGGGGGGATTGGGTTGCCAAAGTTATAGAATAATATAACTTGGAATGGTATGCTTACTCTTGATACCTACATACATAAGTAATAATAAGAAATGTCAAAGACAAGTCATGTCATTTGCTATTTAAAGGAGGGGGCGGCGGTGGTTCAGGGGTAGAGTGCCTGGATGGTAACCGCAAGATTGCCAGTTCAAACCCGGGCTGTCGAAGTGTCCTTGAGCAAGACACTGAACCCCTAATTGCTCCCGATGTGCTAGTTGGTGCCTTGCATGGTTTCCGCTGCCATCGGTGTATGAATGTGTGTGTGAATGGGTGAATGTAATGCACAATCTCTGTAAAGCGCCTTGGATAAAGGCGCTATATAAATGCACCATTTACCATTTACCATTTAATAAGCAACTTGTACCTTATTATCTTCCTGAGTAACTTGCCCAACACTGGTCATCTCTCTGTGAGAGAGGCTTATGCCAAAATGTAGTTTCTAGCTACGTTTGACTCTGTTTCACCAATCAAACGGAGCCAGGCACACAAAATCTTGATGGTGATACAGAACAGCACTGTGATTACCCCGGAAGTAACACACACACACACACACACACACACACACACACACACACACACACACACACACACACACACACACACACACACACACACACTGTTACAGGACACTAGTCTTGGAAGGGAGTCCTTTATATTCAGATGTCTTCAGTGACATAGCAGTAATTTAAGATACATATTAAAGGGCTGTTTTACTTACCTTTGAGTTATTATGAGTGCCTATGCAGTACGCAGGGCTCCACACTAAATGTTTATTCTAAACTCCATTACTTTCCTTGGTATAAATTGCATAACTGTTACTTTGATAATAAGTTACAGAAGATACTAAATACATCTAGGCCAACTCACTGTACAAAAGTGTAATAGTAAAACATGCACACCTGTCATTTTTCTATGCCACATGCAGTGAAAAAGGGATTGAATGTTTTTAATTTGAAACAGTATAGCCTTAGTCTTATGCTGTTTCTAGGAGACTCTAGGACAGTGGATCTCAAACTTTTTAGCTCAAGAGAAATTTGTGAAAATAGTTTTAGTTTTGTTTGTTTATTTATTAGTATCATTATCACGATTGGTGTAATTTATTAGCATTATTTGTTATTGGTTTGATAGAATATTAGTTAATTGAATTATTATTCTTTTTATTGTTCCAAAATCGCAGTGTGAACCCGTCTGGAGCGGATGGTAATTTACGTCATGTTGTAGTCAGTGATTTGTAGTCATCATGCAGGAAACCACAAGGCGGAATAAGAAGTACCCATCATTCATAGTACTGATTCCGCCTTGTGGTTTCCTGCCAGATGACTACAAATCATTGACTACAACATGACGAAAGTTATCATCCGCTCCCGACCGGATCATAAACACGAAATGGAATGCTGCCCAGGCTAGATTGAGGGAGAGCATAAGTAGGCCTGGGTGATTGGGGAACGGTATGCACCTGGGTGGTCAAACGTTTTTTAACCAGACAGTACAGACAGAACATGCCAAAAGGAAGAGAAGATGTGCTTGTTTGTAATGTATTAGTCTCGCGTTACCAGACTGTTGCCTCCGCGACTTCCAAACGCTCCATCATACAGTCTTGGCCAACAGAAGAGGTCTCATGAGTATGCGATAAAGCGAAAGTGGAGCCTCCTCGCCACTTCCGTTTCGTCTTTACAGTCGCGCACATTTATCCTAATATAAATAGAAAACATCTAAGCATATATAGCTTGTTGCTTAGCAGAAAAGGAAATAAGGTCCAGACTCTATATAGCTTTCGGAGATTGTGGAATAGTAATGTATCAATGCACTAACGAAAGTAAATGCAAACCAAAAATGTCATTCAACTTGTGGACATTGACATATTTTGTCTGTGTACAGTACACCCATAGTCCAGATACGTCAGTGGGTTTTGTTGACTTTGTAGAAATGTTTGGAACCAACAAAAAAGCCACAACATAGACTATCTACAAGCTCACAAGGCATCGCAATTCGCCTGTGATGCTTTGTGAGTTTGTAGATCTGAGATTTTCACTGTCTTAAAAGCTTTTTACAGTTATTCAGAGTTCACTGCATCCTTTCCTCCAATTGGCTCTATACCAAAGGACACTTTACAGTTTTGGGTCGTTACCTTTTAATTCCATTATGTGCTAAAAGAGTGACTTTGAGAGCTTTAACCGTGTAATGTAAGTCAAAGAGGAGGCTATTTTTGGACGAACAATTTATAATCAATGACACAAGCTAAGTGGAGCAGTTACATCATGACATGGTATAACTGCACATTGCACAATCCAAACCTCTATCAAAATGTCCTTGTGCAAATTTGTGTCAAAAATGCAGAACATATACAAATGTAACATCACTGTATGTACTATTTCATGTTTTTTGGTTTGGCTTTTAGGCAATTTCTAGAGTAGGCACCCCAACTACTTGGCTATCAGGTTGCCCCTACTTCATTATCTCAACCGCTCTGTATTCTCTCTCTCTGTAACCACTTTAGCCCTATTTATTACACGGCTTGGTTGAATGCTTGATTCTCATTGGTCAATCGCTGAATTCAGCTGTGTGTTATTTCTTGATAATCTCCGCTCTATAACAGACCGCTGTCTAATCAAAGTGTCAGAGCACCTGCTGCGCTGCTTGTATTTTATGCTGTATCCAACATTACATGACACTGATGACAGCCATGTAAACAAAAACACCATGTCATTTACAGCTAAACGTTGCTCTCAAGAATGTTTTTGAAAACATTTGAACTTCACTTCATTGTTTTCCGACTGTGCTGCAGCTGGGCAGATGGCCTGTGCCGTTCATTACCGTAAGCAAGAAAATACCTCGTTTTGTTGTTACTTTTTGGTCAATTTATTAATAAAGTAGCTCCGCGTAATAAGCGTATGACGCGGTGGTGGTTGTTTAAAAATAATGCCCTTCAGGATGATTACACACCTCAAACTTCGTCTCTGTGTTTAAACATCCTGTTGGTTATTATTTTTCAACAACTACGTCCGCGTCATACATTTTCCCTTGTGTAATTCGCTGTACGATAAATAGCGAGTTGTTATCTTGTAGATCTGCTCTTTTTGCCATTTTAGAAAAACACAAAAACCCACCTAGGCCTATTATAATGCATTGGCTTAAGTATCCATCAGCTGTTTTACAAGCCTGCATTCCATTACATGGATCTGTTCTGTCACTCACTACTCGGTTACAAAACAGATCCACGGAACGCAGCGAATCAGGCTGGAACCCTAGGCTACTGTTTTGTTGAATGACAGCATGGCCTTATGGGAGCTGTTCTGACATTTACTCTCAGGGTATCAGACATTTTAATAATCTCTTCCAAGCTGCCATTGAACTCCATGGAGGCTTGATGCCTTCCATGCATAGTTACTTGTGCTACCTGTGTCAACTTTAGACATGAAACCTTTAGCCAAATAAATGCTGAACCACAGTAGACCGTTTATTTGGGTGGGTCTCTTGTTGTGTAACACGTTTGCACAATGCACAGCACACACAATATTATTCACAATAACCAAGCTCCATTTCAGTATGTCATTGCACAATGTGAATTCAATTTACTTTATTCATAATAGAGTAGGCTACAGCCTACATAAAAAAAAAAAATCTGCACAAACATATTTGACAATTAACACAATCACCCATATTAGAGTGTTATACATGCATAATATTATGCATATTGCTACTGGCTGTAGCGGAGGTGACAGTAAAGTCCCTGTTATGCATATACTCAAATGTTGCTAGTTAGTTAGGAACCCCCCACCTCGGGGCTCGGCTCCGTTCAATCACAGTCTGGGCTGCCCCTCCCTCCCTCCCTCCCTGCTTGTTTGGTATGCCGAGCACTGTGTCTGCAGCCTTGCAAATTCAGCCTTGTTTATTATGGCGCTGCAGACATACGAGGAGAGATGAATGCCGTATCCAGATCGTGTCGTGTGTGCGTGTGTGTGTGTGTGTGTGTGTTCTGTCTGGCTCGCCGTGCCTGCATGCGTGTGTGTATGTGTGTGTGTAAGGTCGTAGCACATGCTCAGTCGTCTCTCTCCGTGGAGCGGGGGAGCTAGTGGCTACGCCGTGTGCGTGCGGGCTGAGGTCACAGCACAAGCTCAGTGAGAGCGAATCAATGCGTGCGTGGTTCTCCATTTTGAGCACCTACAAATAGGTGGGAGAGAGGGGAGTCTATTCCAACGAGCGTTGTACACAAAGTGTCATCATTCAGCCTTTAGAGCTCGATGTCAGAAATGGACGATTTGTTCAGTCCACGGAGGTAGGTCTGCTATCCTCTTCTCGCGCTTAGCGTAAAGGAGGAGAGCGTTCGTTCGTTCAACTCGTCTTCATTTTGCGCCTCGCTCGCATTCCATCCGTCTGGCAAACTGTAGTAATATGTTTTGCTGAGCTACCTGAATGAATGTCATTATTGCTGCCGACTGTCTTTTGTCCCGAGACGAAAACGAGCCGATAGGTTTTGTTATAACATGGAAACGGAACGCTTGTTAAACGATATAGTCTAGCCAGAACACTGCCCCTCCGAATCACATACCGTTACGCGTCGTTCACGCTATCGCATAAAGGTATTTCGAATGCCACGCGAAACGTTATTTCCCCATACAGTCCTAGCGTTGTTGATGTTTTTTTGGGGGGGATGTAGAATGTATATAGCCTATACTGTATTGTTGCATGAAGAGCATAAGATGCAGGGAGAGAAATGCTCTGTCTGGCTCCCATTTTGCAGTAGCCTGTGTGCTCATGTTTACAATCGAGATGACATGATGGCGTGGTGCGGGGCAGCCACGGTGTGCTTTGTTCCCCCTATGCATGCACACAACCGCCCGCGTGCCATCTCTCGTAGAAATGATGTCTAGCAAATGACTGTATTTGACCAGTGAATAGAAATAGATCAGTCTCTGTGTGTTATTGTGTGCTACAATTATGTCAGTGTGCCACAGACCTGCGTGCGGTGATTGGGTGAAATTGATGGAAGGGGCGGGGTTAGCTTTGATTGCACACAGAAAAGTTGACCAGACAGTCACGTTGTTGTTTGGGTTTATAAATACGTCGGACCTGTAATTGCTTTCCAAAAAAAAAGAAATAATTTTAGGCTAATTCATATTAACTGAATACGATATACGTGAGCTGATTGTACCAGGCTGCACACTACGATAAAAAAAAATCAATCAATGCTACAATAACCAGGTGGTTTAGCAGCCATGAAATAATCATGCATAACTGGTTGAGTGAACAATTCATTAAGGTTATGCTTGACCATAGTTCTAGCTTAAAGTATGATATCAGTATATTGTTTATTAAACATTCACAATGTAATAAGGAAATCCATGAAATTATTATGTTTTTATTACAACAAGGTATGTCATTGTTTTGTAACATAGATTCAACTGTAACTGTATCGTATATACATGTGTGCCTTGCTTATGCATTATGCCAAGTATTTTTCTGTGATCGTCATCGTGCATACCTGTAGCTTTGTTCATCTGCAATACATCTGCATTCTGCCTCCTCTCTCAGGACCCGTGCAGATTCTTCCATTTGTTTTGTAGACGGTCCGAGTAAGTTACCTCTCAGGATTTGCCTGACTAAAACATGGCTGTCGGTCTGCAGACAGCCATTCGTTCTCCTATATTCTGTTGCACACACGTCCTCATTTGTCATTCTTCCAGCCTGCTGCCAAAGCTCACTGGACTTGGACGGGTGCACACAGTTGGGAACACAGTTATAGAAAGTTAGTTCTCCCACAGGGACGATGTTGCACGCACACACAACACACATGGCATGCACGCACACACACACACACACTCACTCACTCACTCAGTATTTTCACATTTCTATTTTAGTGTACTGCTTACCAAAATTACATGTTTATTGTTACTTGATTGCTACCTTTTTATGTAGATCAAAAAAATATTGTATATTTATGTAGTCTACACAATTCTCTTGTGTTTTGATTTCTGTTTGACATAACATATGGCATCAAGAGTTATCCAATAGTCTTATATTCTCCAACACAGTCCCAGTTATTATTACTATTGCTGTATTATCCTGTATTATCCTACTATAAAATGAAGAAACCTCTGTGTGTCTGGAACCGTATTTTCTCCTCAGTGGAATGACCAATAGATCTGAACTTGCACACGGGCATTGACCGAAGGGAGCGACAAAGCTTAGCCAATTCTATACTTTTCCCAAATGTAAGCTTTGTGTAGCGTAGTTGCAGTCCCATAGCCCGGATGGACGGTGGGTGGAAATTAAGTGATTGTAGTGATTTCCTAATTTTTGAGTGGTGCAACCACTCCTATAGACAGCTATGTCTGTCCCTGGGTCTCTGGCTGTGTCCCTGGGTCTGTCCAAGCACGAAAATAGCGTTTGGTTGGTTTTGACCACCAAGTGTCACTGTTGTGCAGCCTAACACACACACACACACACACACAGTCACACACACATATTAACTGTATATGATGATTTTGGGTGTGACAGTACAGTACAAGACCCCCTGGGGACCCCCACACCGTAACTAATTTCTCAACCATTTCGGACGTATGTAAACATATTGTGTAATTTTTGGTGGCCCCCTCGGCCAATCAGGGATTGGCTAATGACATAACAATGTATGTTTATGTAAAAAGGGTGGCTCCTGATTGGCCGAGGGACAACAACGACATATGCCCCGATGTAACTTTGTATGTTTATGTAAAAACGGTGGTTCCTGATTGGCCGAGGGTGTCACTATAAAAATCACAATCCCTGATTGGCCGAGGGTGTCACCATAAAAATCACAATCCATGATTGGCCGATGGTGTCACCAACATACGCAGCCGAAAACAGCACTTGCGCCGCTCTGCGGCTCAAATAATATAAAGATTGCGTTGTGTTATGCCCTGTGGGAAGTTTTGGACATGCGCTATTTCGCTCTATAGAGAATGTGGTGATATATGGCTCTTTCTTTCTTTCATGCCCTGATCACTCATTTTGAGTGGTGCTAGCCACTTCTATAGACAGCAATGTGTGTCCGTATGTCTGTCCCTGTGGCCGAGTACTATATTTCTGAGTACGGAAATAGTGTTTGTTGACCACCAAGTGTCACTGTTGTCACTGCAGCCACACACACACACAAGGCCAGGGAGGAGAGCTAGTACAGTACAGTACAGTACATACAGCATGAGTAGAGTACAGCACCACTCAGTTCAGACAGGTCTGATTTTGAAGGCAATTACAGGCAAAAGTGTGGTATCAAAATCCTATTTGACAGACATTGTCACGAACATTTGTGCTTGATTTAGTGGGGGAAATAGCACTTCAACCACTGATCACAATGCAGAGACAATCGCTATTGGTGCAGCGTTTGTAGATATTTTTTGCACAAACTTTGGAAGGCAATTATAGCCGAACAGAATAAGAATCGGTATAGTACCGATACATCTTGATCACATGACTCAATAGATACTTTGTACTGATTTGTGAGTTTTAGAGAAAATCTGTAGGAGTAGTTACAAAAGTATGTTTTGAAGTAAATGCTAAATGACAGGCAGAAATGGGCATACTGTATATGGGGTGTTCCATGGAACCTAAGGGAAAGAGATTTGTATTATATGACTTTCGGTTCAAGAGTTATAGGCAAAAATGGCAAGTGGTCTATTATAGCACCACCATGAGGTCAATTAAAATATATATATTTGGCATGGACGTTCTTGGCCTACTGTGAGTGTGTGTGCAAAGTTTCACACCGATCGGTCCAGTGTGTCCGACTTTAGCTGATCACAGACCGGCTTACGGACAAGGGCTTCTGGCCAATCTGGCCTGTCGGAGATAATTAATTTCTTATGTAATGTAACACTAGATCTAGACGACCACCTTTGACTGGGAGTCAGACTTTAACTCCTGTTGAAAACTGATATCAGCTGATGTGACTTGTCCTGGTCAACAGCTGGTTAGTTTTTAAACAAAGAATTTTATGCCGGGCTGGAAAAAATATCTTGAACAAACTATCTAATTTGTAAGCGGTTGGCCATACCTATCCCGGCTGAAGTTCAGAATCAGATGTTGGTCTCTCTGTGCCACGCATCTGTTGCCCACATTTTATGATGGTATGGAATATTCCTCTGACAACTCTCCTGCTGTAAGTCAGAGTTGGTGGGGAGGCAGGACTGTGTAGGCAAAGGGAGGGAGGGAGGGAGGCATACGGGGTTCAAATATGCACCCGTCAAAGGGCTTGTGGTTAGAGCCCTGAGACTGGAGGGACCTGGCCTCTCAGGTTTCATACAGGTCTCCTCTGCCAGTCCCTGTGATGGAAGCGAGAGCTCCTCCGGGTGCCAATCATACTGACAGTTTCTGGGCCGCCCCGCGCTTGGCTGTATGAAAACCGGCGCCGTTACCAAGGCAACAGAGGGAAAAAGGCATTTTCAAAAGGAACATCTTGTCATTTTCTTTAATCCATTGCAGCTGGAGATTCGGAACACTGTTATTAAATTGCAGTTGCTATGGCTACCAACATTTGTACCGGCAGCCATTTCGGAGGTTCTCTTCCCAGCAGAGTGGCAGCCAACCTCCCCCCATTTTTTTTAAGGGGAGCCTGTTTTATCACCACACCTCAAAATATCAGCTCTGCAAATGTGCTCTGCTTAGCTAGGCCCCAGGAGCATTCTAGGAGTATATACATATACACTTAATTGTTCTACGGCATAAAACACTTTATGTGGTTTGATACAACTTGTCACTTATGTCACTGTCACTAATATATAGGGAATTAATTCCCTACAGATGGTTTTGTTTTAGCAGAGAGAATCTCACCAGTGTGTCTACTCTTAGATTTAATTTGTCTCTTATATGGTTTCTTCTCCTACTCCTTGAACTTGGTTTCTGCTCCTACTCCTTGAGTACTCCTTGAGTTTGTGTTTATAATAATAATATTGCTCATTTAAACGCCACACCTGCCCAGTCAGATGTCTCCCAGGTCTGAGTGGGACCTGAAATGCTGCTAGGAAAATGATTGTTTCAATTAGTCTTCTTTCTCTTTTTCAGGCGATTAAACAGCACACAAGGGGAGATCAGAGTGGGCCCTAGTCACCAAGTAAGTCATTGTTAAATACACTCCTCCTGTGTTTGATGTCAGGTTGTCTTTTATCTTGGTGTGGAACTTTGCCTTCCATTTGTATAACTACTGTATTATTCTACATCCCCTATGTTTTGGAGATGTGCAGTAAAAGTTAAAGCAATGAAAATGAATGATTAGGCAAGATTGTTTATTCAGCTGGCAGTGGAGAGATGATTTCATTGTTATCTCCACTTCTGTCTGTCTTAAATGCATACTACTATGCCGTAGTCTTACAATGACATACTACTAGGTCAGTCAACGTTATATGGACTGGAACTAGCCAATCAGGCACTGTCTGTCCGACTTGTTGGATCTATACTACTACTAACTAGCCAGTCGCAGCGCTCCTGTCCCTGCATGGGATGTACCAGTACTGTTGGCCAACCGCAAATATGCACCCACAGGTCAATGTTTAGAATGACACCAAAATATATTTTCATAAACATGACGGCACACTCTGAAATCACATTCAACTCAGTCCGAGCTGTCATAAGTCCGTCTTTAGCCCCTTTTAGAATATTGACGTTCCCCATGTCATTTACCTGGCCTAATAAAGTGGTTTTAAATATTCATGTTAAGGAAAAGAAAGACGGAAACACTGATGAACATCATGGCATAAATAAACTGTTGTCCGTCATAGTCCAGTCAAGTCGTCTTAGTCTATTAATAAAAGCATCTATGATGCACCTTTAACTCATTTTGACCTGAGATCAGATTCTAAAAATGTCTTCTACATCCGACAGTTTTCTGAAAAAGCTATGTTTCTATGTCAGTGGTTCTTTGATTTTTCAAAAATAGCAGACCTACAAGCTTGTAGCGCGCCACTCGGTGGCACGCTATGAGCTTGTAGATCTGCTATTTTTCAATAGCTAAAGCATAACATAATGCTAACACCAAAAGGGGTTCCCGCCCAAAATGGGTTAAGGGTAGTAAAATACAAGATAACATTGGAGAGAGTGAATAATCATTCTTATACATTCTCTCAGTGGGCTAACATCTAGCCAGGTTCCTCATTCTTCTGGGGACCCCGGGTGTCCCTGATGGGATGTAGCCGAATGAGCATGCTGTCTGATGTCTCTTTCATGAGACTGCTAGCAGTGTCTGCCACCTTTTAGATAAACTCTCATTCTACATGCCATTCCTTTTCAGTTTCATGTACAATTAACTGTCAAGTTGTGGAGCGTAATGACAATAACATTACAGAGAGTAGTTCCTCTCCCCAAGGTCTTGCAAAGAGAACACGTGGTAGCAAAAAAACAAGACATACTCTTAATTGACACAGGGAACTAACAATCAGACTTCATTGTATTGACCGAAAGCTGGTGAGAGGTAGACATTGAATATCTATGAGAGAGACAGGGAGGCACCTTGGTAGAGACGATGTACAACTGCTAATCACATGCTGTGGTACTTTCACGACTTCATGTAGAGATGTCACTTCATGCATCTCATTATTGTTATTACGACTTGCCTCCTGGGTGGAGATACATTTTCACTGTGCATATTTCTCGTTGAATACTGCGTAACATACCGTACAACTTACCACCACTGGCACGTCTCTGTCACACAGTGAGAAGTGTAATAATGACGAGCATTTGAAAGCTGATCGTTTCTCCAGGCGTTGTATGCTATTTGTAGTGTGACACCATCTGTCCCTCTCCTTCTCCCTGGATTGTAATTAGGCCAAGCTCCCAGAGCTACAGCCTTTCCCCTCTCCCGGTGGCCATCCCGTGACCGAGAATGAGGAGCTGGTCTGGATGCCCGGGGTCAACGACTGTGACCTGCTCATGTACCTCAGAGCCGCAAGGTGAGCTGCGAGACACTAGGGGCTGCACACACACATGCCAAAGTGCACGTGTTGTTGTAAAGAGTTGTGTTCAGGGATGACCTTCAAGAACTGTACATCATAACATGTACATCATTTGCGAATGCAAATTGTATATAGTAGTATATGGACAATGGTATTAGCTTTGTAGTGATCCCGTTGTAACCTGACAACAAAAGCTTATAACACATGTGATGTCAAAGAAGTGTTTTATCAACATGAGTATTTAATGGATTTCAACAATGCATGTGTTGCTTTAACATGAAGAAAATTTATGTTTTCTCCTGCCAATAAAGCTCCTTTGAATTGAAAAAATAAACAAAAAAAATGACCTTTTAGGCTTCCGATTCTAAAATACTGTTTGGTTCATATTTATCTAGAAGTCATTCCATGTGTTTATTGTACTTGTTAAGGTAAGATACCGTAGGATGAAACTGTGGTATACTCGAGTCATAACCTTTATATATTGGAGTCTTGGCCTGGCTGGTTAAATGACGACTGTGTCTGTTCACAGGAGCATGGCTGCCTTCGCAGGGATGTGTGACGGAGGGTCCACAGAAGACGGGTGCCTAGCAGCCTCTCGAGACGACACGACACTTAACGCACTTAACACAGTAAGTAATGGCACAACAGGTCCGGCGCTTTGAAACCAAATGTTTTTCACTGGACGTTGGAGTACAATACCGGGATTCCTGTGGAAGGTTAGCTCTACAGTGATGGGCTACAATAAGGGCGCAGCTAAGCAAAACCTATAGCCATAAACCAGGCCTCTGAAGCTCAATACATGAGGCATTAATGGATGGTTTCTCCCCCACTTTGTAAGCACCTTAAAGTGCAAAAAGGAATCGAGCTAAAGAAAAAAGCAATTGGAATCATCATAAACAGGACATTTATATTCAGACTCTATAAAACGGAGAATTAACATCACTGGCAGGTCATTGTCTCTCGACCTTCTTCGCCATTTGCAATTCCAATGAGCAATGCTTGTTTATTCCTGAGCGAGAGCACTCTCCTGTGCCTGTTTTCACCCAGTCGAATGTGACATGGGCTTTATAGCTGCACAGCGATTTCCTTTTGTCACTGTGTTGTTTATATTCATGGTGTTTCCTCTGGCACTTAGTTTTAGGTAGAGATTGACTAAAATGACCTACACTCCGCTGAAAATACGTAGCTTTCAATTCAATGAAGTATAAATGAGCTGTTAGTCTAATGAGACATTTTTGAGTGGTGCTAACCACTCCTATAGACAACAATGTGTGTCCCTGGCTGTGTCCGAGCACGGAAATAGCGTTATAGTGTTTGTTCACCACCAAGTGTCACTGTTGCGCAGCCTAACACACATATGCGCGCGCACACACACACACACAGAGGCCAGGGAGGAGGGCTAGTGCAGCACAGCACAGCACAGCACCACTCACTTCAGATGGGTCTGATTTTTCATAGTTCAATTTGATGTGAATTTGACTGTGCCACTTGAACCTCTCCCAAGTGGCCCATAGTCCCATTAATAAATACACTTGTGGCCTGGGCCGTGGCTCAGCGGTCCAGGCACCTTGGCTGGTAATCCAGTCTGGCAGTGTGCCGCGGGTTCGACTCCCGATCCCGACGGCCCTTACTGCATGTCAACCCCCCCATCTCTCTCCCCATTTCCTGTCAGCCTACTGTCTATCCCTCCATAAAAAAATAATAAAAGGCGAAAGCCACAAAAAACACTTGTATTAACAAACAATGCAAAGGTTCCAGTTTGTAAAAAATATGCCTGATGTTCCCCAGCTTCACGAGAGCAGCTATGACGCAGGCAAGGCTCTACAGCGTCTGGTGAAGAAGCCGGTACCCAAACTCATAGAGAAGTGCTGGTCTGAGGACGAAGTGGTAAGAGCCCTGTCTTTATTGGAAATGTGTGGTAACTAAATGCCAGGTGTATTCGCTATATCCACACAGCAGCCTTTTTGCAATTATGTCATGCTCAGTGGGTGGGTGGGGATTCCCACCTCCTGAGTAAGAGCAGAATGGCTTCTGTGTGAATATGGTCAATTACCTATACGTCAAAGACCATGCCGATAACTTACAAAGGACTCCAACCGGAACTCTTTGTATTTTTGGCCCCTTTGATGTCTTTTCTCACCAGTGTTGGGTTTTATTGTATGTGTATTGCTTATATAGCCTCTAATTATGTATTATGTTTGTGGTATTTTATATTTACTTAATGCCTATTGGTGTTTCTGTACTGATTCCGTGTCATTTGGATTGGCTGGGTTTGAGTTGCACTTTGGGTCTACTCGCAGAGCCCTTTTTGTCTTTCTACTGCCAGGCCTGGGTTTGTGTCTTTAGAGGGAGCTGTTGCTTTAGAAGGTTACTCCAGTGCAGTCGGATTGGGCTCGTAGGACATCAGTGAAAACACTCGGCAGCTTGCAGCCCCTCCAAGGCTTAAGAGCAGCTGCATCCTGTTTATCACCCGCAGAATAAATCTTTTACGGCGAGAGACTGGAGAGGGAAAAGATTGAGGGCCCGGGTAATGTTGGCCTCCATTTGAATTTAGATTTGAATTTCACCACAGCTGTCGAAGGGCTCGAATCAGAAAATGGCAGCCCCTTCTCTTCCTGATCAAGCGCCACGTAGGGAACCGGTAGGAGAAAAGTGTGTGCTGAATATCACCGTGTCAGAATGATGGAGAGTCGTGGATGCAGCCTTGATACTGCATATGACACACTATACTGTGTTTGTACACTCACCCATGTTTAAAGATACGCACACTCGCAGGCCGTGAATGTAACTTCCTGATTTGTTCAGTGCTATATCTTAGAAGGCAGAGCTGTGCTTCACTATTCATCTTCCCATGTTGTTTGTCTTCAATTTGTAAGAGGCAGACTCTGTTTCGTCCTTTCTTTTGTCCACACTTTGATATCGTACAGTAATTCTGAATCCTTTGATCTGTGGTGCAGACAAGCAACGCGTCCCATCATCAGCTAAGATCAAAGAGAGTCGTTTGACTGTATTTGTCCTGTAATTGAACACGATATGCCGATTTCTTTTTTTTTTATAAAGCCGGGGCCCATGGCAGAAGAACCATAGCGAATCGCAACAAATTAAGTCATCCTTTTGTGGACTATTTCCGAGTTCCTTCTTATTCATGCATGCTCCCTGACCGGCGGTGACGGGGAGGTCTTGATGCTGGCTCTGTACGCATTAAGACCACAGCAGGCTCATTGTCATGACACCACTGTAGTAGCTCAACAGTATTGACCGTAAATAACATGATTTTCAGTGTAAGGGTTACATCATCCACTCTGCTAAGGGTATTTCATATTAAGAAGAGTTAATTAGAGTGATGGACTCTGGAATACATGTTATGTCCTGAGTATCACTGAAGCCAATGATAGAAACAAGGGAAAGGTTTACTATTAAATTAAACTAGTAGGATTTACTGTAAAATATTTCAAAGCCAATATACAGTTTGGCTTATTACTAGCTGTCAGCCTGTCACCAACACCCCACTAGACGGCTTCGGAAAACTGATAAAATCGACTCCGGTCCGAAAAAATAACTATACAGACAAAATATTCGGCAGCAGTGTGCAAACGTGATTGACAAAGTGACGTTGATTTCTTTCTTTACGTCCTCCGAAATTCCGCCCCAAAATACTGCACCAGTGTGCAAACACCTTTAGTCTGTAGTTTATGAGTGGTTTGTGGCAACAAGCGTCAAGCGGGCTCTCGGCTGCAACGACCACTATACTGTGCCCATGCTACCTACCCACACAGCCTGGCTCTGGACAGCCAAGGACAAGTCTCTGAACAATCTGATCACTAGTTGCGCCTTTTCAGCTCTGCAGCCTTGAGGGACAGGTGTGAATGTAGACCCCGTCCTTCTCTCTCTCACACAAACACACACATATACACAGACACACACAACACACACACACACCTCCATCTCCTCTCGTACCCTCCAGGACCAGCCTCATTATTCCTCCCCACCAGGTCCATTCTTCCTGTAGGAGATGTGAATAAAAGTGACAGTGGGGGCCAATGAAATGACAGAATCAGCCTGTCTGCAGGGTCAGTTGTCAGCCCCCCCCCCCCCCCCCCCAAAAATCACCCTGTTGACTTATCATACACCCCCCTTCTTCACTCATTCAGTCAGTCATGTCTCTCTCTCTCTCTCTCTCTCTGCCTGCTGCAGCTGCTGCTTACATAGCACATAAGCCACCCCCCCCCCCAACCCCTCTTTATTCTCTGGCACTCTGGTAATAGGCCCATACATTCTGTCCACAATCATCTCCACTGAGGAGATAAGAGCATGGCAGTGATGGTTATAAATCACTGTATTAATACCAGGGCGATGGTGACAACACCGCAGAGCAACAGCAGTGTCACCAGCACTGGGGAAAGTATTTCACTCCAGCAGGATTTGTGACAGCAAAGTGCTTCAGTCACGTTGCTGAGCGCTGGCCATTAATATACCAAACCCAACAGCTCTGTCCAGGCAGGATTTAAATCACTGTGATACAGAATACTTTATATCATTATCACTGTTCTGAAATTTACCATATTCACACAGCGGCCATTTTTTCCTCTTACATCCTCCTTAGTGATAAGAAACCTACACCCCCCAAACTATGACCTATGAGCAAAATGGTGGTCATACGAGTATGGTCAATGAACAATTATTTGTAAACCTCTATGGAGGGGTTGGGCTTTTTGGAAATTTAAACAAATCAACTTCTTCAGTATCTTTTCAGTGAATAAACATAGAATCAGAATCAACTTCATTCTGAATCAGAATCAACTTCATTGAGGGGACACGGTGGCACAGTTGGTAGTGCTGTCGCCTCACAGCTAGACGGTCCTGGTTTTGATTCCCGCTCGGGACGCTGTGGGTGCTGGCGGCGTGTTTCCTCCTCCGAATAGTGATCAAGCAATAACAAACAAACAAATGTATTATTATCCACAATATTCTTATGAGCATGTACGTTGTCTGCTCCACACACCTCCCACCTTTCTGTGTGTGATGTGTGAAGTTGGTCGCAGGTTGTCAATCCAGTACGCGGACGGTTGGTTGAGCTACGCTATTTGTGCTAATAACACAACGTTCAGTCGTGGTATGGGCATGATATCCAAAGTGTGGCGTGCCCCTCTGGTCTTAAATCACTTTCTGCGTACACGGCAAGTCTGTCTGTGCCGCCTTTGTCTGTGTGGTGTTGTGTGTATACTGTAGCCCGATAGGTCCACCCACTGGCTACAGAGCCTATATCCTGTGGGGACGAGTACTCAACTTGTAATTTTAAGCACGTTTGAACATTGAAGCGCATGCTGTTAGCAATGTTTACTAAATTGCCACTTTATGAGGAGGCACTTTGTGTGCGCACTGACTGTAGTTAAAACTGTACGTAAAGTTTTTGTTCCATTTTAGGCTGCATTTTAGACCGCTGGTACTGTCAAGAGTCAAGACTGAGTTTTTCTGATTAAAATGCATGAGCACTTGCCTATTTGTGGCACACAATAACAGTTAGTAGATCTTTAAAGGGATACAATTATTTTTCACTGCATTAACTGAAGGAAGGGAGGGAGGGATGGGAGCAGTAGTAGGCTAGATAAATTACATTATGTTCTCTCAGAATGTGTCATAAAATAAAGCCCTTTTTAAATTTGAATTTCATTATGTCCCGTAGTTTGAGTCGGTGATCAATGATATTGTGGCTGACTATAGAAATTGAAGTATATTACATTTGACCCATCAGGCACTAGGACATGGCATCACAATAATATAGATACTAGTAACTGTAATAGTGAAATAGTTTAAGTCTAATTTTGTAATAGTGTAATAGTGTAATAAGTGCAATAGTTTAATAAGTGCAATAGTGTAATAGTGCAATAGTGCAATAGTGTAATAGTGTAATAAGTGCAATAGTGTAATAAGTGCAATAGTGTAATAAGTGCAATAGTGTAAAAGTGCAATAGTGTAATAAGTGCAATAAGTGTGTAATATAGTTGTGTGGATCTAAATTTGAATTAATTGTATTCACATTGCATCTTTTTCTGTGTTATAATGAAAGAAAAGAAATATGGCATTCACTGTTGAGTACTGCATATAAAACTTGATTTGGATGGATTTGTTATTTTAACTTTAGACTGTATTTGAAAATGTTAGCATATGGTAATACTTTTCATATGAAATCTATATGTTCCATTAACCGCGTTTGAAAAATACTTTTAATACTTGTGTTGTTGCCACCAGGGGATTCTCTTGCACGGTCAATAATACACAGAATCCCCCCTTCACCTGAAGCCACCGTCGACACAGCTCAGAAATAAAGAGTTGCTAATAATGCATTGGCCAACAGGAGGTGCCATATAAACAATCAGCAGCCTGCTGCTGCAGCAGTGCTCTGTGTTGCCATGCGAGAGAGAGGCTGATCTATCACTGCTGTCAGGCGGGGGGTCTGTGTTCCTCAGCCGGACCCGCACTGTGCCGCGTCTTATCTCTGCCTGTGTCTCTGGCTGATGGATGGCTGGAGCAGGCCTCTGACAGTGTGGAGAGAAAGAGAGAGGGGAGAAGAGAGCATTGGCCTCCCAGTGGTAGAAGTGGTGGAACACATGCAGGCCTACAGACCTGAGACAGACATAATACTGTCTACCCCCCCAAAAAACAGCAGTTTGGTGAACATACTCTACTGTGCCACCCCAACCGCCGCGTGGTTGCCCGGTGTCCCCTGCTGGAACTTGTTGACAATTTTAAAGTTGACTCTAGATGTTTTAACTTTGCGTTCTTCGTCCATAGAGGAAGCTATTCGCTCTTGGCTGCAACCCGACTTTACTGTTGATAGTGTATTTTATCACCATCACGGTCCAGTGCCAGCAATGCTTTTTAGGCTGTTTGGTAACTAAATAGCAGACAGGATGGGCGTGTGTGTTGGAATTTCCTGTCACCTTTGTGTCAGCACATCCCAGTGGAAATATCGTAGCTTTAGGACCTGCCGACCAAAGATTGACAGAACATCCTCATCTTGCATTGTTTCACTCAATCAATTTGAGTGTCAAATAAAAGCACACCGTCCCTATTGTGTAGGATAAGTGTTTCAGCCCCTTAAAATGTTTTGCTATCAAAAGATATTTAAAGAACCCATTCCAAGTTGTTGAGCCCTGTTGAACAAAGACATTGTTGTCTTCAGTATGAATGGTGTCACTGCAAAGAGGATGTGGAGTGTCTCTTGTACGTGTCAATGTAGTCTTTTTTCCACTCCGTCTCCAAGACGAGTGTGTTGTGATTTCCTCCCTACGTGCCACAGCCAATCTCATTACAAGCTGATATTTCCTATCAGACAGAAGTGTTTTCTCCCATTGGTTTTGTATATCTGACTGATTGTCCCCACAGGCCCTCTGGGTTAGTACACAGCAGGCTCGAAAAGGTCAGCTTTTAACAGCAAGTCAAGTATAATGACTCCATATTGAGTGAAAGTGGCTTTGTTTGCTGTTGGATGGTGCAAGGGGTCTGACCGTCTGAATGCGTCAGTGTTTTTCCTTCTTAGTTTTTAGGGGGTTTTTTGTACGAAATGACATTTAGAAGGAATTATGTTTGCGGTGTGAGCCGAGCCCCGTCTTATCATAATGATACCATCTTTGTGCACATGCCCGCACGGTCTTAACCAGTTTTACAACTTTTAACAATCGACTCCCAAGCAGGAAGTGCGCACACAAAACAATGACCTTTTGAGCCATTTGCTCTCACTCTCCTCCTCCCTTTATGTTTCTGCACTCCAGTCTTACAATGGTTCACTGTTAGGCACTGAAGGGGGAGAAACAGGGGAAACTCAGGGAAGAGAGCCAGCTCTCTGGAACACTCTCCGACAGAGAGAAGCCTGTTGTTTCTGCACAGCGGCTGGCCATTTGGTAGCGCTTCCACCCTGCCTGCTCTCCTCTCCTCCTCCCTCCCTACTCCCCCTCCCTCCCTTTTTTTTTCTCGCTTGCTATGGCTCTCTCGGCCCCTCCTCCACCGTTGGCGTTGCCTAGCAACGGCGAGCTGGAGCAATCGGAGCAGGGGCAGAGCGATTCAGGGAGCAGATTGGCGGATGATTTATTAGCTGGGCTGGAGAGCAGTGAGCCCAGGCAGCTGAAATGGAGCCTTAAACTGGAGCCGACATGTAGAAAGGAGGGGAGCGAGTCTGCCTGCTAGTGAAAGAGAACGAGAGACGGGCTGGGCGGTAGGGGGGTTACAGCTCCTCAGCGCAGACGGATGGACAGGCTGTGTAAATAGTACAGTAGGGGGAACATAATTAAGGTGACATAATTAGAGCAGAGACACAGGCTGCTGTGACAGACCTAATTGAGTTTTGTCTCCGCAGATCCACAGCCCTGGTTCCAGGTAATGAAGCGCTCTCACCTTATGGCTGCTAAATAGGCGTTGAGGCATACTTATCCAAAAAGGTTATTTTTTGCTCACACACACGCATACACATATTTTGTGTGTATATACCATGTATGTGTGTGTCTAGCAAGAGCTTGTTATATGATCTCAAAGAGAGTCTGCTGGTTCTATAGAGCCGTGGGAGTGTTTGATTGACACTGCTATGGTGGTCTGCTCTTAACCCCTGGAGTGTGGTGGAGATGGGGTCGTCTCATGCCCAGAGTGCTTAGCTTGTGTTGGAGACGGCTCCATCTACTGGCTAATCAACCACTATACCTCCAGCCTGATAATGCAAATGAGCTCTTCACTACTGTCACTGATAGCATGGCCTCTTTATTCAGCTGTCAGTGAACACAACTTGTTTCCATCTGGCTTGTGATTAAGCCACTGGCTGTTTAGTCTCCCAGGGGTTGGGGTTTTTCCTGTAGTTTGTCATTAACAATCGAGATGTGGTGGTGTTTTTTATTGTTTACCAAAACATTTAAAAAAAAATCTGGATATTTTATTTCTTTGCAAAAAGGAGATAAATACAATAATTCACAATACTTGTGTGTAAACCTCTGTGCTTCTTCGGCCCGTAATTGTTGTTGTTTAGACGCGGTTGCTTTTCACAGCTGCCTGTGCGCTGTTTTACTTCTGTAAAATTGCCCCTCTTTCCCCACCAAAGCTGAGAATGTAAACAATCTGTGGCACTGGTTACATAACGTACTGTACAGGGCATGGAAAAATGCACTCCTCTCAAAACACAGCGCAGCTCCATGTCTGGTTTTGTCGCTCACTTGTCTCCTTTCACGGTCCGTGTCCAAGACCTCTCTTCACACAAATCGTATCAGTCTGCCTCCCCTCTCGTCCCTCGCAGCAAGCAGAGTTTGTGCCTCTATTCCTGTGTGCTCACTCTAAGCTCTGGATGCATTAGAAATAAAGAATTCCTATAGTTTTACTCATTAAAAAGAAAAAAGTTATTTTTAAGAAAAAGGCTGGTATTGGATTTGACAGTGTGTGTTGGTGGGCAGAGACATGATGCCTTGTGGGGCAGTGTCAGGAGCTCCTGAAAAGACTGAAATCAGAGCTCCAACCGGCGCCAGCATGCAGCACTCGACTCCGCTCCAGGTTTTCCAGCCCGCCGTGAACCAGAGGCTCTCTAGCAGAAAGATCACATGTAAAGCCTTCCCCTTTGTAGTGGAAGAGCAGAGAGTGACAAGCTATTTCTTGCTTGTAAAAAAGCGATGTACGATCGGAGACGCTGTGGATTTGCCCCCTAATTTTCCCCCTTTTACCTGTGGCTGGAACGTAGAGGTTTGTGCCGTGCACCCCCCTGAGGACTTTTCGCTGCCTTTCGCTGGAGTTACTTTGGTGGAAACGGTTGGTTGAAATCACTGAGGAACGGGGACTCGCCTCTGGAACAAGAAAGTAAATCTGTTGGTTGTCTGCTTCGGTGCTTATGAATGTTTTCAGCCTCATTTTTATGGCTCGCAGTGTGTGGCTCTTTAAAAGAGAGAAAAATGCATTTAGGTTATTCAGCATTGTGGAATTTATGCTCTTATTTATTCATTTTTTTTGTTTTGTTTTTTGTGTTCTGTGTAGTTTTCAGAGTGTGTTACGAAGTAGCGGTTTCTGCCATCATAATGTGTTGTGTCTCACGACTCACTCTGGTCGGGATATATATTTTAATATCTGTTGACATATTTTCAATACATTTTCAAAACACAAATGAGTGTTTTTTTTAATATATGTATATTATGAATGTTACATTTTACAGAAGAAAACTCTAAATTTTACAGTGTTCACGCAGTTAGCCATGTTTTGGCTTGTGTTTGAACTCTAAAGTTTAGCTTTTGACTTTGAACTTTTGACTTAACAGTTCAAACAGATTAACAGTACACACAACCACACTACTGTGCATTTATTTTATATTTATTTAAGAAGAATCAGAGTTGTCTGAGGGCTCTTTTCTCCCCACATGAAAGAACGAGTATAATCTCACAGTCTCTCCCTGCCTTACTTGTCATTTCCTTTCTCGTTTTTTGCCCTGACATGGTTGTGTGTGGTTGTGTGTGTGTGTGTGTGTGTGTGTGTGTGTGTGTGTGTGTGTGTCTATGTTTTAAACGGGAGGATATAGAGGTTTTGAGATTCACAACAAACCTCTCCTCCGACCACAGATTTAACGAAAGAAAAACAATGTTTTTGTTGTGGTGCTGGCCTGCAACTTTCTGTGGTTGCATTTTAGCTGACTTCACAGATCCTATCTGATTTTTCTCTCTCTCTCTCTTTTTCCCCCTCTGTGAAAAATTACAGAAGCGCTTCATTAAAGGACTGCGACAGTTCGGCAAGAACTTCTTCAGGATCCGGAAAGAGTTGTTACCTAACAAAGAGACGGTATGTTAATATTTCTAGATTTTGTTTTAAGTTTTGATAATTAAATTCACTGTGTAAGGAAAGAGAGACCTGTGTGTTGAGATTTCACTGGTAACTCAAGGAAAGGGTTTGCACAGTAAAGCGTATTTTGATGTGACATGTTGAGCCTTTTGAACCTGGGGCCTTATTGATGATCATCAAGTGCAAACTGCCAGCCTCTGTACTGTAGCATTATCATATTTGCCCTGAGGGTCTTTGAACACTTGTTATACTGTGTACCTGCGATGCCAAAAGGCCAGAATGTACTTTGCAGCCAGCTACTGAACCAACCCTTACAAGTTCACATGTTGAACATTAATTAGCACCTCTGATTCACAACTGGAAAACAAGTTGTGGAAATGTGGTGTGTGTGAGAATCACAACTTTGGCAGCATAACTCAAGTGTTGTGAAAAGTAGCATGCTATGCTCTGTTTTTACACTTGAATATTCATTAGTTGAAGTAAAAAAAAAAAGGAAATACAAGGACCTAAGGCTGATTAACTAGTAAATCGTTTAAGCAACATTGACTAAAGTAGGTTGTAGAGCTTGGTCTATAATTCACCAACCTGCTTCACTGAATTAATTATTAATTCAGTGAAGCAGGTTGGTGAATTATTTTTTTCCTTTTTGTGTTTTTGCTAGCTTTACAGGGAGAATTCAACTTCAACAACTTCAACAACATTTAAAAAAATTCTGAGCTCATGAAAAATTGTTGCTTTGCCTTCAATTAAAACATGGAATTATAGTTAAAAGCTTATAGTGGCAAATTTAGGTTGGGCGCCGCTTTAAAGACACACATTGTCTTCCTAACGTTGGCTGACTAAGACTCCGAAGAGACTCCATGAAGTATTATGTATAGTCATTATTATTATTGCTGTCATCTCCACTAACAGTTAACATTGTTATTTTAACATTGTTGGATGGGTCTGAGAGTTGCGCCATAAAGTGTCAACATATTTCCCACCGTACCCCAGTCCATTTTAATGTATTTCCTGGCAGCAGCAACACGTGGATTGATGACAGTCTTTAAGTATGTACAGCCACTACTCCAAGGTGATGGGTAAAATGAACCTCACAAATCAATAGAGCTGTCCTACTGATTTCTTTTGATGTGACACGTTAGTACTTTAAAGGTTTTGCCAATCACTGATATGCCTCCAATTGAGGGAGACAAGGCGCGTTAATATCCGTCACGCTCAAAGGAACTCTTGTAATTGTTTTGTTTATGTTCCTTGGCAGGGGGATGCCCCTCTGTCAAAGTACCCCCTCCATCTTGCACGCGCGTGCGCGTGTTAATGTGTGAATCATCATGAAACTGTGTGACCTGCTACATGGCACAAATGGGTCGAATCCAAACCTAACAATGATTAACCCAGAACAGAACCGTTTGCCCCCTTCATATTATATGTGATCAGTGTGAAGAACACAAAACATGGCCGCCGTATGGGCATTGTGTTGTTACTCTGCAGTATTGACTTCAAGCCTTGTGTTAATTTACCACACACCTTTCTATCTCCTGGAGCAACGAAAAGCATGTCCTAATTGTTCAATAAGTGTTGTGATTTATCACTTGGTTATGTAGGGTACTGGCAGAAGTGCCTGGTTGCAAAGTCCTCTGTGGCTTTTCCCTCAGCAGGTAAATAATTTATGTGTTTTATTTTTGTTTTTCACTGTGGAGCAGCAGACCTCGCTGTCTGGCTGCTCCTACTGGATGTGTGTGGAAATAGTGTTGACACAGACATCAAAGGAAAATCAAGGTGTTTGTCACACTTTTTTACCCGTTTCATTTCCCTGTCCTCGGTGAGCCTGGGATATGTCGGCTTTGCTTTTCAAACATCCCCACCTGTCATGTAATATTTTTTACTCAAGAGCTCTTAGTGTTACCGCCATTATATATATGTGTGTGTGTGTGTGTGTGAGAGAGAGAGAGAGAGAGAGAGAGAAAAAAAAAATACATTTTTTTTATTCCTCAAACCCAATTTGAACCTCTTGAATAAGAGATTAAAATGTACGAATACAGTTTCCTCACAGAGGTTCCCTCAATTATTTTTTACTGGTTTTGAAATATATGACCAGTCGAGCTGATTGGCTATAAAGGAGGTATTAATGCAATTCAACCTGGAGGGGGAGTCCGCTTGGCAGGAGAGGTAATAGACCTCCTCCAGGATCCACCACAGAGCAGAGAAAGATTAATTTTCCTCCTACAAATGGAAAATAAACTGCCCTTTAAACATAAGAAAAGAGGAGAAAATGACTGCAAGGGGAGGATAGCAGCGGCCAGAGGAGAAGGATAAGGGGGGGTTAGCTCGATATAGACAGGGTTGTCGCACGGCAGAAAGAAGGGAAAAAATCCCCTTCTTTGCTTATGATTGAACTTGCTTTTGTGTTGTAAGGCTGATCTGAGCTAGTGCAAGTCAATACCCCGAGGAAAGCGCCATTTATTTTCCTAACGGCAGTCTCTCTACCCTCTCACTGGTACACTCTGTCACCGGAACATGTAGTATAACAATCTCTCAAGATTTGGTCGGAGTGGGGAAATGGCAGAGCTTCTCCCCTCCCTATCTCTCGGCGCAGACCTATATTCCTACAATTCCACTCTCATGCCAAGCCATCCGAGAAGAAAGTGCCCGGGAGCCTAGGCAGAACTGCAGTGCTGAGCCCGAGTACAGCAGTCCACAAAGCCCTCGGGCTGATAGTCAGGGTTTCAGAAGACCACTACATTGTATCTGACTCACTGTTCCTCCCGCTAGCCCCCATTAGCTGGGCTGCTCCTGAAAGCGCCAGCGCGGCTCGAACCGGCAGTGCCAAGGGTAAGCACCCAGCGCTGTGTAAACACACTAGGCCTGACTAGCGTTCAGGAATGCTTTATATAAAGTCACATAAAGGCCCACAGGGGGAAGTGGGTGTGTCCTCTGACCGTCTGTAACTGGCTGCACTGCCACCATTTCCTTCACTCCTGTAAGGACGTCATGGAACATGAGCTGGCTGCTCCCAGTGTTCAAACAAGTAAATATGCTGAAATGGCAGATCACAGATAACTTTCCCTGATATTTCCACTGGAAAGGTTTTTTGTGAAATTGTGGTTTCAGAGGATATCAGTGGCCTGGCCCTCGTAGCTAAACAGAAGTGTGTTAACTATAGCTCTCTCTGCCACGCAGTTGATGAGAGAATTGTGCAGCTGAAAGTTTGATCAAATTACAATGCCTGAGTTGTGACACTTTAAAACCACATGCAGTTTATATAAAAGGTGGAGGGGGGGAACGGTTCCGACAAATTAAGTTAAGTAGAGATATTAAATGGGCAAATGAAAACGTGTTTGGAATTTATCCATTAAGAGGCCAAGTCATTTGGCTTTCAGTGCTACCATTTTTTAAGGATATAAAGGCCATTGTATAAAAGTAATTGCGTGGATCTGGAGACTATGAGTAAACATCTGACCTTACTGAATGGTCATGCCATGCCTAAACTTGTCTTTCCTAAATGGGTGAAAAGTATTTAATGAGGCACATTCTGTGCTTAATGCTTATTACATCCTGTGAGAGAGAACATGGCCAATAAGTGTATTATGAATACACTGTTGTATCCCTTTTTCATAATTAACTTCATAATCTTCTGACTTCACAATACATATATGGCTTTATATACTGTGTGTGTGTGTGTGTGTGTGTGTGTGTGTGTGTGTGTGTGTGTGTGTGTGTGTGTGTGTGTGTGTGTGTGTGTGTGTGTGTGTGTGTGTGTGTGTGTGTGTGTGTGTGTGTGTGTGTGTGTGTGTGTGTGTGTGTGTGTTCAACTCCTACATAAGGTGCATAATACAATGATACAGTAGTCTGAGTACAGTAATATCTGTACTATTAGTATACTGTGAACTATTAGTATGATTCCGATATTAAACAGAGGACCACAATGGAAACAAGCCTAGGGCTTGGCCCAAAGCCTGTTGATAAAGTATTCAATCAATAAATAGTATAATACTTTTCCACAAATTAAATGAGATGAGTACACAAATTAAATGTAGATTAAAAAATATATATATATTTATTTTTTGCTGGTGAAAACCGATTACATAATCTGTATTATTTTGAGACCATTCCGATACCGATATGGCATTTGTATGGCCGATATGGCCGATTCCGATTAATATGCTACCGATTAGCCGTGCATCCCTAGTATATAGTATCTGAATAGACAACTGGGTAATGCTAGCTTAGTGATACTATATATCAGCATTTTAAGTAATATTAATGCAGTAATCTACTACTTGACTTGACCAATTAGTTGATGCTGACAATAGAACAACCATCGGCTACAAAGCAACCTTTGCTAGGATGCACCTTTTGAGGGTAAGAAAACATCAAACTGAATCATGGAGACATATTTATGCTGCTGCTGCAGTCCCGTTCCTCTTGGCGTGGTTCTGGAAAATGGAGAAAATTGCAGCGCTAGTGTGTTTTGAAAGCAAAGAGAGAAGCCATGTTAGCTTAGGCGGCTAACGTTAATTAGCTGACTAAGAGTCACAAGGTTTTTTTAGATGGCAAGTTAAGTAGTGGTTGATTCTGTTGGCAGAGGCTAGCAATTTAAATATTGATGCACCAGTAGATGTTTAATTTAGTTACATATCACACTAATAGTCAACAACAAAAAATATTGTTTACCAGTTATTCTGCTGTTATGCTATTACAGCACAAACTCAAACTGGAGCTTATATTAGTCAGCTGACCACAGACCCTTTTTGTATGTGTAATGTATATCATGTCTGCATTTCTAAATTTGTCTTTGGCCATTGCAAGTTAAAATGATAAATAGTAACAAGACGTGACTTTAGCTTGACGTTGATGTCCCAAGCCTTTGAATGTATCATGGAGTTATACAAGGCCCATGACCTATTTTAGCTGCAGGAAAATGCAGATAAGTGTTTGACTCCATACATAGCCAGAGTAAGGGACAGCTGCAGCGAGGGCAGCTTTAGCCCTTTCAGGCCTGACGTCGAAATTAAAATCATGACAATTTTCTGAAAGATTTGAGGCACGTTTTAACGATTTTTCAAAAATAGCAGACCTACAAGTTCATAGCGCGCCACTTGGTGGCGCGCTATGAGCTTGTAGATCTGCTATTTTTCAATAGCTAAATTATAACATAATGTTTAAAACACCAAAAGGGGTTCCCGCCCAGAATGGGGGTAGACTTCCTGCCATGTTTGTAACCACTGGCACACAGGTGGAGATCAAGCAGGAGATGAGGTTTGAGCAGTACCCCCCCTCCCCCCAGGCCCTGTCATTTACAGGTCAGAGTGGCCAACAGGAGAGCACTGTTCTCAACACAACCTCACAGCAGATGTTTGCCACTGTGCAATCTGTACAGATGTCAAATTGAATTCATTGCCATGTCTTTAGCCCAGCAGCCAGAGCCATGGGGATGAGTGTGATTATAAATACTTGGGTTCAAGTGCTAATTAAAAAAAGAAGAAGAAAAAAATCGAGGGGGTTACTCCAGTTGGCAACATCAATCATGAGCTTGACAGGATGGATATTGTTTTTGGTCAATTATATAGCTTGTTTATGCAGTGGAAAGGCTCTTGTTTGGCAGAAGGTCCAGCAGTTTGTATTGATGTTCCTTCAGCAGACCACAGGCAGTTTAACGTGCCTGTGAGTGTAGGCAAAATGTTGTTCACCCTAATAGATGGAGCATGGAGAGGGAGCTCCCTGTTGTAATTGAGTTCCGTGGTAGTCGCCATGTTGTGGTTTTAGGGGGGGGGGGGGGGACTAGCTTATCAGCAGAACACGCAGGATCTACCCTCCCTGCAAAACGCCGCTGTGGCGGTCCAATCTGCTTTCATTGGCAAAAGCGCTTACAGCAGGAAAAACATGAGTGCTGATTCTTCAGCGTGTGCATCCCTGACCTGTGAAAGCCGAGCTTATTCAGTCATTCTCCAGCAGAAAGGCTCTGCGCAGCAGGGAATGGCTGTCTATTTAACCGCCTTTCACACACACACACACACACACTTGCCCCACCAGCCAAGACCCTTTCACTGTTCATTTTCTCTCGTCTGTCCCTGGGCCTCGGAGGCATCGCCATGCTGAGCTGAAGTTCTATTTTTGAATCAGCTATACCCGGTGCCTGTACTTGGTGCCTTCTCTGAACTGCATTTGACTGAACGATGTGCCCAATAAATTGTGCACCTGTGGCAGTATCAATGTGCCCAATAAATTGTGCACCTGTGGCAGTATCAAGTGTGTGACTTTAAATATACAGCATCATTTGCTTGACAGCAGCCACTGCTTTTGAGTAAGTTGTCTGATTTTGTAAAAGGCAAATATATAATCATATTCCATGGATGGAATTACAATAAAAAGGATTCCATAACGTGCACAATTATATCCTGTTGTTTACATATACAATACATTTTCATAATAGTATATCTATATATAAGAAATTACCCACTATTAGATATTCTGCAAGGAAGTCAAGTGGTAGCTGTTAACAAGCTAAGTGGTTTAGTGAAGTAATATTCTAGATGCTTGGAGCTCTGTTTTGCATCATACAATACATTCAAATAATTAAGGTAAAACGCAATGGGTACAAATTGACTTATTGCAAATATGTCATTATAAATGCTCAGTCATGCAAGCATTTACCATTACCCTAGTGTTACAGCAGGCATTAGGCAGATACAAAAGTCAAGTACCACTCACTGAAAGTATACACTGTACAAACTGCCACGCTTAGTGAGAAGTAACAAAAAAACAAGTCTAGGGGAAGATACATCACCGTTAAACCCCAGCTTGGTTTAGCTGGAACATAAACATTCCCCTCCACCTTGCTGAAGTGAGCCGGGCAGCACTCTCCTCTATCCTCAGACTGCATAGGAGGGAGGGAGGCAAACAGGCTGGCTGCACTAATGGATGTTTACACAACTCTGTATCAGCCACCAAAACCCAGAGATCACATCACACTGCTCTCTGTTGCCGTCCCAGATCGTTTGGTGAGAAACATAGGAATGGTTCTTATTGTCTCCACCAGGCCGAAGGCATGGGGGAGAGAGTATGTTTTTGCACTCCGTCCGTGTGTGTGTGCGTGCGTGTGTCCGTCCGTCCGTTACCAGCTAATCTCCAGCACCGTTGGCCCGATCCATGCCAAACTTTGCACACACACTCCCTGGATGCCAACGATTATTGTGTGTTGTGTGTGTGTGTGTGTGTGTGTGTGTGTGTGTGTGTGTGTGTGTGTGTGTGTGTGTGTGTGTGTGTGTGTGTGTGTGTGTGTGTGTGTGTGTGTGTGTGTGTGTGTGTGTGTGTGTGTGTGTGTGTGTGTGTGTGTGTGTGTGTGTGTGTGTGTGTGTTGTGTGTGTGTGTGTGTGTGTGTGTGTGTGTGTCTCTCTCTCTCTCTCTCTCTCTCTCTCTCTCTCTCTCTCTCTCTCTCCTCTCTCTCTCTCTCTCTCTCTCTCTCTCTCTCTCTCTCTCTCTCTCTCTCTCTCTCTCTCTCTCTCTCTCTCTCCTCTCTCTCTCATCTCTCTCTCTCTCTCAGTCTCTCTCTCTCTCTCTCTCTCTCTCTCTCATCTCTCTCTCTCTCTCTCTCTCTCTCTCTCTCTCTCTCTCCTCTCTCTCTCTCTCTAGCAAGAGTTGTGGGTAAATTCAATGTTGATTGTCCATTGTTATCCTTGGTTGTCTCTACAGTATATTCCTCGTCCTGGCTCTCCCGTGCATGTGTGCGTGCACATGCACACACACGCACCCCTTCAACTCTCCCCTGTTTTCTCCTCCTTGCTCTTGCCAGTAACGGCCTTAACCGTTTGGCTTGGTGTCAGAGCAGAGGCCTTTTGTGGCTCTGTCACAAATCTGCCAGGAAAAACAGAAACCATCTGTTCAGGGGGGGATGAGTGTGTAAATACATGAGTTTAGCCCTCAGCCCTGCCCAAGCACACAGGACCACCGAGTCCAATGAAAGGGTCCTGCATATCAGACCTCCCCCACTAAATGTTACTCTAGTCTACAGTATGTATAGTGGTTTTCCAAATGTAGAGGCAGGTAAATATGTCGGATGACATAAGACGTGTGAATTGAGCAAATGGGTGAGAAGATTTGCCTAAAAAAGACCCAGTCAATGATGATATTTGTGAATTAGTACCTCAGAAAGAAAGTAATATTTATATGGAAACTATTAAAATATAAAAGTTTTACATGCATGTTGACGTTATGGCTTCTCTGTTTTTTATTAACTTTGTCACGATTCATCCGGAGGCTATCCACTTAATTTAAGCTCACTGCTAATTAGTGAAAGCATAATCTGGGGAGAAATGGACAGAGAAGTTAATTAAATTGTTGTGCCAACATGGATCTGCGGTGCACTTGGAACACCTTTTCATGCATTATTGTTGTTTATCCAAATAAATGTCAGTTAATGCTCCACACGTTAGCTGTATCTAATATCATTTAACCAAGCCAATGATAATTATTCATTTCATTCGACTGCAATCTGTTGAAAAGGTTTCACTGGGAAGTATACTTGTAGTAGCTATTTTGTAAGAGCAGACAGGGGACAAAATTATCTTTGTCTGGTGATTGGTAATGATCTTTTTCTTTTTGCAGCAGTGGTCAAAATGCATGTAAAGGAAACAAAATCAGCCACACAGTTCAACTTGTATACTTTGTCAGTTGCACACAAACACACCCAGCTGAACATTTCAAGTGGCAATAACTGGAATGGAAGCCCTGAGTGTCGTGATATGAGCTAAGCCCCTTTCCTTGTCGGATAATCCACCGCCCAGAAAGCTGCTGCAGATGGAAGCATTCTAAAAGGCCTTATAATACCAAGCTTATGTTGTCTCTATCTCGTGTTCTGGGCCATAGCAGCACACTCTGTGCTGCTCTGCAATGATTTAGTGGGTTTGGGGAAATGGTGGTGCAGAGGGCAGGGCAATGTGTTTTCTCCCCCGTTTCACTATGCTGAATTATATGTATCTATATAGAGATACTCTACATGTCATGTATACAGCATGTCGTCTCTGTCAGACTGAAACCTTGTATCTCCATTATTATAATCACTGTTTCTGGGTTAACCCATTTTGGCCTGACGTCGAAATTTAAAAAATGTCTTCTAAATCCTCCAGTTTTCTGAAATAAATATTTTCACGATTTTTCAAAAATAGCAGACCTACAAGCTCGTAGCGCGCCACTCGGTGGCGCGCTATGAGCTTGTAGATCTGCTATTTTTCAATAGCTAAATTATAACATAATGTTTAAAACACCAAAAGGGGTTCCCGCCCAAAATGGGTTAAAAATATAATATATTGCCGTTTTTCTATTTCCACGTATGAGTGTCGCACAAAGGTAGCGAAAACAACAGATCTCAAAGCTCACAACACTGTGCATTGTAATTTGTAGAAGTGCTATTTTCGCTGTTTTTAGACATTTTTTTAACCTTTCACCTAACCCAAGCGATAAAAAATATATACGATGCCCAAAATCGGGACTCATGGTTGAATGAATAGGGTAGTCTGAGGATTTTATAAATATTTAACTAATGAAAAGTATTAACACGAGTTTGTAACTAAATAATAACGTGGAAGAACAATACCCCTTACAGTCACGTTTTATTTTTAATGACCGTGACGAGCAAACGGCAACATTTAGTTTTGCAGCAGATATTCTTGTTCACACAGTGAAAGAAAACAAAATAGGAGGTAATGAAAGCGACAGTGTTGCCCCGGGGCACATGCCAGCATGACAAGGGCTCAGTGACATTTGAAAGTACCAGATGAGTCCGGGCGGTGTCGCCTTATGAGGCGTACAGGGGAAACCCCACTTGACAGACAAGGCAGGTTAGTAGAGGTATTTAAACTGTCAATCTGTCTCTCTGTGACACTAATTCACGGCATGAGGTCTCCGTCAGCCACAGGAATGAGCAGAACTCCTCTCATCCTTGTATCATAGCTTATGCTGCTCCTGTAGAAATGCTGGCCTGAGGAAGGAAAGAGAAACTAAATTTGCTTTACGTGAGTGACTATTTTAGATCTCATGTTTGGTATTTCTATTCATTTAACACGGTTTGACCTGAGATCAGATTCTAAAAATGTCTTCTACATCCTGACAGTTTTCTGAAAAAGCTATGTTTCTATGTCAGTCGTTCTTCGATTTTTCAAAAATAGCAGACCTACAAGCTCGTAGCGCGCCACTCGGTGGCGCGCTATGAGCTTGTAGATCTGCTATTTTTCAATAGCTAAAGCATAACATAATGCTAACACCAAAAGCTGTTCCCGCCCAAAATGGGTTAATACAGTTTGAGCTGTAAGGATCCATAAATGTATTTTCTCCCTTTTGGTTTTCCCTCTTTTCACATAACTGTATTTCACGCATGGCGCTTGCAAAGCTCATCGTCGGTGCACCTGTCTGTTCCCAATTCAAAAGCTCAAGTTAATGTTTTCATTAGTCCCTGCCTAATATAATGGCACTTGACACGGTGTAAGTGATGGAGGGGCAGGGTGACCTTTCCCTGTTATCTTGCCAAGCTGTTGTTGAGGCCGTGTGGTTGTCAGCCTGCCACGGGGAGGCAGAGAGGCACTGCTGAGAACAGTCATTAAGCACGGAGCAAAGCCAGCGCTCGGCACCGCTCGCCACTTTTGATCTGCACATTTCAATTAGATTTCACATCAGGACGCCTGCCTTCTCTCACTCAGCACCTGCGCCCTGCCCGCCCGCCTGTCTGGATGGCAGGCAGGCAGGCAGGCAGGCAGACTGGCTGGCCCGCCAAGCTGGAGAAGATAAAATAATAAATGTGATGTTCTCTACCTGCTCTGACATGGATGCACAAACACATTTTGACTTTTAATGAATCGTAATGAATCCTAAGTGCTGTAGCTGTTGGTTGAAATGTTACCGTGTTTTCTCTGTGTGAATGTCATTTGAAGTGGAACTTGCAAATATATTTTGCCAGTTGGTGGAAAGTTGGAAACCTAGTTCCACTAATGGAAACGCATCATCCAACTGACCTTTTATTATGTTAAGCACATTTACTGTATATTTGGTTGCGCACTGGAGTTGTGCCAACAATAGCAGATCTGCAAGGTCACAACTTGCTTCAGCGCTCCCCAGCTTGTTGTGTTGTGGCTTGTATATCTGCTCTTTTGAGTGCGTGACACCCAAACGTAAATAAGTAGATCTTAGTTGTCCACTGTGTAACAGTGGTTCTCCTCTTGTGAGCTCCCACTCACAAGGCATGTGGATTCCATCCCACTATTCCAGATGTCCTTGGTTCTCTGAGAGCTAAGCAGCACTGGGGGGGTTTGGGCTATAGCTTTATGCTGAAGCAATGGCTTTGCGAAAGCACAGCACCTTAATTTACCTGCTATTTGAGAAGGTTTCATCGAGGTCCAACGCCCTCAGTAAATGTTCCCAGCACTGCTCTGGTTGATAACATGGGAGTCCTACAGCCAATGGTGGATATGAATATCCCCTGAGAGCTACATGAAGGGGGATCTTATTAAACTGGCCTAAGCCAATGGAGTTGAGCTCTTTCTGCCAATCAAAGCAGTCACTGAGAAAGAACTTATCTTGCACCTGATCAGATATTTACAAGGCTGGTAGATAAAATGAACAACCACGTGACCACCGGCCAGTGTTTTCTCACAGCAAACATGGCAGGGCCAACTAGCCTGAAATGGTGTTATTTGTCCAGATAAAGACGTGTGTGTGTGTGTGTGTGTGTGTGTGTGTGTGTGTGTGTGTGTGTGTGTGTGTGTGTGTGTGTGTGTGTGTGTGTGTGTGTGTGTGTGTGTGTGTGTGTGTGTGTGTGTGTGTGTGTGTGTGTGTGTGTGTGTGTGTGTGTGTGTGTGTGTGTGTGTGTGTGTGTGTGTGTGTGTGATTATTTACAATGTTATTAATGCAAACATTATTGAAGTGTGGGTATTATTTATTTATTTATGTCTATACGCTTATAGGATACCTTTTCCTTGCAAGTAACCTTTTTATAGCCACTTTAAGGAGTCCACCATTTCATCAAAGCTGATGCTGTTGGATAATCTTCCACTACAAATATGTTAAGCCATTTTCTGCAAAGCCGTTAACATGTTGTAGAGACCAATGTATGTACTAATTTATGTCGGGTTGCCCAGCCAAAGCACAGGGAAGGGAACCAATCCATAGCCATTAAACCCAGAGAGCAGCAGTTTAACAGACCTTAGATAGTAGATGAGTGTCCTCTGGGCCTTAACCCATTTAGGCCTGACCTCAAAATAAATAAAAAATCTTCTAAATCCTCCAGTTTTCTGAAATAAATATTTTCACGATTTTTCAAAAATAGCAGACCTACAAGCTCGTAGCGCGCCACTCGGTGGCGCGCTATGAGCTTGTAGATCTGCTATTTTTCAATAGCTAAATTATAACATAATGTTTAAAACGCCAAAGGGGGTTCCCGCCCAAAATGGGTTAAAGATTACAGGTGACTTACAGCTCATCTAACAATCACACTAACCCCTCCATGAATTCATTATAGATCTGTTGGACGACCACTAACAAATGAGAGTTCATGGTGTGGGGAGAGAAAGCAAAGCAAGCCCCACAGGAAACTAGATAATTGCCCCGACTCCCGTCGCCAATTTTCAAGGCTTGTGTATTATTTTGAGTGTGGCCGGAAAGCGGCTGTTAATTTGCGCAGGCTGCCTCAGCAAAGTGCTTTCTGATCCATGATTGCATGTGTTAATGTTTCAGTTGGATATTGATTTCCTGGCGGCCTTTTGTGCACTGGATTTATCCGCCTGGCTCGCTGGCAAGCGCACCCCTCCGAATGTTTGATTAAAGTTCAATTGACTCTTCCAGTGAAGGGGCGAGGAGCCATTTCACTCCCTATTTGTAGCGCCAAAGCTCTCCCCGACATGTTCTTTTGTTCCTATTCAGCCGCCTGCCACCCAGGCAGCCACCAATGCACTGATCCTAATACCCCTGCATTCAGTGAGCCTCCTAGCCTAATCCTGGGACAGACACAGCCATAGCACAAACACACCCGGCCAGCTATAAAACCTGGCATGGATTGACACACTGTGACTCTTTTTCTTTTGAGATACTTCTACTGCCACTATTGAAAATGTTATGCATCTTTTTTTTAACCCTTTGATCACATAATTTCCATCGTCTTCATGGTTATGTTGTATTTTTTCAATTTTATATGCTACAACATTTTATAACAATTATAAACAATATAAACCTTTAAAAAAGTTGAATCATACACTTCAATGCAGCCATATAATGTCAGACAGTCTTCCTGAAATTGATTTTGAACTTGAACGAATCGATTTATTTTTGCTTACCCCTAATTTTTACAACCTAGTTAATTTTTCTACTGCCCATGCTGTTATCTATTGCCAGTTTCCTTAACATCTACTCTTGTTGTTGTTGTTGTTGCTGCAGGGGGAGCTAATAACCTTCTACTATTATTGGAAGAAGACCCCAGAGGCCGCCAGCTCGCGAGCTCACCGCCGACACCGCCGGCAGCCCGTCTTCCGCCGCATCAAGACACGAACCGCCACCACTCCTGTCAACACTCCGTCGCGGCCGCCGTCCAGCGAGTTCTGTACGTGTACACCAAACGCCACACGTGTACACCAAACGCCACACCCCGTGTTCGATGGGTCAGAGTAGGGTCGTGATCTTAACCCATTCAGGCCTGACCTCAAAATTTAAAAACAATCTTCTAAATCCTCCAGTTTTCTGAAATAAATATTTTCACGATTTTTCAAAAATAGCAGACCTACAAGCTCGTAGCGTGCCACTCGGTGGCGCGCTATGAGCTTGTAGATCTGCTATTTTTCAATAGCTAAATTATAACAATGTATGTAACACCAAATGGGGTTCCCGCCCAAAATGGGTTAAATCTGTGTTTTTTATGTGTGTTTAAATGTGCATTTTCCTTTGCTGTGCTCTTCCAGTGGACCTCAGTTCGGCCAGTGAAGATGATTTTGACAGCGAAGACAGCGAGCAGGAGCTGAAGGGCTACGCCTGCCGCCACTGTTTCACAACCAGTAAGAGAAAATACATTCCTTTCTGACACAAACATTTAACTAGGTTTTTGGGTCATCATGGGGGCTCTCAACCAGTTAATGTGTCGATCGCACTATCCTATAATCTAATGAAAATGATGGTCTGTCCCTCAGTGTGTTACCAAGGTTTACATAATATAGTGTCTTTGAATGGTTCTGAACACAATAACACCCTGTTTATTCTCACTAGTATCTAATAAAGCGGACACATTTAAGAAATATTCTCGCTGAAATAAGTTTTAAACACATGCAGGGTAGTATCACACAGACCTGCATGTCTACTCGTGTTGTGATGGGGATCAGTTTGAGACCAGCGTCCCACAGAGCTATCTGACAGATGGGCATCAGACGATGTCTGGACTAATTTGATCAAATCAGACATGAGCCCACAGCTCGTTCACTCTCTCCACCTCATTATCCTTCCCTTCTCTCAAACGCAGCTGCCTCCAAATGCCAAACCCCACTCTCCTATCAGACGATGCTTAACATGATTGCCACCAAGTCGAGGGTGGCTAATAACCAGGGCTATGCCGTACTAACTTTCTGCTCTTGGGTTTGATACCTGAGGATATGGTGATAATGAATGATTACAGTATGCAGGGTGTAAGGATAGAGATAGAGTACCTGCTGTTTTACTGTACTCTCAATAAACATCTGTTTGAGGTTCAAAGTAGCACAAGCATGTTCACTGTGCTTTTGATAAGGGTGTGGAAACGTCCTATTATTTGAACTCTAATCTAGTCAAATGTGCTTTATTTCCAATTGAAGAAATAGTCTCAAACCTTTCTACCTATTCCACAAATGGACAAAGATAAATGTACTTTATTCCCGATTGCAACAATATTGCTGTTGGTGTGAGAACTTAAAATGTGTAAAAAAAAAAAATTGTAATCTATAAATCTGGTTAATAATACATTGTAACTAGAAAGAATTGTTAGTGTGCTTGCCTATAGTTCATAGTACACATATTGGGATGTCACCAATCATGCAGGGCAAAAAGGTGCCTTCGATTAGGTAGGGCGTGAACTGTGGTTGATTGGGAACTCCAATTTAAGTATTTTTCTCTCTGAAACTGTAAGGGCTACAGTTACTTACCACACTTGGTAGAGAGGTTCACAGTCCAGAGGACTACGCAGGAAAAACAATACTTACACCAATCGGCCTCATGGTGGCGCTATAATAATAGACAACTTTTCACTGTAGGTTGTAGAATCTAAATGTATTTCCCCCTGGATTCCTTGGATCATGACACGACTCCCTCTATAGGCCACAGCCATTTCCGTTTAAGTAATTGTTTTGCCATTTTGAATTGTATTCGAAACACACTTTTTGCTCCTGGAATCAACGCAGCAATTCAACTTAAAATGTAACTGTAACCGTAAATGTAAATGTTTCAATCCCCTCCGAATTATTTACACATCATCTCAGGGCTGACGCGACAACAAATGTGACTTGAAAAATGATTGGGAGGGGCCTATCTCTTGCCATGCCATAGAGACACGGGGACTACAAATTTCACGCCCCCAAATGAGACAGCGGCCCCACTTCTGGTCCGTTAGAACCGTGTACTGCAGGCCAGCCCATAGAAGTCCATTGAAATTCAACTGTAGTTAGCCTACTTTTAAAATAATACCAAATGAACTGAAGACTATATTGATTTGAATAAAAATATGTTTCCAAATGTATGAAGTGTCTTTGTCAACATATATTGTTGTTTTCTCAATAGAGGATCTATTTCACGTTTAATTTACCACTTGAATGAGTTACCTATAATGTTAACGGAGCAGAGGGGAGACGGCAGACAGAGAACCTGCCGCTTTTAAGGACGTCACTGCCTTTACGAGGCAACGAGCGCCGACTTTGAAGAGTGGAATTCTCAATAATACATCCCGATCCCGACTGACTTTGTTCATTCATGTCTATATTTTGAACATGTCACAGGCTTACTAATTATGTTCAACCTACATCGGAGCTCCGACGGTGTGTTTTACCGTTGTCAACTTGTTGTATAAAATTAACTTGGCTGAATAGTTGGGAAAATAACCCAGCTAAATGGAGGAGTGACATATCATGACATTTTCAACTACCTAGTGAATTCTCCAGATATTAATAATTAGTCTTGCAAGCCTGTTTGGATAATTTTCCCCAAATACATAGCATATAAAACGAAATACAACAAATATATCTGGGTATTGAAAACCTCAAGGGATGCAACCGTGACGTATATACCGTGCGACCACTTTGACTTGAGATTTACAATGCTAGCACTTTTCACAAACTGATGGAGTATATTATAGTACATTGTGGGTTGTATATTGAGATGACAGGTATGTGACATTGAAAAGGACAAATCAAATATATGGGACACTTTATTGGAACACAAAAAAAATCGCTACAGCCTCAGTAATGAACCAGTGAAATTAGGGTATTTTATGATGCCTCTCATAGGGATTGCATTGGCAACTGCAGTACACCGTTGAAACGGACCAGAAATGGGGCTGCTGTCTCATTTGGGGGAGTGAAATTTGTAGTCCCCGTGTGTCTCTATATATCATGATGAACACAGGATCCAATCAGTACCAAATTTGAATCGCATGTTGTTTGGCCTCTTAACCCATTTTGACCTGACATCAGATTCTAAAAATGTCTTCTACATCCTGACAGTTTTCTGAAAAAGCTATGTTTCTATGTCAGTCGTTCTTCGATTTTTCAAAAATAGCAGACCTACAAGCTCGTAGCGCGCCACTCGGTGGCGCGCTATGAGCTTGTAGATCTGCAATTTTTCAATAGCTAAAGCATAACAATGCTAACACCAAAAGGGGTTCCCGCCCAAAATGGGTTAACACAATGTCTCCCAGTGGCATGGGTGTGATCAAATCAACCAAAACTTGCAATTTCCACAAATTGCACCTTTTATAGTTGAACTTTATTCCCTATTGAAACAATATTGTTATATTCACTGTCAGCATTCTACAAATCTGAATAACCACACATGGTATCTGATGTCAGATTCAGTAATACATGACTGTGGAAAAAAACGTTGTCACATCTATTGCTTTGCACTCCTCCACTGGTATCTCACCATTAGCTCTTCCGTCCCCTTTCCTCAGCCTCCAAGGACTGGCACCACGGGGGCCGGGAGAACATCTTGCTGTGCACAGACTGTCGCATCCATTTCAAGAAGTACGGTGAGCTGCCCCCCATCGAGAAGCCCGTGGACCCGCCGCCATTTATGTTCAAACCTGTCAAAGAGGAAGAGGATGGACTCAGCGGGAAGCATAGCATGAGGACCCGACGAAACCGAGGCTCGGTGCGTTTTCACACTTGGCGCTCCTCGCATTTTCATCCCTCCCTTCTGTTTTACCTTTCCCTAGAGACAGGGTACAAAACAGGCATGCATCATTTATAGGGGAAAATATAGTTCTTATTTCTATCATCTTTATTTTTGACGCAAACAATTTCGATTCTAGAAATTGACCTGGGGGGTGGGACCTAGTAGCATCCTGTACATCATTTCTATCTCTATTCTTCTCACAAGCACAAAATGGGTGAAACACTTGTTGTTCTGACTGACCGACCCATCTATGTTGATCCTCGCTTGCCGTTGCAGATGTCAACGCTACGTAGTGGTCGTAAGAAGCAGACGGCCAGTCCTGATGGCAGAGCTGGCTCACCCACCAACGAGGATCTGCGCTCCAGTGGACTGAGTGGACGCACCTCGCCCAGCGCAGCAAGCACAGACAGCACCGACAGCAAGACTGACTCCATGAAGAAACCTGCAAAGGTAACACATGGCCCGGGGCGGCTGCCTCTTGGGCATCATTAAAGAACTATTATGTAAATGGTAAATGGTAAATGGTGCATTTATATAGCGCCTTTATCCAAGGCGCTTTACATAGATTATGTCTTTTTGTAGGCCAGCACAGAACGTCCATAAGGTTCCCACTGCAGTTTTCCGGTATAGAATGTTTTTGTCAATTAAGAAAATAAGCTCTTCAGCAAATATAGGCTCATTATAATAGCACATTTTGTTCAACAAGATCATCTCCACAATTCAACACATACATTTCTTCATGAAAAGATCATTGGACAATGTGGCGAGGGAACCCATTTCAATCTCACTTCCGGGTTTTATGACTACAAACTATTTGAAACGAGTCATGTGAAGTTTCTACACTATTCTATAATGTCTCTTCCATCTCTTCTTTTCATGCAGAAAATTAAGGAAGAGGCTCCCTCACCTATGAAGAATGCCAAACGCCAACGAGAGAAAGGTGCATCGGACACAGAAGAGCCCGAAAGGGCTAATGCCAAAAAGTCCAAGACACAGCAGGTGAGATCATGGACTTATGTTTCTGTGTGCATGTTTCCATAGGAATCCATCATGTTTCTATAAGTATCCATAGGAATCCAGTTAGTAAAACACTTGCCCTTCTGTCTCCGCCGTCCACCAGGAACTCAACCGGACCGACCGGCCGGACTCGCCGTCAGAATGCGAGGGTGAGGGCGAGGGCGAGAGCTCTGATGGGCGCAGCATCAATGAGGAGCTGAGCAGCGACCCCAAGGACATTGACCAGGACAACCGTAGCTCCTCTCCCAGCATCCCCAGCCCCCGCGACAACGAGAGTGACTCTGACTCGTCTGCCCAGCAGCAACAGCTGTTGCAGGGACAGCATCCCCCCGTCATCCAGTGTCAGCCGGGGACCTCTGCGTCCTCCACGGCCCCAACCCCGCCCACGTCCTCGGCACCTTTGCTGCCCCCGCAGGTTTCCCCGACAGCGGCCCCTGTCTCTCTACCTCCCCAGCCGCTGCCCCAGGGCAGCCCGCTGTCTCTCATCCAGTCAGGGGCGTCCCACCACCCTCAACGGCTACCCTCACCACATTCACCTCTCACTCAGGCTCCGCCGCCTCTTGGGCCTCAAGGTCCGCAACAATCATTACCAGGCTCACATCACGGCCCCATGCCTCCCATCATGCCTCCCATGCCCCATCCGCTGCAGGCAGGCCCCTCACACATGCCTCACCCTCACCCTCACTCCATGCCTCCTCAGGGCTTCCCTATGGGGCCGTCTCAGGTCCCGCCTCCATCAATCCCATGCCAACCACAGCCAAGGCCACACACTCCTCCCTCACAGTCCCAGTCATCTTCCCAGAGTACAGGTCAACCTCCAAGGGAGCAGCCCCTGCCTCCCGCCCCTATGTCCATGCCTCACATCAAGCCCCCACCCACCACGCCCATCCCACAGATGCCCAATCCACAGTCCCACAAACACCCTCCACACCTATCGGCACCTCCGTTTCCTCAGATGCCTTCCAACCTCCCTCCACCACCTGCCCTCAAGCCTCTCAGCTCCTTATCCACCCACCATCCTCCATCGGCGCACCCACCTCCACTTCAGCTCATGCCCCAGGGGCAGCAGCTTCAGCCTCCCCCAGCCCAGCCCCCAGTCCTCACCCAATCCCAAACCCTCCCCCCATCGTCCAGCCATCAGCCTCCCCCAGCTCCCCCTCTACCTCCATCCTCAGTGTCCTCACACCCCAATGGGCCACCACAGCCTCCGTTCCCCCCTCATCCCTTCAACCCTGTTCTACCTCCAAGTGGCCCTTCCCATTCTTCGTCAAACTCCATGCAAGGCCTACAGCCCCCATCCTCCTCCTCCTCGGCTCCCTCCTCCTCCTCCATATCCATGCCACTCCCGGCCTCAGTCTCCTGCGGACCGGGCCCCTCACTCCCACCTGTTCACATCAAAGAAGAGCCTCCGGATGAGACAGAAGAGCCAGAAAGCCCCCCACCTCCACAGAGAAGCCCTTCCCCCGAGCCCACCGTGGTCAACACTCCCAGCCACGCCAGCCAATCAGCACGGTATGCCTAGCTTGAGCACTAACTTCCACTCTCTGCAGTATATGTAAATAAAAGAGTGCTGTGCTTAAAACAGTCTGGTCTGGCCATGCTGATTAGCCTTCCAACACATTAACAACACAGACTCTCATCTAAATTAGAACGGAAGCCTTTCATGTAGGAAGCAAATTGAATGTCCGACTCCGCAGCCAAACAGGCATTGAAAGCACCGATTAGCCTTGGGCTGTAAGTGGCTGATGGGTTGGAATTATCCACAGTGGAGAGCAGAGAGATTAATTACAGCAAGATGTGAGTGAACCGAGCCATCTCTACATAAGTATCTGGAGTTGCCTTATGCCTAACTGACTCTCAGGCTGCCAATGAATAGCAATGTGGCTCTTCATGCATAATTTGTCATAGCAACAAAATGGAACATCAAGGGAGTTTGTTTCCTTTTGAATTCCCTTTGAATTGTCAAGCATCCCACAAGCCGCCGACCTTTAACCCATTCAGGCCTGACGTCGAAATAAAAAAAACGTACCGCATTTTTACGATTTTTCAAAAATAGCAGACCTACAAGTTCATAGCACGCCACTCGGTGGCGCGCTATGAGCTTGTAGATCTGCTATTTTTCAATAGCTAAAGTATAACATAATGCTTAGTTAAAACACCAAAAGGGGTTCCCGCCCCAAAATGGGTTAAAAGCTATAATATGACACAGATGCGTCCTCAGGTCTAAATGGGTTAATTTAGAGGGGTAGGATTGGTCTTATAACATGCTGATCACCAGACTGATGACTAACATGCTTTATGTCTGTCGAACCGTTCTGACTGTAGGTTCTACAAACACCTGGACCGGGGCTACAACTCGTGTGCCAGGACAGACTTCTACTTCACTCCGCTGGCCTCGTCCAAACTGGCCAAGAAACGAGAAGAGGCTCTGGAGAAGGCCAAGAGAGACGTGGAGCAGAAAGCCAGGGAAGAGAAGGAGAAGGAGAGGGAGAGAGAAAAAGAGCGAGAAAGAGAACGGGAACGGGAAAAGGAACTGGAGAGAGCTGCGGTGAGTTGTTGGGGTTAAATCAATTAATGTCCTTATTATATTGATACTTTAAACTCTATTATGTGTATTTTTGTGAATATAATAAATAGGGATGTCCCGATTTTTTTCACTTCCGACCCGATCCCGATACCTCAATTTCTGTGTTAGCCGATACGATACCGAATACCGATACCAGTGTCGTGATCTCATGTTGTGTTTATAGCTATCTAGCTATATATCTCGTGTTGTGTTTATAGCAGACTCCTCACTCAAATGTGCACTTGCAGTTTGGGCAACTCCAAAGCAAACTCCACATTTTATTTACCTGCCATAGTGTCAACCCCTTACCCCTGTGTCGGATCGGTGGTTAGACTGGCATATTCACCGATACCGATATGACCCGATATGACAAATTAGGGCCGATCCGATACTTTTCCCGATACCGATACAGTATCGGGACATCTCTAATAATAAATAAGTCACTGAGACTTCTGTGGAATGTGTAGTACCACACTTGAGCCATGGAAAATGACACAATAGAGCAAGCTGGCAGACTATTAGCTCAATGGTAAAAAATGTCAGCACTTGCGCAGGAGAACAGGAAAGTTACATAGTGCAGCTTTAATATGCATAGTGCAGCTTTAATATGCATAGTGCAGCTTTAATATGCTATATCTTCCCCAACACAGAAAGCCAGTTCATCCCACGAGGGCAGAATGGCCGACGCCCAGATGATGGGGGCTCACATGCGCGCACAATACGACGGCCCACAGACCACCATCGCTGCCGTGCCACCCTACATTGGCCCCGACACCCCCGCCCTGCGCACCCTCAGCGAGTATGCCCGCCCTCACGTCATGTCCCCGTCAAATCGCAACCATCCGTTCTTTGTCTCGCTCAACCCTGGGGACCCATTGCTGGCTTACCACATGCCGGGACTGTACAACGCAGACCCGGGCATGCGTGAGCGTGAACTTCGGGAGAGGGAGATGCGCGAGAGGGAGATGCGGGAGAGGGAACTGCGAGAGCGGATGAAACCGGGCTTCGAAGTCAAGCCTCCAGAGATGGACGGCATGCACCCTTCCACAAACCCCATGGAGCACTTTGCCCGGCACGGAGCCATCTCGTTGCCACCTATGGCTGGCCCGCACCCCTTCGCCTCTTTCCACCCGGGCCTGAACCCTCTGGAGCGTGAGCGGCTCGGTCTAGGGCCCCAGCTGCGGGCGGAGATGAGCTACCCAGAAAGGCTGGCTGCCGAGAGGCTCCACGCCGAGAGGATGGCCCAAGTGGCCAACGACCCCATCGCCCGCCTACAGATGTTCAACGTCACGCCACATCACCACCAGCACTCGCATATCCACTCACACCTACATCTGCACCAGCAAGACCCTCTACACCAAGGTGAGACGAATCCCTGCTCATTATGCACCCACACTTGTTATCAGTACTTCAGTGAAGGCTTTGAAATATTCATCTTGTTTGTAACAGATGTAATTATCTTTGCAACAAATTTAATGGGAACAAAATGTATATTTAAACTTGTTGTCTGTGTCTCTCTGTAATATGTATTCATGTTTGCCCTGACCTTAAAATACTAACCCCCAGTAGGCGGTGAATGTCTTGTATGTCCCCCAGGTTCCGGGGCCCACCCGCTAGACCAGCTGGGGGGTGGACCTCACTTGGCCCGATTCCCCTACCCACATGGTGGCATCCCCAACGCGCTGCTCGGGCAGGCGCAGCACGAACACGAGATGCTACGCCACCCTGTCTTCGGTAGGCCCTCCAAACAGTAATATCAAACCAGTCCCAATTTATTTGGATATAATTAGCTATGCTATTCCATGACTAAATTATTTGTGTACGCGTGTACTTTCCAGGTACTCCATACCCACGGGACCTACCAGCAGGTCTTCAGCCAATGTCGGCAGCCCACCAACTCCAGGCCATGCATGCCCAGTCAGCTGAGCTACAGAGGCTAGCGATGGAACAGCAGTGGCTCCATGGACACCACCATATGCATGGAGGACATCTGCAAGGCCAGGAGGACTACTACAGGTCAGATAATGAGCAGCGAAACCAAATCCATAACAAAGACAACATTTATAATATTTATATTTTAACAGTGGGGTGGCCTAAACTATAGGGATATGGAAATTCTTGACCGATACCGATGTTTAAAATAGCAATTTAGCCGATAGACGATACTGATACCGATATATGTTTATTTTGTTTTTGTTGTTTTTATTTCCCCCCTTTTGTGCCAGGGAAACAAATACATCTTCAATCCAAGAAATAAATGTTCAGAATCTACAGCTTGGTGGCTGCAGATACTGTAACTAACACACAGACATAGCCAATGCAAAATGTATGCTTATCAACGACAGATAAATATCGTCTACTGCCATCGGTTGATTTATTTGCCGATACCAATATCGGACGATACCGATATGTATGACACATCTGTGCATCCCTAAAAAACGACCATCCTAAAGATACCGATATGTATGACACATCTGTGCATCCCTAAAAAACGACCATCCTAAAGATACCGATATGTATGACACATCTGTGCATCCCTAAAAAACGACCATCCTAAAGATACCGATATGTATGACACATCTGTGCATCCCTAAAAAACGACCATCCTAAAAACAAACGGCCAATGTCTCTACTCTGTGATTACACCGTTATACTGTCATGTTAACATGAAGTTTCTGATATTGATGCCAACATTTTGGTTTTTTTTCCAGCCGGCTGAAGAAGGAGAGCGACAAGCAGTTGTAACCAGCCGAGGGGAGGCGGAGCTACACAGGTGCACAGGAAGTTGTTACAAAGACGGTCTTTTGCAGAGGCACTCGGAAGGTCCTCAGAACAATTTCAGTTTTGCCGAACCGAAAAGGACGTCACGAATTCTTCTGTCGCATTTTTTTTTTGTTTTGTTTTGTTTTGTTCCTATCATGGACTTCTTTTTATTATAATAATAATTATTATTTTTGAAGACATTGACTTTCTTTGGTATTATAGCCAGTAGTGACAACGTCCTCAAGACTCCTGCATGTCAAGCTTCCCTGACGTTTTTTTGTAGGTGCTAGAACAAGACACTGTGCTTATCGAAACGACAACGAAAAAGACCGGTTGGGCCGTTTTTAAAGGAAAAATTACAAGTGCTATCTTAAATTCAACATTTATTTTAATACGTTGTTGGAGGTTTTTTCATAATTTTAAAGAAGCTGCAGCATGGCGTTTTTGAGTCTGTAAATAGTATATATAAACATATAATTATTATTATAATTATTATTATTACTAGGTGTGGACTCCGAACCAAGTCGTTTCAACCTCCAAAATATATTTGTTTTTGGTTTATTTTTTAAGCATTATCCCTTGTTTTAAGAGGGGAGCACCATGGCATTATGTGAGTGAGCAGTCAACAGTTTGTGAAAGTGTTGCAGTTCAGGTGTGAACTTCCTCTTGGCATCGCTGTGTACACAGAATATTTTTTTTGTCTCCGTTAACCCATAAAGCTGTCATACACATCCCCTTCATCACATGCCTACGACGAGCACCCAAAAGTTGAAATGTTCTAAACTCAGCGTTGAGGTAATGATTTGTAACACTTGAAAAAGGTAAATAAATAAGTCACTGAGACTTCTGTGGAGTGTGTAGTACCACACTTGAGCCATGGAAAATGAAAAAATATATATATTATGTATGTATTGCACTGAAAGCGTAATCGTTGAGCTCCATCAATTGGGTTTTTGAATCACTATACATAAAGATCAGTATTTAAGTCAGCAAATGAAGAAAAGTTTCATTAGAATTTTACAGAGAGTGAATTTAACTGTTGGACTTTACAATTTGGCAGAACCAACTTAAATCCGCTAAACGGTTTCACATTCTTTTAAATCTTATTGGTGAAATTAATTGTATTATCTACTATATTGGGAGCCAAATGGGACTTTTTTAAATGTGTGAATGGCTGAATCAGTGCTAGAACAATGGTTTGGCGTCCCCTTACTTTGACCTGGTTTAGCCTTCCATCTTCTGTTTGTTTTTTGCCAGGTCATTCCAACTCGACTGTAATAATGTTCACTGTGACACTACAGGGGACCTGCCTACGTGTAATAACTGTGGAGAAGAGGATAGATGGTGGTTTGACGGGGACATGACGTGAGGGCGGGCGGGCGTACTCGCTGAGGGTGCGCAGGGCGGGGGTGTCGGGGCCAATGTAGGGTGGTGGAGTGCGTTATGTTTCCCCCCATTGTTTTCCTCTTCCTCAGTTCCTTAGAAATACATAGCCTCCTGGCTCCCAGGGTGGTGTGTGTGTGTGTGTGTGTGTGTGTGGGCGTGTGTGTGTGGGCGTGTGTGTGTGTGTGCGCGCGTGTGTGTGTGTGCGTGCGCCACTGACTGTTACGAGTAGTGTTCACCTGTCATGCCAGCGTATGTCAGCCCATTTTTTGGACTTCTCTCTGGTCTTGTGGCCGTGAGATGAGAACTCTTTGTTCCATGCACTAAAGACCTAACTTTTCGTGGATACTGAGAAAACTGTGGCTAAATGTTCTTTTTTTGTACCTGCTAAAACACAGGCTCTACATGTATCTAAAAGTGGTCATATCTTCCATTTGGGGTACCAGGTTTTAACATTTGACGACCATGTTGGATGCTTGCAACTTAAACCAAGTTATGCCCCCTTAAAATAAGTCTTGCAAGCCTTGAGAGAAATCTGTCACTCCATCTCGCCATCTTCTGCCTGTCCCTGTCTCTCGCTTCTGATGTACTCCTCATTTGCTTTTGCCTTTTTTTCCTGCCTTTTGGTCCCTATTTTGTGTCTCCAAAAACCTTTGATGTTAAGTGTTGTCAATGGTTTAGCTTCTTGTTTCAAAGCGGCAATAGCAGAATGTAAATTCTGACTGCTAAGATTTATATATATACTGGTATCTTGAAGCTTATTGTATATATTAGTAGTCGCCATGGGATGACACAATGTAAACAAAAAGTAGAAATAATAAGAAAAATTGTGAGTCCTGTGTTCTCTCCATTTGAGTATTTTGTAATTTTTTTGAAAAATTTGTGGAATTAAAATAAACGACTAAGTTACACCACACGAAATGTGTTTGCTTAATCCTTTCTATGCAGAGCTCTGTGACCCATAAATCAGTTAAGTGTATTTTTCTGCAAATTCTTGCCCTATAAATGAGATAAATTACTGCGTTGGATGATGGACTGCTGTATTCTTGTGACCGGCGTTAGCCTTAGGTATTGCATACTACTTAATCTAGGCAGCCATGAGATGCAATAATCCTGTTTCGAAGAGTAAACACTTTAAGTCACCCACCAACTGGAAAGCACTAAGGAGACTGCAGATACATATTTTATACAGTGTTCTCTCATGTCTGCAGAAATACAATTCTTCAGCTTAGTATAGGGCCTATACTAGCAGTGCGTTTTTGTTGACCAAAGGAAATATGTGACAAAAAGCATAAAGGATTGCTGTTATCACTCTTCCAATCTCCCATTTCCTACAGTTTTACAAACGCTGTGCTTTGCTATGCCAGCCCAGCTGTAGCAGGTACTGAATTTCAGCTGAATATTGCCTGCCTGTTACGGTATAATAACATCAAAGCCTCTAAGCCAGAAGGAACACCTACTCAAGCTGAGATGCCTTGCTATACTGCAGAGCAGGGTTGTCATTTCATCCTCCCCGTGTGTGTGTGTGTGTGTGTGTGTGTGTGTGTGTGTGTGTGTGTGTGTGTGTGTGTGTGTGTGTGTGTGTGTGTGTGTGTGTGTGTGTGTGTGTGTGTGTGTGTGTGTGTGTGTGTGTGTGTGTGTGTGTGTGTGTGTGTGTGTGTGTGTGTGTGTGTGTGTGTGTGTGTGTGTGTGTGTGTGTGTGTGTGTGTGTGTGAGAGAGAGACCAGCAATCTGTGATGGTGTGCCGCAGCGATGGCTGTCATTTTGAGAGGGAGCTATTATTCCTGTGCTGCTCCCTGAAATGATGCCCTGTCCTCTGGAAAACCGAGGTTCCTCGGAAAGCTCTGTGCCGAGGCTGTCATGTGACGGCCGCCTTGTAAAAGGAGGTGCTGCTATGTTGTCGCTGGCTTGCCTCACCTCCCCATAAGACACAACAAGACGTCAGAACTGAGCAGCGCTGGCTGGTTGAATAATTCATCTACCGATCCTCCACACCAGCGATGGGAGCGACTGTGACTTGTGTCAACTCAAATCCTTCTCATAATGCTGTGTGTATGCCTCAGGCGGGCACACAAGGATACACAAGTCTCAAAAAATCTGGTCTTCCTTCTGAATACCAATATGTTTTGTGCTGTTCACAAGGAGGCCATTGTCTGCTGCATGCAAGCAATGTTGGACACAACCGCCACCACCACCTCCTCCTCCTCTTTTCCTTCTATTTCTTGTCCTCCTCTCCATTCTTCCTTTCGCTCCACTAGTCCTGGCGCTGAGTGTTATTCTCAGTGGCAGAGTGGAGCCTACATGCTATTAGCTCGTTCAGTTGGAAGGTAGTGTTGTTCCTTCAGTGGGTAGCTCGATGGCTGCCCTGTAGCCGAGCCAGGCCATGTTTATCTAAAAGGGCCTCTGTTGACATTCGGAGAACAAATCTGCTCCTCCGGTATGCACTGTACTGTACCTCCTACGCAGTATGAATCAGATTACAAGACACTTGATACCTGCTCATATTTATCTCTGGTTCTCTTCGTCCATAATAAATGTGCCATGTTCCGTCTTGTCTCCTCACAGGTGTAGAATGTGAGACTAGTTGGATATCCTCTGCTACATCATTCTGTAGATACTGAAGTACTTTGGAAGGGGACTCGTTCATCCAATCCCAACTGGACTGGCCAGTTAAACAGGCATTTACAGTAGGGGGAAGCATGCAACATGCAAGTTGAAGCGTGCTTGTTGCAATATAATATCACACAAAGTGTGCAGAGCTGTATGAATTTGACCCGTGCCATAAAAGGTAATACATCTAATGAAATGCATTTAACATGCACATAATGTGTATGCACAGTAAGGCATCTAATGGAAGCTTTAGCGGCTAACCCAAGGGGCCAGTGAGGCTATTCAACGTTGAAGCGCTGGGCCCTAGTGGTAGGAGGAGGGACTACAGGCGGACCCGTGGATTCATGACCGGGAAACCCTGTGCAGCTGGGCTTTAATTGAGCGCTCGGTTGCACATCCGCATTTGACCACCAAAATTTGGTGGTCAAATGCGGAAGTAGACGTTCTGAGACGGTACTTCCGGCAGTCTTCCGGGTGCTTCAAAACGCCACTGAGCAACTTCCACTGACATGAATAGCTGGGGGGGGCGGAGCTTCGCGCCAGTTCAGTCTCTATCCTTTTATATACTCTATGGGCTAACCCCTGGTGTAGGCGACATCAGGAACTGGAATCACCAACCAGTCAGGGACGCATGTATACATACAGCAACAGACTTAATGCCAAGCTGCCTCTGATTGGCCTACTGGACGTCCCCTTCTGTGACGCATGAGGAACGGCTTCGCCTCTATTCATGTGTCACATTCGCGAGCGTTGTCGGCTTTGTGTAAATGGGGATGTCCCGTGACTTTCCCTACTTGCGGGACGAGGATTTACTATTCTGTCCATATCGGGTTGCAACTCAAACGGGGCTGAGCCGGCTCACGGAACTCCGCAACGTCGACACGACAACTTGTACGCTTTATTGCGCTCGGTGGTGTCTCATGGCTCAAGTTCGCTTGAGACTGCGCCCCTCCGACCCGGTCTAAAACTATACTTTATCGGCCAAGAAACAAGTCTACGGTTGTTGGGAAAATAGTGATGGCAGCAGGATTCAAACCGGTAGGTGTGGATTGGGAGTCTAATGACTAACGATGTATGCTACCAAGCTGGCTGCCAGAAAGGGGTTTTCAGGCTGTATTATAATGTGAGAATGCCCTGCCTCGTTGTCTAAGATAGACTAGTTGCTGTGTAAACATGCGGCAGGGACCAGGGCCTACCCCCTGAGTCCCCTACCCAGGGAAGAGGGAAGGGAAGTATCCCTTTGATACTGAACCGTCCACTTTTTGAGTGGCGCTAGCCCCTCCTATGTCCAGCTTTGAGGGTCTGTGTAAACACAAACATTGAAGACAAAAGAGTGTAAACACAAACATTGAAGACAAAAGTGAGGATGCAAATTGTGATTGGCCAGAATGAGATGATGTGTGATGATAAGTACGCCCCTCACTTCACACGGGTATGAAGTGCCGCTTTTCGGCCGCAGCATGCCCGGGGAATGACCTGCGGGCCCAAAATTAAATAATTTTGAAATTCCAATTGTGTACCCATATTTGGGTTTCTGGTCAAAACAAAAGTGGACATCTCACGATGACTTGTTTGTGTGTTTGGAGACTTAGTAGGTCAACAGAGACAGGTCCTGACAAGGAATAAATTGGTTGGTAAATGGAGGTCGGTCTTTGCTCATCACATCTGTAATGTGTGTATGTATGTGGTGTACTCAGCATGTCCGTGTCATGTAGATGTGGTGTTGTTTTTTGATTATTTTTTAACCACTTAAACCCCCATATGCTTACAAGAAATGGGGTACCCCAGGTGTCAGCCCTCTGCTTTTTCATGTCATGCCCAGAATAGGGATGCCGGTGTTCATGAACAGTAAAAACACATTCTCTATTTATTGTCAATGGGAATTTAATATGTGTGTAGGACAAAGTTAGTGCACACACACCAAAAGCTAGTATATACAATATACAACATATCAATGTTTGTGTTAGGGAATTTGTCATCATGACGTAAATCTATTTGCTCAGGCAACCGGAAATCCTATATCTGCTAACAGACCGGAGCCCCCCCACCCCCCATCCTTTATAGCTCTATGCCCCCACCACCTTTTGGACACACACGCCGTCGCAGCTTAGCTATAGTGTTTGTTACAAGCTGTTTGTTTAGAAGTAATTAGAGTCAAACAACTCGTATTAACGTTTCCTGACATCATTGACATGTAGGCCTCAAGCCCCCAGAAAGGCTTGCCAGTTTAAGCGCTGAGCCCTACTGGTCAGAGCTGAGAATGCAGGCTGGCCACTGCATTTAGCGTGAAGAAAGCCCCTGGAAGAAACCCGTGCAGGTCGGGTTTAACATTGAGCACATCGGCAAAATCAAAGAAATCCCACCCGTGTGAAGTGAGGGGATTCCTTTATTCTATGGTAGGTCTACGTCGAGTAGAGTCGTCAGTGATTTAGGCCTACTAGGATGGTGAAAAAGTCTCCATGATGATCAAACTCAGGTACGTTTTTGCATGTGTTTGTTAGCTTAGCTCAGTGGTTTTCAACCTTTTTCAATTTTCATATAAGTCCCATTATTTATTCAGCATTTGGGCCATGCCATCATGGACCACCATTTGGTGAGATTTTAGCCTCTCAGACCCAAAACTACTACTAACTTTGTAGGGTGTGTGTGTGTGTGTGTGTGTGTGTGTGTGTGTGTGTGTGCGTGTGCGTGCGTGCGCGTGCGTGCGTGCTATTTGCAAACGTGAGCTTGCAAATCTGCTATTTTCAAAAGATTTGTATACATTTCATACAAATCTTCCCCCTGGGTCCCCAGTTGATTAATGTGTGATTTGGATTGGACACACACACACACACACACACACACACACACCTGAGTCAAATGACTAATACTAATTGACATCACCAGCTGTATTGAAAGTGAGTCTGACTGTTCAGTTGTGTTGTGTTGCATGTTGTGCACGTTGTGCAATGTGCATAGAACATTAACAACACACAAGAAAGAAAGGGTTTTGTTAATGTTAATTTATTGACACTGGTTTTATTTATTGACACTGGTGAAGTTACATTATTTGTGGGTCACCTGTCTCATCTGCAGTGCTGGTAATCCTGTCGATTGGGAAGGTGCCAACTGCCAAGCACTGTGTTCATGTTCATATTTGTATGGTGTTGTTTTGTCCTTTTATAATTCATTTGTGAATGAATTGGCCAATTGGGCCTTTGAAATATAGTGGAATCCGTTTGTAATTGTGTAGATGACTCACATCTACATTGTGTAGATGACTTAGTTAGCCTTGGTTGAGTTAATTGAGTTACCAAACATATTGGGATATTGAAATTGATTGATTGCCATTTTTATTTCACAGTATGTAGAATGGGTACATTTCAAAAGAAAGTTTTTAAAACAAGCACAATTTTACACTTTTACACATGGTCCGTATAGGTGCTCTTTGAGAGTGGTTTTGAAGGAGTCAAGAGATTCACATTTCTTAATGGCTGTTGGTAGCCATTAAGAGGGCATTCCACATTTTGGTAGGGCGTTCCACATTTTAGTGGCATAGGAGCATAGTGCTCCCCCAGTGTCCCCCCCAGTGCCCCCCCAGAGTCCCCCCAGTGCCTCCCCAGAAAGTGCCCCCCCAGTGCCTCCCCAGACAGTGTCCCCCTAGCCTCGATACCCAGGCTTTCATTTTCGTGGCCCCCCAGTGTCCCCCCAGTGCCCTCCCAGTGCCCCCCCAGTGTTCTCCCAGTGCCCCCCCAGTGTCCCACCAGTGCCTCCCCAGACAGTGCCCCCCCAGTGTGTCCCCCAGTAACCCCCCCGGGCAGTGCCCCCCCAGTGTCCCCCAGACAGTGCCCCCCCAGTGTCCGCCCAGTGCCCCCAGTGCCTCCCCAGACAGTGCCCCCCCCAGTGTCCCCCCAGTGCCTTCCCAGACAGTGTGTCCCCAGTGCCTTCCCAGACAGTGCCCCCCCAGTGTCCGCCCAGTGCCCCCAGTGCCTCCCCAGACAGTGCCCCCCCCCCAGTGTCCCCCCAGTGCCTCCCCAGACAGTGCCCCCCCCAGTGTCCCCCCAGTGCCTTCCCAGACAGTGTGTCCCCAGTGTGTCCCCAGTGCCTTCCCAGACAGTGCCCCCCCAGTGCCTTCCCAGACAGTGCCCCCCCAGTGCCTCCCCAGACAGTGTCCCCCTAGCCTCGATACCCAGGCTTTCATTTTCGTGTCCCCCCAGTGCCCCCCAGTGTCCCCCCAGTGCCCCCCCAGTGTCCTCCCAGTGCCCCCCCAGTGTCCTCCCAGTGCCCCCCCAGACAGTGCCCCCCCAGTGTGTCCCCCAGTAACCCCCCCGGGCAGTGCCCCCCCAGTGTCCCCCCCCAGACAGTGCCCCCCCAGTGTCCGCCCAGTGCCCCCCGTGTCCCCCCAGTGCCTCCCCAGACAGTGCCCTCCCCCAGTGACTCCCCAGACAGTGCCCCCCCAGTGTCCCCCCAGTGCCTTCCCAGACAGTGCCCCCCCAGTGCCCCCCCAGTGCCTTCCCAGACAGTGCCCCCCCAGTGTCCCCAGATATACAAGCTCATAGTGTGCGGCGCTATTTTGCAATTTCTATGATATCTCCTCATGAACAGACTGTCCTACAGTCCACAGAAGCCCCCAACAACACTAGCAAAGGAGCCCCAAACACTAATCTTCTGCCACAGCCCGCAGTCCTGTATTGGTGCTCTATGACTATGAATATTAAGCTATGTTACAGGAAAACTAGCCCAAAGTCGCTTATAATAAGCAGAACTGGCAACACTGCAAACTGCCCTTCAGGCTGCTTTTTGCAATTTGCATGGGCAAAAATAATGTTTAATCAGGCGACTGGTTTTGTGCTGATTAAAAAATGCTAGTCTGTTGCAATCTGACAGTTTTAAGTAGTCTTTGACAAGTCTGAACAAGTTTGCTTGGTGTAGAGTCACCTTAAAGCAGCAGCACACTTCAAGAGTGCAGTATTTATATGAAGGCAAAACAACATCCTCCAGACCGCTAACTAATTAGCCCACAGTTTGTCCAGTCTCTCTCACCCGCTCACACCCCTCCTCTTCTACCTCCTCCTCAGTCAGTCTGGGTAATGGTGGCCTGTCACGGAATGTTTGTAGAGTGGTTAGGGTTACCGATGGTTATGAGTGATGAGCCATATCACACTGGAGGAAAAACAACAACAAACTGAAAAGTGAGACTAAATGGCAAATTTATAGTATACACTGGTAAAATGATCAGTGTTTATTTAACCAAATGGAAGGGTCAATTCTTCCCCATTTGTACTCTCTCAAATTAATATAGCCAACTGAGGATTCAGAGAAAATCATATATTTATCACCTCTTGACACCCTGAGAAAAAGCCTAATTTATGTGCCTTGTCGGGGTGTTCAAATAGTGTATACAGGGTAGGGGTAGGGGGACATCCCATATCGACACAGTAATGTTTCAATCAGCATGTGTGGTGTTCCTCACAAACTACTGCCAAACATTCATGACAGCCCTCTATTATGTGGTCGGCTGCTCAGCCCGCTGATCACGTATTGTTCTGGGGCTGGTATAGGACCAGCGTTAAGGATATATGTGTACAGTAGCCTATTAGGTGTACCAGCAGTGTGTGGTCCTTCCAGTCCAGAGTAGAGTAGAGGATTAACTCTTGTAAATAAAGTTGACAGGAAGATATGCCTGGCCTTTTATCTCAGACAGGGGACATTGAGATGGATTGAGGGGAGGCAGCATACTGTAGGCCTGCATTCCAAAGCATAATATGTCATGTCTTGTGGCCAATAATTGACTGCCATTTTGAGCAACTTGGAATACTCCACTTGTGTGCAGTAATGATTTTCCGTGTGTGTGTGTGTGTGTGTGTGTGTGTGTGTGTGTGTGTGTGTGTGTGTGTGTGTGTGTGTGTGTGTGTGTGTGTGTGTGTGTGTGTGTGTGTGTGTGTGTGTGTGTGTGTGTGTGTGTGTGTGTGTGTGCATGTGCGCGTGCACGTGTGTGCGTGCGTGCGCGCGTGTACAGTATCTGTGTCATAACGTTTCTGTATCCATGTGTGAATCTGTTTGCGTGCCTTTCCGTATCTCTTTGTATCGTTGTTGTGTGTCGCTGGTCGGGAGCCAGCTGTTGTTGTATCTCCCCACTGTGTGTTAGAGGCCTGATCCACACAGCTCCCAGGGTTCTAATGATATCCTGCTCTCACATTCCTGTCATAGCCGATTCTGGATTCTCCCCGTCTGCACCGGCAGAGCAGCCCAGCACGGCCGCTGGCCCAGCCCGAGCATTCCTCACCCGCTCCCAACACGCACCCCACACCCTCTAGAGGCCCCTGCCGACGCCTGCCACAAACCTCACACACTGCCTCTTCTCTTCCCACACTCCCTTTCCCCAGCAGCCCTGCGTCTCCCACTGTCTATTGTCTTATGGCGGGATTTCAAGGGAATAGGCTATGGTTGAAAGTCGTCGGATTCTTTGTTAAATAAAGCACGCTAGATTTGGTTCATCGCCGGCAAAGAATAGAATAGACAATGCAAGGCTCACATGCTAGACTTTGAGTCTCCTCTTTAATATGATGTCATAAAACATGCAGCTGGCAGAGGCTAAACATTTAGTTGGATTCTGTGCCTACTCTATTAGAGCACAGCAAGCCCAGGGTATTGCACTCCAACTGTCCCTGTACACGTCTACCGTTCCAGTATCTGTGCACTGTCAGAGGCACACAGATCTGTCATTTCAGCTCCTTTAAAGCACACCATTTCAATTTCTCATTCACTCCATGGAAAGTCTGAAGTGTACCCAAATAGGGCACTGTTAGGCCTATATAGCCTGCATAAATCTCTTCTACAATTATTGCAAAAGCATTGGGACGCTGGACAGAAATTGGTTCTTGCTGCAGTACACTCATTAAAATTTATTTCTCAGAGCTATATTAACTTGAGGTTTGAAGTACAGACTGACAGCTGAGGTATTATTCATTTTGTTTAAAGGCAAGGAAACCCAGACTGAGCATAAAGCATCCAATCTGGACTATCAATTTAAAATATATTCACATATGTTCTGGAACGACTGCTAGATGGAAAATATGCATTTGTGATTCATTTTCATTAATCTTTTATAACTCAAAATTCGAGTCTGTTCTACTTCAGCCTTCACAAAAAGTGAAATAGTGAAAAAATATGAAATACACATCAACAAACATAAACATAAAATGCAAACATCTCACAAAGTACCAGTCCATCAGGCAACCTCTGGAAAAATCAATTCCACAATGGATGACATTTATTCAATCCAATAGATCAGTATGTAGGCTACTGTACGCAGGCTAAATAAAGCCAGTGATATGCTAGCAGAGTTTAGAGGGTACGATACTCATAATTCATTTTCTTGACTATATATATACCTATAATACTATTAGAACCACTTCTGCAACCACTGGTTTCAAATAGTGAAGCCATCTTGTGATGGGTTGCTAGTCGCTACACTCTTATGCTCTCTGGTATTTACTAGCAACAGAAAGCAACATACACATGTTCAATTTGTGACTTCAATCCATCACCTCTAAGTCATTCTTCAAGCAACTCAGACCTACAGGTTTTTTAGTCAGAAATAGCAGGATAGCCCATGGGGTGGCATTTTATAGAAATCTTTTTAAATATGACATAATGTGCTAAATAAGTGTAATGCCACTGTAATGACCTGCATAAAGACATGCTCCAATCAACATGACAATACAGTTTGTATGTCATTAACTCCTTGACAGCCGGCCTATTCAGGTACATCGATTTCTCTCAGCCGGGAGAATTTATAGGCTTGTATTCTAGCTGGATGCAGACTTCATGTAACCTGACTCCGCCAGATGGGGCAGCAGAGAGTACACTGGGTTCCCCTCTCTGCTGCCTCATCTGGCGGAGTCAGGTTAGACTTCATGGTGGTTATTAGTAGACCAACTTAAAAAAGAAAAGAAAAAGAAAAACGAATAAAGCCCCAAAAGGGGTCGATGGCTGTGAACGGTAATGAAACCGAAAGCCCCTATAGGGGTTGATGGCTGTCAAAGAGAGCGACCAGCTTAGTGTTCACTTCACACAAATGTGATTTTTGTTTCCCTTTAATTTTTGCCGATGAGTTCATTATACAGAGACAGTCCCCTATGAATAACTTGCTTTATAGGGAGTAGGACGTAGTGAATGAGTCAGACAGCCAATGTGTACAGGCTATCTCTCTGTTATTGAATGAGCCCTTTGATTATGTGACAAAAACAGAAAGGTTAATGAAAATGACTTCACACAGATCGAGGCTCTGTCAGAGCGATTGCTCATTTCAACTACCGTAGGTCACTCTCTGTCCTTCAGCCATTGTTCTCGTAGCCCATTTTATTTATTTTTAGGATGTAACTTCAGATTGCGAATGTTCTTCAGTCAGTTTCAAATTGGTTTCATCTAATGGCTCCTAGAATCATATCATAACAACAATGACAGTGAAACATTTGCAAACATTTTGCAAGATAACCACTAACCACAAAACCTGCATGCTCATCACACAAAGGTCAAGCTAAATTGCTGGGCTACAAAAAGGCAAATTTTTGATGAACACACATGCAAGGAAATGTGCTGTTGACTCTCACTGTCTGGGTGTGTGGGACAGGGTTGCTAACGTTGGATAGATGTAATTTCCTGTACTGTTTGGGAGTTCTATAGTTTTATCAGGCTTGCTTTACTATCATTGGAAAATGATGGATACAGTTTCAGCCATTAAAATGCAAAATGTAGGCTATACAGATATTGAATTGATGACTGAAGCAATGTAAGACCCATTTTTAATAACCATGCATTATTTAAGTGCACATCTATTGAATGCACTGCCGATGGGCAGAACACAGCCATCAAACACAAATGTTTGGTCAATCCATATGACTCCCATTGTAAATGCATTGTGGCGGCAATGATGTTCGATTGCCCCCGCCCCGTCAGAAATAGCTAAAATCGTAAATCTTTTACTTTCTCTAATAACAACCTAAAACATGAACCTTGGTTGAAAAAACGAATTGAAGTTGTCCTTTAATATATAGGATTTCACCACTTTCTTTCATTAACACATTTCATTAACGTGTGTTTTGCTGTTTTTTATGGCGATGGTAGATTTTCCTATGTAGCTGTGTACAGTTAATTTAAGTATTGAATGGGGTTTGTACAGGTGGAAGCATGCCTGGGAAGGTTTGGCCTACTAAAGCCTAATAAAGCTTAATTTATAATCCACAGTGCAACGTTGTCACTTGCTGAAAAGAACGAGTCAAGCAAACAAGCATTGTTGGCTTGTAGATGTGTTCTTATTTTCAGCAAGCTACACTGTCACTGCCATCAGGTGTTGTTTAGCCATTCTGGTCTATAAACTACCACGGTACTGATAGTTTTATTGGACGCATTATTTAGAACATAACGCTAGTCAGTGGCAACAGCTGAGCAATGTGCAATAAAAGAAGACCAGCACTGTATAATCTTATGGCTGCATGCACTGGTCTATGATTTCAAAGTGAAATTCTGCTAAAGCTTTGGTACTTTCATCCATGCCCCTTTGAAGGTAGTGCAGCCTATTATTTCATGTCAACTCACATACCAAAGACGTGTGTGTGTGTGTGTGTGTGTGTGTGTGTGTGTGTGTGTGTGTGTGTGTGTGTGTGTGTGTGTGTGTGTGTGTGTGTGTGTGTGTGTGTGTGTGTGTGTGTGTGTGTGTGTGTGTGTGTGTGTGTGTGTGTGCGGGCGGGCGGGCGGGCGGGCGGGCGGGCGTGCGTGCGTGCGTGTGTCTGTGTGTGCGCGTGCGTGCGCGTGCGACAGAGAGGGAAAGGCCCCCCAAAGATGGAGAGATGGTTGCTAATTGAGTCACATTCAATTCATGTGTTTACTAGCTGTGCTCATGAATCAAATGCTACTTGTTTGGTACTGTACTTGTACCAAATGATTGCCTTTTGATTTCTGTGTTTCAATAAGGAGTCTTAATTATTGTTGCTACCGAAGGTCGCTCTTAGTATGCAAACGTGCAGGAAGCCTGTAACGCTAACGCTCAAGCCTGACACAGGCTTCCGTCACATCACGCTCTTCATGTAATGCTGCACACACACACACACACACACACACACACACACACACACACACACACACACACACACACACACACACACACACACACACATGCCGGCAGAAGCCTGTAAGCCACCGCCCACTCCAGAAAGTGTGAGCTACTAGCTCCGGAGAAACAGTGTGCATTAAAGCAGGAAATGTCGCATCACGATTTAGCTTATTCCTTCGAAATCTCTGTATATAAAATATAGCTAACTTGTCGAATCTCTTAGTTACATCAATATTGTTCTTAGAAAATAGTTGGTTTGTGCCTAAGTATTAAGATTATAAAGATCGCTTTGGTCATTTTGACTGCCAGGGACTTCCCTGCATCCATTTCCCATGATGGTTTGACTCATATGGATATAAGAGAAAGCGCTAATGTTACTGCCGTCGAATTATTACAAATTTCTGAGACAGTTTATTTACAGTTGTGACGACACAGAGACAACTCCCTGACAATATCGCTGAGACAGTTTATTTATTTTTGGACCACAAGGCTTATATGAGACAATTTAAAATGAAACTTCTATGACAGTGCTGACATGATGAAGTGACATTATTCCGGTAGAGTGTGTCAGCCCTTCGGTCGCCCGTCGCCTATATTAAGGCGTCTTACTGGTTTGAAGTTCCAGTTCTAATTGTATTTTAAATATATTTTAAATATATTTAAATATAAAAATATAAAAAGATAATAATCACATGGCTTCCGTGGCTATAGCCTACAATTGCGCTAATAATGATATAATCAAATCTATTATTTGACATTCAATGAGATGTTTTCTAAACTATACAAGCAACACAATAATAAGCATACATACTCCTCTACAGTTTTGGTGACACATAGTTTACGCCGGTATTAGCATTTACGGTATTAGTGAATTTAATTTTCCCATTAACATGAATGGGAATGGGGGACCATGCAAGTAGTTTATACTCTCTGGATACCACACTTGATATATAGAGAGGTTCACAGTCTAGTTGCCTATAGGAAACCAATATTACACCAGTCGGCCTCATGGTGGCGCTATGACAGCCCACTTTACGTTTTGCTAACTCTTGAACCGTAGGTCGTAGAATAAAAATTCTACTTCCCTGGATTCCTTGGATCATGACACAGACTGTGCTCATATAGACCACGGCCATTTGTTATAGATTTTCTCCCATTTTGAATGTTGACATTTTTGCTCCTCCTCCTACAGATTTGGTCCAAATATCAAGAAAATTGGCACACATGATCTCTGGAGTCTGGACCCATGTGACAAAGACACATCAAACTTTTGATGTGTCGTGAATTATGATAGTCCATACCGTTTGGCCCTAATTGGTTTTTGCAAAGTTCATGCGAGGGGCCTATTTCTTTATTGTGCAATCAACCCAAAATTTAAATCACATGACAAAGGTTGTGTACTCGATGCAGCACCAAAAGCAATTCCACTTTGACCCATGGGGGACTTTTTTTCTTCTTTCTTTTTTCCACCAATCCTCTCCAGATTAGTTACACATGATCTTGGGAGTCATGATACAAAGTAATTGCCTTGGCGTGCCGAATTTGTGGGAGAGACCTATTTCTTAGAAACAAAATGCCATATTTAACATATGGAATGAATTCTGTACTGGCCATATATGGAGCATGTCGAGTGTACAGGGTTTGATGAGGTCAGATCAACATATGGAATGTCAAAACAGGCCAGCACCATATAAGTATATGGAGATATAAGGGTGGCAGCAGGGGCAGTGTCTTGAGTGTAAAGGTTTTGATGAGGGCCCAGGTAGGGCGTGATGATCCAGTCTTCTCCATGTATGGCTATCCAGGGTTTGATGAGGTCAGTGTTGTGATCTTTTTTTTAATATATCATTTATTTTGATCCCACGATTTTGCAACCCATTTTTTCACCCAATGTCAATTATCTAATGTAATCCTGGGCGCTACACTTCCTCTGCCAACCAGGGGGGGCAGTGGACTGACCTCATGCTTCTTTCTATGCTTGAGGAGTCCAAGCTTCTTCTTTTCACCTGACAGGGGGGAGTTTCCCCGGCCGGACGTAGCGTGTGGAAGGAACACATTATTCTGACCAGTTCCTTTCCCCTCCATCAGGCACCCCGGCTGGCCAGGGGGAGGTAGTTTAGAGACCAGGATTACTGCATGTTTTTTGTGAGGGTACCTACCCTAGGGGACACGGGGAGAACATGCAAACTCCACACAGGAAGGCCCTTTCGCCAACCCCGCCTCGGGTATGGGCACTGATGTGGCGTGACTTGTCACGAGGCGTGATGTCATGAGGCGTGACCATATATGGAGGCGTGACCAACCAACCGAACGACTGGCAGGCGGGTTTTGCAGGTTTTCATAGTAATCTGCGACCTACAGTCGCAATAAACTGATCAAGCTCTGATCAACACAAAATTTGAATCGCATGTTGTTAGCCTCTAACTGTTAGAGGCTAACAACATGTGAGTCAAGTCCTGGTAGATTCCTCGGGTCCCGATGGCATCGGCGTGTTCAAGGCAAACACATCGGCAATTTTCCCAAATTGTGCCTTTCTATAGTTTAGTTGCTAGTTTAGTTGTGTTAAAAGCTGTTCCATCAACACCACCACCAAGTATAGTCCTGCCACGGTGCCACCTGACTGTATTCCATTTGTTGCATAAATCTTATCTGTGATGAATGTTCATGACTCAAATGAAATTAGACCCCCGACCGATGGGGGAGGGGGATTTATGTGTTAAGCAGTTTTTTGGGTACTGACTACTTCCGCAGAGCAGAAACCTACTGGTCATTACAGTTTTATGTGTAGATTTTCTGGGTTTTACTGAAATCCTCCACAACTACCGTTTTCCACCGTGTTTCAAGTTAAGGCTGGACAATCTCTTGCACGGTGATGTTTTAACATGTAGGGACAAAGTCAATAGATTGAATAGAATGTATACATACAGTATATGCTAATAGAATGTATGTACATACAGTATATGCTAATAGAATGTATGTACATACAGTATATGCTAATAGAATGTATGTACATACAGTATATGCTAATAGTCTTGCAATAAATCCATCCATGGAGTCAAACAAAGACAAGAAAATTCAAACTTTAAAGTACATAAATGTATCAGTATACAAGACAGTGCATGTAATCTTCACGACTTTCACAGCTTGCAGATCACCCAGGTCGACCCCTGCCTGTCATACTAGCTGTGAAACCTGCCTGTCTCAGGGCGGCAACACTGGCACAGCAAAAATAAATCACAGCCAGTAAATGGCTTCTACTCCTCAGCAATTTCCGCTGCTATCACCAGTCTGTGGGCCAGGACTGATAGCATGCCATCATTTCACTGCTACCTTGACGCAACCAAGTACTGCCGTTTCCCAATAAAGCACAAGGATGGGTTATGCCCCCCCTGATAGCACTCTTGGGGCTGTGGTAAACCAGGGACAAAGATGGGGGCGTGCTTGAGGGCGGGCCAGAGGCAAAGTGCAGGTGAGCCTGCCATGCTGTGGATTTGGAGGCCAAGGGATGCAGGCAGGGAGCACCCTGACCTTGTGTTTGTGTAATGGCCGTCCTGGTGATAGATGGAGGTGCCAGTGTGTTCACTGGCTGCGCCACGGGGCTGTCCACCCTGCCCCGACGCAGATGGATCAGCCTTTGTTTTTCCCTCACCTCCACCATGTAATTAATCTTTCGAGCGAGTCCCGTGGAAGAGTACTCTCCGACTGTGGGGCCGCTAGCCGATAAACTGGCTGGCGGGCGGGTAAATGCGGCCCGTCAAGGCCCTGAGGAACGGCACCACCCAGGAGATGGCCAAAGAAGATGTTTAAATGCATGCTGCTCCAGGCCTCCTCGCTCACCTTGGTTATCAAAAGAAAGAGAGGCAGGCGAGCACAATATTTGTCCCTGCGCCAGAGTGCAATTTATCTTGGATGAAAATAGCATCTCTGGGAAGAGTCAACTGTAATAGACCTTCTATAGCACTAGCACCACAGCCATCATTTATTTATTATTTTTTTTACACAGAGGCCTGGTTTGTCTCTCCCAATTGACTTTCCTATAGCACATGTTTTCTGCTACATTTCATAAGATAATAAGGCTGTGGGCTACAATGGCTTGAAGCACATTACCATGTCTGATATTTTCTTTTATGAATTGATCATTTTCTCAGTATTAACATTGCAAATAGGCCATACCACACTTACAAAGATCAGTTCTCGTTAACAATGTACAGTCACAGGAGTTTGTCTCAATTGCAGACTAAAACATGGATGAAGATGACGGTGATTTATTAAGCAGTCCAATGTAATAAAAGCAGCAATCAGTTGCATAGTCAACAATCCAGGCAAAGGCCAAAAAATGAAGAAAAAAATCAAAATAATGGACAATGTCGGGAAACAGGCCCAGTTCATAACATGTATACAGAAAGCTATAAGTCTGAACAACTAATAGACACGCTCAATCTGGCAAAGAACATGCATTAATGGCAGGGTATAGACGAATCCATGGAGCGGTGCCCTGTAGGCCAGGTGCATCGTGTAGGCAATCAATACTGATGATGCATCAAGCTGCTCTTACTGGTACACACGTACCTCAGCCATGCCTACAGTAGGGCACCCCTCCGTCTATATAATACAGTAAGTAACAGATGATAGTTAGAAGAGGAGTTGCAGGTGAGCAGCAGGTAGCAGCAGCAGGCGTGTGATAGCGGAATGGGTCTTGATGTGACAGACCGGCAGAGACAGGAGCTGACGGAATAGGTGGGAGTGGGACAAGGGCACGCATGGAGTCTGAAAACAAAGACAAACCCATACGCTCTCATGACACTCACATACAGCACTGCACACACTGACAGACAGGGAAACACACAAGAAAGGGGGAGCTCAGACAGAAGTCCTCCTGACACACTATAGTGGCAAAATGCTTTTGTTCACCAGGATAAATGTTATGCTCTGCCACCACCGACCGTTAACAATTCAAATGAAGTGGAATGGGGTGCGGCGCGCTGCACGCCAGTGGCTCGCCCTGTAAGAGCACGTACAACACACTGTAGATATAAGGCTATGCTCCTTCCCACACTTCCAGGTTCAAATGTGACCCGAGGCTTTTTGCTGCATGCTATCCCTTATCTCTCCCGTGTTTCCTCTCTCTCTGATAAAGCAGAAATGCCTAAGCAAGGGAAAAACAAGCACTATAATAAGATTTTATTTATAAATGTAACAAGGCAGGGTCTAATAACAGCACAACGTTGTACCATATGGACAGATTAATTGTAGAACTCTGATATACTTTGATATACTAAGATACTGAGAGGCTGATCTGATCTTGTTGTTGACTGATTGATTGATTGAATAGTTTATTAACAAGTTTGTTAACAGTACAGGTACGGTAGTAGCTTACAGTCAAATGTTATTCTAAAAAGGATAACGCAAAAAGCCATATAGGGGTCTTGTTTCCACCTGTGCACACACAGGTATAGTACTCTCATACGCGCACATCCCCCTCGATTCATGAGTAAGTACCCAAATGGCTACTTTTCACAACAGGTTTACAGCTTTTTATTTTCCCACCATTACATGATCTGTAGTGTGACATCCTTTCTTTCTATTTTTGTAGCCTACACCCTTTTGACTAAACTAAGCTAAAACCTAGTCATTTCCTATACAAACCAATTGCCTACGCTGTAATCCTGGGCGCTACTCTCCCTCTGCCAACCTGGGGAGTGCCCCGAACTGAGCTCATGCGCTCATGCGTCCCGGCAGGACATAACATGTGGAAGGAACACGTTATTCCAAGTAAGTAACCAGTTACTTTCCCCTCCATCAGGCTCCCCGGCTGCCGGCTAACCAGGGAGAGGCAGTATAGAGACCAGGATTACTGCGTGTTTTTGTAAGCGTACCTACCATAGGAGACACAGGGAAACCATGCAAACTCCACACATTTGGCTCTTTCGCTAACCCCACCGGGTATGGGCACTAATGACGCGGAGGAGAGAACACGCCCCCCTGGGCCCACAGGAACCTTCTAATTGTGAGGCGCTACCGACCAGCGCCACCGTGCCCCCGTGCAGACGGTCGCCTCTGTTCGGACACTGCCCCCTCTGGGCTCCTATAGGAGAAGGAGAGAGAGAGAAGTGTTAGTGGGGCGAAGCTGAGGATGAAGGTTTGTTGGGGAGGAGGGGGGCACGAAGCAGCCATGTGAATTTATACTGTGGTGATGCATTTTAGTGATGTGATTGAGATGTTAGTGAACCATGAGGTGCGCGTATAGTTAATGTGACATTAAACGGCACTCTTGTTGATGAAAGAGGAGATCCTCCTTCAGGGATTGAGTTCGATGGTCCGCTGGTACCATGCACAAGAACTGTTGTGAGATTAGCCGCAGATAGGCACACACACAAATGTGGAGGACATCCATCCATTCACACATACATACATCAGGGGTGGGCAACTTTGACAATGGAGAGAGCCACTATATTTCCACACTCACTTCAGAGGGCCACAGTAAATATTACTATCATCGCAAAAATAGCCGATCTGCAAGCTCAAAATGCGTCGCACTGTGACGTGTTTTGACTCTTGAGCTTGTAGATCAGCTATTTTTGCTATATTTTAATTGAAATCCCGAATATTCTTTTTGCTATTTTTGAATTGGAATCCTGAAAAGTAACATTTGTATTTTATTTCAAATACCTTTCAAATGCCTTTACAGTAATTATAGTTATGTTAACTTTATGAACTAAATACAAATACATACATACATTTTAATACTACTCTAAGCTAATTTAGACTGAAATAATTAAAGCGGGTCATGTTTGGAATTGTAACTGAAATCAATAATATGTCAGTATTCCGATATTAACCTGAGGGCCACATTAAGTGAAAGTGGGGACGGCCCCCGGGCCGTCAGTTGCCCATGTATGGTGTAAAGTAAACATATTGTACATACATGCACAGTACAGTACATATAGATATAGACAGTATACATTTATACGGTACATACACATACACCCCTTAGGCAGGCACCACGCCATAAAACTACACACATAATGCTGTAAAATAGTAATTGTGTGATTTTAAAACATCTATAATTCTGCTTGCTTGTGTCTTCCCCAATTAGTTAAAATAGTATGTGTTACAATAGGACGATAATGTAGCCTGCAAGATAAAATAAATAAATAATGAAATACATTTGACTAAATATAAACTAATTTTCCTTACAGGCTCCCTGCAGTTCTTTGGTTGACACCGCAAATTACAGTAGATTTATAGGGAACATATGGCTTTCACAGTAGCAGTAACATACCCAGAGATTCCCCTAGCATTTGACCTAATTGGGGCCCTGTAGAACTAGTGTAGCACTTCAGGGCATAGAGTTATGGTTCAGGCCCCCTCAAAGTTGGCGCTGTTAATCCAGTTTCGCAATTAGCTGCATGTAAATGCAGATTAAAAAGTGTTGTGACAAGATATAGAAACACTGCATGATGCATATCTTTATTATCATCAAGACAATTAAAATAATACAATGTCTCGTGAGCATTGTGAGCAGGAGGCTTGCGTGGGGGGGGGGGGGGGGGCTGAGAGTGTTTGTGATTTGCGTAACAGAAGAACCTCTTGGCTGCTGTTCTAGACTATACTAATCTGAGCAGAGGCTGTGTTTAATCCCTCGGCTGTGGAGCTTTTCACCAGCTCAATGTAGCGAGGTAGTGGACCACAGTGGACGGGGCCCTCTGGAGATGGATGTGTGAAGCAAATCTAGGCAGATCGCTGAGCCTTGAAATGAGCCAAACAGAGAGGAAATGGAACCGTTTTTATTTTCTCTCTTTTTAAAGCAGAGGACGAGTGTTCATAAAGCTGTGCTTTAACACCACGCAGAGGGACAGGTCAGTTTAATGAGGTGCTGTGAAGCCTGGAAATGAATGGTGTTGTGATATCCTGAGGCACGGCAAATATAACCACTGGGAGCCATTGAGTCCCAGAGCCTGGGGCACTGTATTCTAACACCAAACATTTAGAGGAGGCTCTAGTCCAAATGATGCAGAATGGATACTGGATAACAACCACGAGTCTAACAACAACAAAAAGACACCTTTTTTAACACACCTCATGAAATAGAATAACTTAATTTTGTCTGGAGGGAAACCACAACACTAACCTTCTAGTCGATGACATGATGTGGTACAGTTATAGGCCTACCACTGTTTCCCAAACACTGGTCCGGGACCCATTTGTGGGTCACGGACACATTTTTATGGGTCCCTTCATTAATTATTTTCCTACATTTTGTTTTTAATTATTATTTCAAAACATTTTCAAAAAACATTCCCCAAAAACATTTAGAAAACAAATGTTTAAGTAGAAGTGAAAATAGTGAAAATAGCAGATCTACATGTTCACACCGTGCCGCAAAGCGACTCATTGTGAGCTTGTAGATCTGCTATTTTCACTAATTTGTATCCAGGGAAGACATAACATTTCTCTTTTGTCTTTTAGGTCACGGGCTAAGAAGTTTGGGAATCACTGAGTTACACAGTGTAGCCTACATTTACTTACAACAAGCAAGTCTACTTCTGTTGCAAGCACAGCAGGCAGCATCTCTAGTGAGATCTGCTACTCGTCACTATTATCCGTCCTCGTGTTGTACATTTCTCTAGAGCAGCCCCTGGGGTCATGGAAGAACAGTGCATGATTTGTACAGCCCTCTTCCCTCCCTTCCCTGTAAGCCTCCACTCCGGTGGCTGGCTGGCTGCAGATTTAATGGGTTTAGCAGCTGTTGAGGAAAAGCAAGCAGGGCTTGTGGCATATGCTCTGGTTAGAACAAAGAGCAGCCAGCGTACCACACAAGACTACTGCCGGGGCTGTATTCAACTATTTAAACCCCATTTTTTTTTTCAGCCTGTGTTCATTCAACATAATTTATTTTCATTGACTTTGCTGTTTTCAGGGTTTGTATGTATGCCTGATCACGAGTGCTTTTTAACTGTACTGTATGACTATGCATAAATATCTTTGTTTTGCAGTTACATTGTCACACCTACAGGCTATGTTTTATGAATGTCAATGTAACAGTAGAGTAGGTTATAGGTGTGTGTGTGTGCCTACTGCCTTGTTGTAGGTTTGATACATGAAATGAAAGCAGAGGGTAGTGTTATTTCAAAGGTTTCCTTAGACACTTGACAAGGCCGCCCTCTTCAGGGAGAGTTGTCACCTCTCCAACCCATCTGTTTTCAATGATCTTCTGTGTGGTGTTTGGACAGAAAGTGGTTTAGAGAGTCCTCTAGTGGACGTGATGGAAACAGACAAATGGTTCAGTGTAGTCATTAAACTAAAGGTAAATGAAAAATAGTTTTCACATTGCATCCCAGTTTAGCCACTTCTTGACCTTGATTAATACATTACATTACATTACAGCAAAACAATATACAGTAGCCTATGCATATCATTTTAGGTTCCTTTTATTTTCATGTATAGGCTATATCTGCATTGTATTTGGGCATATTGTCTTGCCCAATAAAGACAATAATATGGCTTTAACACACAGGTTTCCCTAACACACATAAATACAAACTAATAAACTATCATCATCATATCATCATACTATAATTAAGCTAATGTCTGTCTGTCTGTCTGTCTGTCTGTCTGTCTGTCTGTCTGTCTGTCTGTCTGTCTGTCTGTCTGAATGTGTGTCACTGTGACTGCCGTAGCTCCTCACTGCCTGCACCAATCGCTCCCACTTTTCACATAGGCATTGACCATAATAATATGGTTATGGAGGTCTTAACGAAGCCCTTTTTCCAATTTCACAAATGATAAATAATTAATGTATTAGTGAATTAAAAATGCGAAAACGCACCCAGGGCGCAGTACCCCCCACAGCCACAAGGCGGCAAGTATTTCACAACGGGTAAGGCCTAGTCACTATAATTCACAGGGTTCAGATTGGTTTGGATTAGCAGAGGGTGGAAAGGGTAAATCTACCCCAGTCTGCTTCCTTAATGTGATTCTGCACATATTACTGTAGGATGACGGATTACACTGGAAAAAGTAGGCCAGACTGCTGCTATAGTTTCTGTTCACATAACTGTTCTACTCCATGCAATCTGATTATTTATGTAATTGGCAGCAGTGGACACATACTGTAGTAGGCCAGTGTAAGTTTATTGCAATTTGCACAGTTGCCCTGAGCATATGTTCAACTGACTGCATGAACAAACAGTGATAAGGCTCTTTGTATATACAGTGTTTGTGCCATTGTGTGTGTGTGTGTGTGTGTGTGTGTGTGTGCATGCACGCTTGTGTGTCAGTGATATGCTTAGCAAACAGTGAGTGAGTGCGCACACATAATGTGAGTCTACTCGGTGACAAAGAGCCCAGCTACTTTGCATGTGGGTGTGGAGAGTGGAAAATTTGTAACGCACCCTATTTATAACAATATGCTCTCAAAAACAAGCTCTCTCTCTGTATGTGTGTGTGTGTGTGTGTGTGTGTGTGTGTGTGTGTGTGTGTGTGTGTGTGTGTGTGTGTGTGTGTGTGTGTGTGTGTGTGTGTGTGTGTGTGTGTGTGTGTGTGTGTGCTTGTGCGCTTACGTGTGCGCGTGCGCGTGTGTGCGTGTGTGTGTGTGTGTGTGTGCGTGTGCGTGTGTTCGTGCGTGCGTGAATTGTCAAAAGTAGGGCCTTTCCCTGGCCTGCTTCCCTTTATTGAAAGAAGTACATCCCGTGCCCTGAAGCAATGCGATATTCCTTGAGCATACTAAATGACTTCCATTGGGGCCAGATTAGAAGAGACAGCCACTAGAAGCAGAAAGGGAAATGAGAGCAAGACAGAGTGGATTAGCATAGACGTAATGTTCTTCAACAGTGTTGTCTGTTAGTCAGTCTCATAATGTCTGACCTTGTGTCTAGCCTGGCTATATGGACATGTGACCAACTCTCCCTGCTTGTCTCTAGTCTGGCTATATGGACATGTGACCAACTCTCCCAGCTTGTCTCTATAGCCTGGCTATATGGACATGTGACCAACTCTCCCTGCTTGTCTCTAGTCTGGCTATATGGACATGTGACCAACTCTCCCAGCTTGTCTCTAGCCTGGCTATATGGACATGTGACCAACTCTCCCAGCTTGTCTCTCTAGCCTGGCTATTATGGACATGTGACCAACTCTCCCAGCTTGTCTCTAGTCTGGCTATATGGACATGTGACCAACTCTCCCAGCTTGTCTCTAGCCTGGCTATATGGACATGTGACCAACTCTCCCAGCTTGTCTCTAGCCTGGCTATATGGACATGTGACCAACTCTCCCAGCTTGTCTCTAGCCTGGCTATATGGACATGTGACCAACTCTCCCAGCTTGTCTCTAGTCTGGCTATATGGACATGTGACCAACTCTCCCAGCTTGTCTCTAGCCTGGCTATATGGACATGTGACCAACTCTCCCAGCTTGTCTCTAGCCTGGCTATATGGACATGTGACCAACTCTCCCAGCTTGTCTCTAGCCTGGCTATATGGACATGTGACCAACTCTCCCAGCTTGTCTCTAGCCTGGCTATATGGACATGTGACCAACTCTCCCAGCTTGTCTCTAGTCTGGCTATATGGACATGTGACCAACTCTCCCAGCTTGTCTCTATAGCCTGGCTATATGGACATGTGACCAACTCTCCCTGCTTGTCTCTAGCCTGGCTATATGGACATGTGACCAACTCTCCCAGCTTGTCTCTAGCCTGGCTATATGGACATGTGACCAACTCTCCCAGCTTGTCTCTAGTCTGGCTATATGGACATGTGACCAACTCTCCCAGCTTGTCTCTGGTCTGGCTATATGGACATGTGACCAACTCTCCCAGCTTGTCTCTGGTCTGGCTATATGGACATGTGACCAACTCTCCCAGCTTGTCTCTAGTCTGGCTATATGGACATGTGACCAACTCTCCCAGCTTGTCTCTATAGTCTGGCTATATGGACATGTGACCAACTCTCCCAGCTTGTCTCTAGTCTGGCTATATGGACATGTGACCAACTCTCCCTGCTTGTCTCTAGTCTGGCTATATGGACATGTGACCAACTCTCCCTGCTCGTCTCTAGCCTGGCTATTAAGGACATGTGACCAACTCTCCCAGCTTGTCTTGCTTGTAGAGCTGCCTTCTCACTAGAGACTGACATTTTGTCGGGACTCCCGCGGGTCACGGGATTCCCGCAGGATTCCCGCGGGATGGGATTAATATTTGTATTAATCCCGTGATCGGGACGGGACGGGACGGGAATGAAAGTCAACAGGAGCGTGCGGGAGCGTGAATGACATTTTCAACTGGTCGCGCTGCCAAGTGCAAACCAAAAGAACAGAAGCGCCCATCTTTGTTGTAGTCATCTTTCAGTGAGCCAACACTCTTTTGACTTGCTGACGCAAGTCAAAAGAACTACACATACCCATAATCCAGCAGTGCTAATGCTTCCAGGCTCCGCTCCAACCGGGAGAGGATGAAAACTTCCTTCATGCAATCCAGTGGACGTTTTATAAAGTTTAATATGAAGACATCGCAATGCGGCCGTGCATGATTCTGCACCGCGTCGTTGACGTGATATAATTGATTATTTATAGCCAGATCAACCTGATGCATTTGTTTCCCCTGGCAGTGGCAACGTTGCAACTTGCAATTGTGATGCTACGTTAGCTACATGCTAACGCTGTTACTGTTGGCACTTGCTTGGCTCCCTGAACAGCTGTCTGAGCGAATGGTCTACAATACAACGTCTCCCTTCTTTCTCCCAAACGAGTCCCATACGGCATACACCAGTGGTTCCCAAACATTTTCATGCCAGGGACCCCATAAGAGAAGATCTTTATTACGTTTATTACTGTGTGTAAAAAATATTTATATTGTGTTTTTATTGGCTATTATATATCTCAACAATTGACAAAGCACTTGTCAACAGTCAGAACTGTTCTTGGTTTTGTTTTAATATTGATATGAATATACTGTATTTGGTAGTCAAAGTTAAATCTACCATTGCCCACTTTATTTTTATTTTATTGGTAGGCTATCTGTCTTGAGAAGCAGGAAGATATAGATAGATAGATAGATAGATAGATAGAATAACTTTTCCTAATGAAAAAAAACAAACAGGAGCGGGATGGGAGCGGGAGTAATTTCGAGTGGGAGCGGGATGGGATCAGGAGTCATTCTACAGGAGTGGGACAGGATGGGATTTTGTTTTTTACTCTGGCCCAGGATTGGGACAGGACAGGATTTTTTCTGCAGGAGTGGGATGGGACAGGAGTGAAAATCCACTCCCGTGTCAGTCTCTACTTCTCACCACCGCGGAATCCAATAGGCTATGCTTGTGTTATACTTCCATAAAGAAATGCTTGTGAAAAGTATTAAAACATTAACCAACCAAGGTAAAGAGAGCAATGACATGCACATCCCCAACCCATGTTTGGGCAGTTGCTGAACGACAAACAGTATGCATATATGAAGATCACGACTATGTCCTCATCAAACCCTGGATAGCCATACATGGAGAACACTGGATCATCACCTAGATCTGCATATATGGAGCCGGCCAGCAACTCAACATCTGACCTCAAACCTGGCCCTACCTGGCCCCTCATCAAAAACTTTACACTCAAGACACTGCCCCCGCTGCCACCCTTAGATCTCCATTTATGGAGCTGACCTGTTCTGGTCATTCCAGACCTCATCAAACCCTTCGAAAACTATGAAAAACAACATACTATATATAGTATGTCCATGATGTTCATCAATTGTTTTGGTCATGGTTTTCGACAATAAAAAAATGATGAAAAGAAAACCATGAATACTACAGTTTGGGACTGGAGTGTTCTTCCTTTTGCAATTTTTTTATTTTTTATTTAGCCTGGCTTTGCACCCACATATCCTTTCTCAAAGGGGAGGAGAAACCTCCATTCAATCCATCAAATTCATAGCAATAATTAGATAATCAAGAAAATAAACAGTGTCCCACCAATGACCCCCCCAGTGTCCCCCCAGCCAGTGTCCTCCCAGTGTCCCCCCAGAAGTTAGGCAGGCTTGCAAACACACACACACACACACACACACACACACAGACAGACAGACAGACAGTGTCCCCCCAGCGTGTCCCCCAGTTACTCCCCAGTGTCCCCCCAGTGACCCCCAGTGTCCCCCCAGAAGTTAGGCAGGCTAGAAGTTAGGCAGGCTTGCAGACAGACAGACAGACAGACAGACAGACAGACAGACAGAGACCCCCCCCCCCCCCCCCCCAGTGTCCCCCCAATGTCCTCCCAGTGACCCCCCAGTGTCCGCCCAGCCAGTGTCCCCCCAGTGACCCCCCAACCAGTGTCCACCAAGTGACCCCCCCCCCCCAGTGACCCCCACAGTGACCCCCCAGTGTCCCCCTAGAAGTTAGGCAGGCTAGAAGTTAGGCAGGCTTGCAGACAGACTGTTTGGATGCATGCGCTGTCAAGGACAGAACCACCAGTTTGAAGTAAGATGCTTAATTTGGTTCTGTATCATATTTGCTCAATCTCACATATTAAGGTCAGGTCAAGGTTAACAATGTCACAATAATTGGTATTCATAACATGAGTGTAACATTATACAATGTTTATGTTGTGCAACTACATTCAATATAGGTACGCTTCAACTCATACTCATGGCGATGTCTGCCTCGCCGAGTCTAAATGTAGTATCCACCGTCAACACTGAAGGTGTGTACAGTATGCTCACGACCCTCTACTTCTTGTGCTTGCTCTGTATGGTGCCAACTATCCTCTATGCCTCTATGGCATGGAGCACAATGCACATCTTCAGCAGGTACTGGTATATGAAGCATACCTCACATGGTCCGCAAGGAAGAGTACTTCATCATGTACTTCATCAAGTTATTGTCACCATGTCTGTGCAGGAAGAATGAAGTAGTTTACCCACTATCAGATGAGCACTGCTCTATCTGTTCAAATGTCCTTGCATTTCATGCATGCATTATTTTCCAGTGCTGAACCTTGCAAGTTTTGCAATGCAGCAGAGGAATTTCTGTAGGCTGTTTGTAGGCTATAGCATGCATCCCACCGTGAATTGTGATGCACCTGACCTTTAGCACATAGAGCACCAAAGTCTGACGTCAATATCGGTAGAGGGTGCAAATCCACAGATTCATGTACTTTTTATTTGCATTGTAATCCCCATAGGGGGATTTTAGATCGCCACAGTATAAGTACTGTGTTTGAAAAATAAACACGTCATCCCGGCCACTTCACTCATATGGATATGAAGAATCAACTGACTGAGAGAAAACGCTATCGTTACTGCTGCTGAATTAGTTACATTTTCGCTAGAAACAGACTGCATCATACAGTATATGAGAGACACCTCCCCAACAATATCGTAGAGACAGCTTGTTTATTGTTGGACCACAATGCTTATATGAAACGATTTTAAAGGGGAATACCACTCATTTTCAACATTTTACTATGTCATTAATATACCTTAGAGGTGTTGTGTGGAAATAATAAAAAAAAGTCCCCCCATTCTGGTAAAGAATGATAAAAAAGAATGATAAATAATCATTAGGCCAATGTTAATGATTTTTTTCAGACCTCCAGTTCTAGGAAACACAGAATGGGGGGACTTTTTTAAAAGTTATTTCCAACAGCTCTAAGGTATATTAATGACATAGTAAAATGTTGAAAATGAGTGGAATGCCCCTTTAAGATGACTCCATGTTATTCTTCAAAGAGAAATTACTTCCGTGAACCGGGAAGAACCAGGGGATGAGCGACTTGAGCGAGTGACGTCAGGACTTTAGCGCTCTATAGGCCTAAGACTGGTGATTCTACACCTACATACTGTAGGAGCTTAGTGTCAATTAGATTTCTTGACCTAGGTAATTTTTGCCTTGTGTTATAAAATAAATTGAGTGTTGATTGTCTCCACCAGGCCGAAGGCATGGGGAGAGAGTATGTTTTGCACTCCGTCCGTCCGTCCGTCCGTCCGTCCGTCCGTGTGTCCGTCCGTCCGTGTGTCCGTCCGTCCGTCCGTCCGTCTGTCTGTGAACAGCTAATCTCCGGCACCGTTAACCCGGTCGATGCCAACTTTCGCACACACACTCCCTGGATGCCAACGATGAACCTCTGCCCCAAAATTTCCAGAAAGACCTGTTATAGCGCCACCAGGAGGCCGCTTTGTGCAAAACAAGTTTTTGGACAGTACACCTACAGATTTTGTCCAAACATCACGCAAATTGGTAGACAGTCTCTCTAGAGCCATTCAACGAAACTGGTCTTTCAGATTTCTCAGACTCCATCCTGATTGGCTAAGATTGGCTTCCAAAGTTTGCAGGAGGAAACAAAATGCTGCAAATCATGAACACATCGTGTGATTTCCGTGAAATTGTGCACGCACATTCCCACTAGGCCGAGGAAGAAATGCCACATGAACATTTTCAACTCAGCCTCATGGTGGCGCTATAACTGGCCGAAAAGTGTTTTTACCTCTAACTGCACGGATCTGTGGAAAACTTTGTATGCCAACTCCCTAGAGGCCAAGGAAAAACCTTTGCCTGGAATTTTTCACATCTGCTCTTTACAGCGCCACCAGGAGGCCGACATATGTAAAACACATTTTCTAATATTACTCCTTCAGATTTTATCCAAATTTCACGCAAATCGGTACACATGCTCTCCATAGTCATGTGATCAAGACGGGTTTGTTTGATTTCTCATAATCCACCCTCATTGGCTACGATTGGCTTCTAAACTTTTCAGGAGTAGCCCGCTTTGTACCCGTTTTGTACACATCGCCACAACTACTCAACGCAGCGTCCGATTGTGGTGAAACTGTGCATGCATATTCCCACTAGGCTTTGGAAGAAATGCCACTTGACCGTTTTAAAATCAGCCTCATGGTGGCGCTACAACAGGCCAAGCCGCGACACACACGCACGCACGCACGCACGCACGCACGCACGCGCGCGCGCACGCACGCACGCACGCACACACACACACACACACACACACACACACACACACACACACACACACACACACACACACACACACACACACACACACACACACACACACACACACACACACACACACACACACACACACGTTTATATTGCTCCTAAACATTTTGCCAAACATCACACACACACTCCTATCCTCCTGGTGGAGACCTGTGCCCAGAAGGGCACTTTTTCTAGTTTAACTATACTCTCTCAGGCAAAATGGTTGGGGATTTTATTGTAAAAAACTCATTGAAGATTTTGAAACAAATAAAATCTACCCTCAAACTGCCCGATGTCTCTATCTATACCCCTATTTGTCAAAATCCATCATTTCCACCATCAGATTCAGGTATTCACTGACTGGGCTACTAAAGGGCTTTCCAGTGTTGGAGATTTATACATGGAGAAACACTTTGCATCATTTCAACAGTTAAGAATGAAATTTGCGCTACCGCAGTCACACTATTTTCGTTATCTTCAAATTAGACATTATGTCAGAGAGAATATCCCACAATTTGAAAACATACCAGAGAGCAATGCCTTTAATAGGCTTCTACAACTTCCCCCTGACTCTAAGCAAATGATTTCTCGTTTTGTTTCTGTCTTTACTACTCCTACCAATGGCTTGAAGGAAGCATGGGTCTCTGATCTGGGAATGGAGATGAATGATGAAATCTGGAAGAAGGGTTTATCGAGAATACATTCTTGTTCCATTAATGCCAGATATAAGCTAATACAATATAAAGTGATGCACAGAATGCACTATTCCAAGACAAAACTGCACAGGGTCTATCCTACTACAACTTCTCCGGTGTGTGATAGATGCAAAACAGCAGAGGGCAGCCTAACACATCTATTTTGGCTCTGTCCACAGCTACACAGTTTTTGGTCAAAGATTTTTGAATGGTTTTCTAAAGTGTATAAAAAAATTATAATAATTGGCTTTATTTGGATGTTCAGAGAATGCTTTAAAATATACAGATGAAGAACAAAAGGCTTTGATGCTCGGAATGGTTGCAGCTTGGATTGGAAATCAGCCTCTCCTCCTTGCTTCATGAATTGGCTTAATGAGATGACTGTAATCATACAGATGGGGAGAATCAGATCCCACAAGACATTCATAAAAATATGGACTCCCTTCACAGACTACCTAAAAGGATAGGTGAAAACAAAGATCAAACACATGAATGTACAAAGTGAAAGAAGTGCACAATGTATGGCAGTGCTGTGTTTGTCTGTTTTTGTTTTGTTATGTATGTTATATTATGTTGATTTTGTTTATTATTGTCATTATTAATATTATTACTGACATGTATGTACCACTAAGCCAACAGATTGTTTTAAATACTAGCCCTTACCCGTTGTGAGATATTGCCCCCCCCCTTGTGGCCGTGGGGGTACTGCATTTTTAATTCACTAATAAATTCATTATTAATCTATAATTTGTTAAAATGAAAAAAGGGCTTCGTTAAGACCTCCATATTATTATGGTCAATGCCTGTGTGAAATTATAGACTGAATTATGAATCATAGTATGATGATATGATGATGATGATGATATAGTATGATGTTTCTGACACACAGACAGACACACATTCAGACATTGACTGAATTATAGTATGATATGATATGTTGAAAAAATAATATATATAATTCATAAAAAAACTATACTCTCTCAGAGTTACAAATGGATAAAATAACATAGAGGATTCACGCCATCATATAAGGCCGCCCATCAGTCCGTCACGCCTCATGACACGCTCCGTATATGGCCGTCTCTATGAAGATCACAACACTGACCTCATCAAACCCTGGATAGCCATAGATGGAGAAGACTGGATCGTCACCTAGATCTGCATATATGGAGCCGGCCAGCAACTCTACATCTGAACTCAAACCACAAACCTCAATCTCCATATATGGAGCTGAACAGTTCTGACATTCCATATATGTTGATCCTTCCCCAGCCGTCCTTCCTCTTCTATGTCTCCCTGGACTGATACCTGTCCATTCAAACTCTAGACGGGCTCGCCCCAAAGTTATTAGCGCAGCCCCGACCGCCAGCCGGCGAAAACTAGAGTTCTCAACAGGCCCGAAAAGGGCCCCCTAACTGGGCTGGACCGAGGCCCCATCTGGCCTTACTAATTAGCACACATTTTGAAGAAGGAAAAAAAAGTCCATATATGGGCATTCCCAGACCTGTAGTTTCAGCGCAACCTCAGTGCGACCTCACCGTCAGGGAGTGTTGCTGGTAATATTTATTATATTGTATGGCATTGAGGTATAACACTATCTATCTGTCTGTCTGTCCGTCCGTCTGTCTGTCCGTCTGTCCGTCTGTCTGTCCGTCCGTCCGTCTGTCCGCCAAATGTGTAAAGTAAGTGCTATCCAAAAAAAACTAGTGGCAATAAAACCCAATGCCTGAATTCCGCTTTAGTACGTCAGGGTAATGGTTGACCAAACCCCTTCTCAAGTTAGGAATTCACCAAATACCACCGGTATGCAAAAAACGAATTTGGTTATGCTCGCAAAAGATCCGCCTATTACTAAAAAACAACAGTGCGGACGCTTATCCAAAAAAGCTACAAATATAATTGAAAGAAGCCCGTAGTCCTCTACAACATCACGGCAAAAACTGACGCAAAACGCGGCCTGTCAATAGAGCAAAATAGCAGCGAAAAAATATTATAGTACCTGAACAGTTTAACCCATTTTGGGCGGGAACCCCTTTTGGTGTTAGCATTATTTATTAGCATTATTATTAAAATAGCAGATCTACAAGCTCATAGCGCGCCACCGAGTGGCGTGCTACGAGCTTGTAGGTCTGCTATTTTTGAAAAATCGAAGAACGACTGACATAGAAACATAGCTTTTTCAGAAAACTGTCAGGATGCAGAAGACAATTTTAGAATCTGATCTTTGGGTTAAAACACCATATTTCGAATTCCCATTTCGTTGTGTGGTATATGCTCTGCCAACTAACACAATTAAACGAATAGCCAAACTACATTCAACTTGGTGCGTAAGGTTATAAAATAACCTCTCACCACAATGGCTTAGGCAATTTACCACCAACGAAATTACCCCAAAAGCGAGGTATACAAAACCACTTTCTTTAAAAAAAATCCTCTATGGTTGAATACACAACCACTAAACTTACATGAGTTCAATATAGGACAACTGAACGAAACAAAAATAAACGCTACGAATTTTGACTGCTGCCATGGGTGCCATTTAATAACTTATTAAATACCTTGATGCCATACTATAATAAATATGTGTGCTAATTAGTAAGGCTGTGGGGCCTCAGGCCAGCCCAGTTAGGGCCCAGGTAGGAATGGACAGGTATCAGTCAAAAGGATGGGTGGGGAGGGATCAACATTATGGAATGACAGTACTGGTCAGCTCCATATATGGATCTAAGGGTTTGAGGTTTGAGTTCAGATTTGCTGGCTGGTTCCATATGCAGATCGCAGATCTAGGTGATAATCCAGTCTTCTCCATGTATGGGTATCCAGGGTTTGATGAGGTCAGTGTTGTGATCGTCACGAGGCGTGACGGACTGACGCCATATATGGTGGTGTGAATCCTCTGTGTTATTTTATCCATTTGTAACTCTGAGAGAATATAAATATTTATAGGCCTACTCTCGAGTTAAATCAACACTGGGTGCTATCATTCAGTTTATTTTATTCTATTTTAAGGCAAAAATTACATGGGTCAATATATGAAGAAATCTAATTGACCCTAAGCTCATATGTAGCTGGTATAGAATAGACCATGCAGTCTTAAAGTTAGGCCTATGTGCTAAAGGTCAGGTCAAGGTCACTCTCGCACCCTCTCATCCAAGCAGATGTCCAAGCAGGCAGCACATATTGTCACTGTTGACATGGGAATTGCATGTACCATATTCCCCTCACCATTGACATGCAGCTGTTTGTTCTACACTTGCAGGTATGCTGGAACCATACAGCTCTATAATGTAATTGTGCATCACGGTGGGATGCATGCTATAGCCTACATACAGCCTACAGAAATTCCTCTGCTGCATTGCAAAACTTGCAAGGTTCAGCTCTTGAAATGCATTCATGAAATGCAAGGACATTTGAACAGATAGAGCAGTGCTCATCTCCCATGATAGTGGGTAAACTACTTCATTCTTCCTGCACTTGTGCAAGGAGACACGGTGACAATAACCTCTCTCATGAAGCATACGATGAAGTACTCTTCCTTGTCGACCATGTGAGGTATACTTCATACGTCACAAGTACCTGCTGAAGATGTGCATTGTGCTCCATGCCATAGAGGCATAGAGGATAGTTGGCGCCATAGAGAGCAAGCACAAGAAGTAGAGGATCGTGAGCATACTGTACACACCTTCAGTGTTGACCCTGGATACTACATTTGGATGGCGAGGCAGACATCGCCATGAGTATGAGTTGAAGCATACCGATATTGGCTGGGTTTCCCAAATAAAATGTGTGTTTCACGTAGCTTGAACACACCCCTCTAGGCCGCAAACAGAAGCCTGTGTGCGGCCTAATTGGCTGCATGGCAGCCAATCAGACACTGGACCTCATTCACAACGGAGATATACGACCAGGTGTAAATGAAATGCGTAATGATCACGTATTTATCCGTCTGATCAAGCTGTCATGTGTCATGCAGCAAAGGTGGTGTAATGACTGCATTTGTGCGGTTCGCCCGTGTATCTCATTTCGCCTCTTTCCCAAGCGTTTCGCCTGGTATAATTGAACATCCACGCCCATTCCACGCCATATAAGGCAACAGGTAATATCTTTCCTCGGATGAAATTCCATCATCATAGCCTGCAAAATGCACAGATCCGGGATCCCCAAGCTTTAAGTTATACACAACAGTGAACGCGGTGCTCCGCGATGAGCTTGTAGAGCAGTTCATTTTGACAGCAATGTCAACGGACTGAACGTTATAAAGTATAGGCTACTCTCATAAGCAACTCCTTCACTCATTGATTTAATAAGTTAACTGATGTTATTACAGTTACTTTCACATAATGAGAAACAAGTTAATTTGTACAGTTCACCACACGACCAAATGCTATACATGTGCACTGCAATTGCAGGTAAAATTAAAATCTGAAATTTTTCATTAGGCCTATTTGATTTATTGATTACTGGGGTGATTAATCCCCTGCCCTGCACTGTCGGATTTGGAAAGCAAATGGAATAATATGGACATGGACACAGGACATATTTAATCCACCGGACCATGCAGTTTGGGCTTTTTTTTTCTTGTGGGATTAATCCGTTTTTTTGGACTGGCTAGATTTCATCCGATCCAACTATGTTTCCTCATCAAGCCTTGATGATCAAGGTAAGAGTTATTAGGCTATTCTGTGTGTGGCGTCCACATGTGATCAATATACGTACGTACTATTATTACGTATTATTATAAATTAATACCACGACGCAAATGGAGGCAGATAGGTGCTCGCAGCAAAGGCACGATAGTCTATTTAAATCATTAGGCCTACGTGAAACTTGAATTGGCTGAGTCTCTGTCAACATGCTGATCAGCGAGTTACAGGGAGAGGGGGGGTTGTGTTCGGCGACGCGTTGTAATGATCATCAACTGCCTTTCTTTCTTCCATGTCTGTCTGTCAGACCGTCATGTTTGTGAACCATAGAATGCATGCATATAGGCATACAAGCGCAATCTGCGCGATACTCGGCTATATATAGGCTATCATTGTCTCCACCAGGCCGAAGGCATGGGGAGAGAGTATGTTTTGCACTCCGTCCGTGTGTGTGTCCTTCCTTCCTTCCTTCCGTCCTTCCGTCCGTCTGTTACCAGCTAATCTCCGGCACCGTTGGCCCGATCCATGCCAAACTTTGCACACACACTCCATGGATGCCAACGATGAACCTCTGCCCCAAATATTCCTCAACGGCCCGTTATAGCGCCACCATGAGGCCAATTTAGGCAAAACACATTTCTGTAGATTACTCGTACACATTTTATCCATACATCACACAATTCGGTATACACTATCTCCATAGTCATGTGATCAACACAGATCTGCACAATTTCCCATGTTCCATCCTGATTGGCTAATATTGGCTTCCAAAGCTCACATGATTGGTCCGTTTCGAACAAAATGCCACAAATCACAAACACAGTGTGCAATTTCCGTGAAATTATACACGCACATTTCCACTAGGCCGAGGACGACTGCCACTCATTCTTTTCCGAATCAGCCTCATGGTGGTGCTATAACAGGCCAATTCCTGTTTTAGCTATAACTTCATCAATCTGTATACAACTTATGTATGCGCACTCCCTAGAGGCCATGGAAAAACATTGTCTCTGCATCCCTCCACATCTGCCGGTTATAGCGCCACCATGAGGCCGATTTCTGCTAAACACATTGCTTATGTTAGTGGCACAGATTTCATCCAAATCTCACGCAAATCGGTACACAGGATCTCTGTAGTCATGTGATCAAGACGAGTCCGGATTTATCAGATTCTACACTGATTGGCTAACATTGCCTTCTAAAGTTTTCAGGAGTGGCCCGTTTCGTTCAAAATGCTGCACATGTCCTGCTCATCCACAATTCTATCCTCAGAGATTCTATGAGTGATCTGGCTCTGCATTTCCTCAACAAAATGAAGAAAATTGTTGCAAAAAACAAACAAACAAAAAAACATGTTTATATTACTCCTAAACATTTTGCCAAACATCACACACACTCCTATCCTCCTGGTGGAGACCTGTGCCCAAAAGGGCACTTTTTCTAGTTTTTTATGTGCTGACCAATGTTGGGGACACATGCCTACATATTTTATTTGAGGTTTGGGAACTATTAATTGATTCAGCATGAAGACTAAAGCCTTCTAAATAAATATACGCATGCCTTGAGCACGGGTACACCACCCTAGGAGCAGACGTGGATATGAGCGGATTTTACGACCAACGGCCGTCAACATCACGGCCAAGTCCATGGCTATGAATTCCCACGTTAATCCTTGTAAATGCCGTACGCTCACGTTCCGCTCACGATATGAGCGTAAACGCCATTGTGAAACACTGTCAAACACAACAACATAGAAATAGACAACCTAGACTAGAGCACAGCCATACCTGTCCTCATTGCGCACGTAAGGCCTCCTGCAGGAATACATTTAGAAGCAAACCTGTTTCCCTAAAGCCTCTTTAGCCTACACACACCTGTCGACATGTGGCAGTAGTAAAACCATTCGCAGAGAAATGTGTGATGTGAGTGGTGACTTTCTTCATCTAATTTAAATATTAAAACTTTGAAATTAAACACATTTAGTTTAGGCCTACTTCAGCATCAAAGAAATAAAATTTCCCTATATATATATATATATATATATATATATATATATATATATATATATTATATAATCTTTTTAAGAGTGAAGAGAGCCTACTGTCACACGCATACTCACTATGCGTATTTCATTTGGGAAACCCAGCCATTGAATGTAGTTGCACAACATAAATATTGTTTAATGTTACATTCATGTTATTATGAATACCAGTTATTGTGACATTAACAGTAACAGTATTCACAAAAATAATGTGTATAATGAATACACTGAACCATGAATGTTTGTCAAGTTGTTTCCATATTTTGTTCACCCAGAGGTCAAATTTAACCTTGACCTAACCTTTAATATGTGAGATTCTTAGGGGTGATTCATACTCCTATTTTAGAGCCGAATAAAAGTCGGTTCGGCTCTGTAGAGCCTACAATGTGACGTCATTTGAGGTTCGGAGGGGCTGGTACCGTCCTGAAGTCGGCTCTTCGGTGCTACTGAAAAGTTCTGACGAGCCGAAATCATTTCGGCACTACAGCGCAGAAACAGCGGTAAAATAGGAGTATGAATCGGCCCTTATTGTTGTCAGAAGGTCCATGAAAGTGTCACTTGGAACTGGGAGCTTCATTGATATGGATGTAATAATCAATCTCAATGTCTCCGATCTCTCTGGAAATCTTCTTTGCTATTGCATCAATATTGCTGTCTGTGGTATCATCATTATCATCATCATCATCATCATCATCATTGGGCAGCATATGGAGCACCTTTGCTGCATATGATTTGAAAAAAAGTATGTGTGCCATCCCAGGGGAATAAAACAAAATTAGTTCTCCTCTAAAGTAATGAAAGTTTGATACCAACTTTTTACGAGCAAAGATGGTTCAGCATCCTCATACATATTTGAACAAGAAATGTGATGACAGAAATAAATGCTGTGTCTTTTGGTTCTGTGCTATTCGGTGTTCGGTGTTGCCGAACTGCAGCTTGAATGTTTCTTGAACACATGAACTTGGCTTTACAGTCAACATGATACCTTATGCCTGCAGCATGCAGGCATGTTTGCTTGTTCATTATTGACCATGTTGCAGACACCTAAGATAGACCGGTTTCATCTCCGTTGCATAGATATGCCGCTTGCCATAGACTTGGATTTTTAGGATCTTTCTTCATTTCACACTCATCCCCACAAAACAGACAGTGTTGATGAACAATAAACTTGGAGTGTTCTGATTGGCTTTCTCTCTTTGACCACAAGATTCAACCTTATCCTTCTTTATTGTTTTTGGGTGACAGTATACTTTATCTACACACTACACAGGGACAGTTAAGTTTTCATGTAACTGTTGTTCTTTCAATCCCTTGTGTTTACCATCACCATACAGTTTGCCGGCTTTGTGGCTACTGATGCTTCTGGAATTCTGCCTTCTGTTTTGCAGGCATATACTGTAGCTCCTCAAAGTAGCAGGTCTTCTCCATATCTGCTTCCAATTATGTTTGACTTAAATGTTTGTTTGACTATTCTTTGTGACAATCCACAACCAACAGGTTTGCCAAATGTGAAGTGAGGTATTTATCAGCTGTGGCCAAAGGCCAATTAACCAGGTGGCCAATAGTAAAATGATTTAAATTAGCTATTAGTCGCTATTAATTGGGTAATTATACATATTTCTGAACTTTTTTTGTTGTTGCAACAATTTTATATTTCATACACTAGGCCTATGGATTACATTTCAATACTAAAAGTTGTAGAAAACTACATTTCAGAGCCCAAGAAAATTCCAGTAGTGTATTTTTGTAATAGAGGGTATGGTCACATATAAAAATGAATTTCTCAATGCTGACAGCCGGTCAGTAAGTGGATTCATGTATATAGACAATATTTTAGGCCAATAAAAAAGACTATATAGCAAATTTCCCACTTTAAACAAAAGAAGCCTGTTGGCTGCCGGACTATTCCACAGGTTTCAGAATAATTGGTCAGATCATATTTTACATTTTGATATTATGTTGTTTGATACATCATGCATATGTGTTTATATTGCACTAGGTTACTTTCACTATCTGATTTATTTGAATTTGTTATGTCTCTTATGACTTATGTCAAAATGTTGCCAATGTTTTGTTTGTCATAAATCGGATCTCCACACGATGGCGCCATACCCAAAGAAGTTGCCCCTTTTCTCTCTGTGGGTTTATTATGTGAATTGGGAGAAGGCAGCAGTAGATGGCACTAGAGTTTTATCATTTTAGGAGGAAACGCCTCTTGAACATAAGGCTACTAGCAAGATCATGCTTATAAGAAGAAGCTGTAAGAAAGGAACAAAAATGAAAAATCTAATTTCTTAATTTAGTTTTTAAGATTTATTTTTCAGCAAATGATAAACTAATTAAAACACTCTCTCTCGCGCTCTCTCTCGCTCTCTCTCACTCTCTCTCTCTCTCTCTCTCTCTCACCTCTCTCTCTCTGTGTGTCTCTCTCTCTCTCTGTCTCTCTCTCTCTGTGTGTGTGTGTGTGTGTGTGTGTGTGTGTGTGTGTGTGTGTGTGTGTGTGTGTGTGTGTGTGTATGCCTGCGTGCCTGCGCATGCGTGTGATTGACAGATGACAGTATTTCCCGAACTCAAGTCATAGAACTAGTATGTAGTTTCAGCTTGATTTGACCTGGGCTGGCCCAACACCATTCCAAACTAAATCGAGGGATGTCTGTCTTTGACCTTCCCAGAGTTGCTATTCAGTATTGTGTTTAGGCCTACTGCATGCATAGTAAAGGACTTGGCAAAATGTATAAATAAAACAATAGAAAAACTAGATTATTTCATATTTTTGATTGAATTGTTTGTTTCCTTTGTGAAATTAAGTTGTAAACCACATAAAAACCACATAAATAATTCTGGATAATGGAAGAAATGGAATATTAAAAGATCACATAGGCTTACTGTGTCATTGGCGTTCCCAAGGCCTTGCCTCTCAGCAAAGTTCTATATTGCACTAAATGACTTTCCTTTTATACAAAGGCCTACAAACTATAGGCTACATATACTAAATGGCCTACACTTAAATATCCTGAGTGTTCATTTAGACACTTGCAGGTCATGACACTTTAAGATTTTTCTGAATAATGCTCTATCCTTTCTATTTTGGTAATGAAATAAAATAGATTATAGAAATAGAAATAGATTGTTTTTCCCAGTAGGTAGGCCTATAGAAAGTCCTGGGAAGGAGTCAAAGAAAGTAGCACTGAAATGGTAGCCATAACTATAGCCAAGACAGGTCGAATGTCCAAACCACGGTGGCCTGTCATTCCGGTGAGATACTTCTTGCATGCCAATATGAATGCCTGCAGCATGGATTAACAATCGTAGACAATTAGTACCAGACCGCGAGATTTCATCCCACATTCAAACTGACTGCAGTCTTTGTTACAACTCAAGTAATCATTCATAAAAGTCTAGTCGGGTGCCGCGGTGCGAAGTGACCATGCATGAAGACACGTACCCAAGACACGTAACCATAAAACGGCCAGCAATCTGCTAAGTATCAGATGAGACAAGCATCATCATATTGTGAAGCCAATTGTTTGGGTCCATATTCATTGCCCATGGTCTTCAGTTTTTTTGTTTTTTTTTTTGGCTTTTGCCTTTATTTTATATTTTTTATGGCGGGACAGACAGTAGGCTGACAGGAAATGGGGAGAGAGATGGGGGGATGACATGCAGTAAAGGCCGTCGGGATCGGGAGTCAAACCCGCGGCACACTGCCAGACTGGATTACCAGCCAAGGGGCCTGGACCGCTGAGCCACGGCCCAGGCCTTGGTCTTCAGTTCTGTGTGGTTGTGTGAAACAGACATGATGACGTGTAGACATTGCATGCATTGACTGAGGCATAGATATTAACATGTGTATAAGTACCGAAATAAAATACCTGAATGATTTCAGTCCACTCATTTGACAAAAACAAACCTATGAAACCTGTGCAGCAGAAAAATTAAGTTAAAGAACACTGAAATAGTGTACTCATGCGGAATGATTAAAGATAAAACATAATATAAAAAAATAAGTGTACAGAAAGTGTTACAATTATGTTTTCAAAACTATACCTGGTTTTCACCTTAGCACCGCCCACCTGAACTTAAGCCTTGCCCACAGCTGTGTGTTGTATGATACTGGGGGAGGGGTTAGGGTTATGATATCACAAACATTGTGTATTTTCGATTGGGCCTTTCAGCTTTCAGGAAGAAACCAAAAATACACAGGTAAGACATATTTGGGCCTGGGCCATGGCTCAGTGGTCCAGGCACCTTGGCTGGTAATCCAGTCTGGCAGTGTGCCAGACTGGATTACCAGTCTGGGTTCGACTCCCGATCCCGACGGCCTTTACTGCATGTCTTCCCCCCATCTCTCTCCCCATTTCCTGTCAGCCTACTGTCTATCCCTCCATAAAAA